>NC_088301.1:12189578-12535964 GCF_032854445.1 Liolophura sinensis
CATATGTACCATATATGTTTACTATAACATGGTGACGGTATCAATTTTTTTTTGTAATGTATTACAATTTAAGAAATGTCCTGGATACTTCAGGTGTAATTGTAATGAAAGGCCTGTATTGTGTACATATACTCGCACGGTGTAAAGAGGTATTGTTATCTTGTCAAGGCAACCATTGGAAGAGATTTGATACATTCCGACGCACTGCTGTAAAAAAGAGAGAAACAAACAAACAAATAATAATAATAAAAAAAAGAACACAGAGTACCCAGAGGCCTCTTCAATGTCCTGGCCCCGATGCCAAACCAATCTCTCTTTTGAGGCAGAAATGACATCCCTGTATTTTTTGTTACATATTAATAAGCCCACTAATCTGTAGAATACCCATGAGTTATCTCCCTTAGATTAACATCCATGTCATGTAGGAAGCCTGTGGATGCAATTTGGTGGAATTTCTTCACGAGCAAATAAGAAACACACTCAAAAAATTTCAACATGAGGGTACGTCAGCGACAAGTCAATGAAACCAATTCTCTGAAGAAATGGCGAGCGACTGGAGACGCCTGGACAGCGGAACTGATTGATTTGGTCGAATACCGGCTGAAAAACAACTTAATGGAAGCGAACATGATTTGAAAACCAACAGTGATGCGCGGGTGCGAATCCCCCTGAATATTGATAAGTCGCTCGGGTAAAGGAACGGCTAGAGACGAGCCGATAGGACCCGGACACTGGCGCGGGGGATATAGGGGTAGAGAGGGGGGAAATAGAAGGAAACTTCAGTGGAATTACCATCCCGATTCAATCCGTCAGGGAAGCAGTCGTCATTAATCTCTATTCATAAGAACGAGCGCGAGGAGATAATGTAATTCCTTTAAGCATCCAGGGCGAATAAGCGGTTCATTAGACCACCATTCTGGCTGACGGACATTGGGGACGGCATCTGAGACCAGGTCATTGGAGCCCTGGCTGAAGAGCATACTGCTCCCCCTCCCCCTTCTCCCCACCTTAACTAAACTCATCCACCACCTTATTTATGTATAACATACTCAACTTACATGAATCAGGATACAAACATAAGCTTATGTGTACTCTACAAGTGTACATATTACTATTCTCGCTCGTAGGTGTTGTCAGGATAGTTTCGCTAGCCTCGTCGAGGATAAAACAAAACCCTGTAGATTCTACCAAGTTTTCCATTTTAACATACATATTTAAATCCTGTACACATGGTGCAGCAAAAATGTCTGTAACAATGTTCTCATCGTAGAATGAGAGTATGGACATGTGTGTTTGTGTAATAATATCAAGGCTTTTCTTGGGAGGAGCGTGGGGGTAGGGAGTGAGATGTAAAGCTGACATGATTCAGCAAAGACTTCAGTGTTTTGAAATTCGTGTAAAATGCAATGAGAACCTAAAACTGTAGAAGACAATGTCTCAGATACTTCGATACGTGTGGGTATGACAGCCTATGTATTTATTCGATTCTTGTACCGGAACATGTACATCCTTTAAAAAACGAACTGCATTTATCTAAGAGTTTAGGCAGCCTTGATCAAACCGTGTGCCTCTCCTTGTTTAATGCGGGCTACGAATTCACAGCAGTTATGGTACTCCTTCTGAGACCCACCATATTTGTCTGAATTATGACATAAAATGAAATGGTTCTGTTTTGATTCACTCTCACAGGCTCATTTTTTTTTATCCAAACCAGACTTTTTACGGCATTTCCTTTCTTAAAGCACGATGGTCGTGCTATTCCACAGTTTTATTGATTTCCAGACGAGTGGTAATTGAAAGTTTTGGAGAGAGAGAGAAAAAAACCCTCTCAAAGAGCTTGACAGTTTGCCATATTCGAGAATGGACTGCGTCAGGGGAAGGCAAAAAGCCACAAGAGGCGCTGTTGCGACTTGATGAACGACACTGTTGTTGAACGTGAACCCATAACCGTAGTTTCATTCGCTTGCATCTGTATTGCAGATTAATCCACGAGCAAATGGTCACGAAGCAAATCGATGGTGGTATAAAGGAGCTTTCCTTTGAGACATTTGGATTCCTTCTAGGCGAGAAATCACCTAAGACCCCCATCACTCTCGATTTAGAACCTTATCCGACCTCTCATGGAAGGCGGCGTCACGATGTAGTACTGTAAAGCTGTTGTCACGTTATAGATGCTATGTGTGCAGTTTTCATGTGGCGATTGGCGATCGCCACATGAGATCATGCCTAAATGTTTGATTGGAAAAACAAGAAAACTGTAAAAAGTACATGTAATTCTTCGTACGATTCACAATATAGTCACCCTGAGATATGTACAGCTTTTGCTTCTTTTTTTTTTCATCATACAGAACCTTGTAACATTCTAATTTTATAAAATGTAAAAAATTAAACCTTGTTGCTTTATACGGACTACAATATATCATGAGTAGTTTCACGTAGCATATGCTTCACGTCAAGTAAACATGCTGAGGACAATTATGTCTATCGCCACAAACATTCTTGAAAGACTTTAAAGAGAACAAATAATTCATATCAGCAAAATTGTTTTGTCGATTTTAATGACCGAAAACGTGTTGTATTCTGAAAATTTCGAATTGACGTCTAAAGGCTATGCCATCCCTCCTACTTCCGGTATATTTACGAGGACCACCACGCGGATCTCTTACGAACGAGGCACCCGCATGAGGTCTAGTGGCAATCAGTTTTCATTTCCAGCATAACTGATCTGAGAGCTGTCCTTCCATTGCAATGTGGCCAACATAGAACGCATATATTGTGTGAACAACTCGTGTGCACTTCCGACCGTCCATTAGCTCTTGACCAATGTGGTCGATGGTTCGAATCCAGCAAAAGTCGTTGACCTTGAAGTTAAGAGGTTTATAAGGGATATAACGAAGTGTAATGGTTTGCATGATGCTGTCATTTACTCGTAAACCTGATATCTATCATATAAGGGATATAATAATGAGTAGGACATGAAACTATATCAAATATACCAAATATTCCGTAAAACAAACAGGGATATAGTTTTACAGTATCACAAGTAAAGGTTGTTCTATGTATAACCCTTTATTTGAGTTATAGGGTCAACAGTTTGCTGTATCTCATGGACATTCATGTATCAAGTTAAATTTTAGAATAATTGCTTTCTAAGAAATATTGCTGAGATTAATGAGATTAATTTGCACACAGGACAATATTTCTTTTTCATACACCAGCTGTGAAAGTATTGCACTTTCAATTTAGAAATATTGTGTTGTGAATCCTGTACGTTACCAATCCTATGTTATGAACGCTATGTTGCGGTTGCTTCTGGAATTGCAATGGTTTTAAATATCATTGTTTTCTGTTCTTTGTGCGATGACTAAGGGTTATCATTGCCTATCATTAACGGTTATTTTATGTGTTATGTAATATACTGTTATTGGTTGCTTTATTGCTTTTTATTTACTTTGCTGTCCGCTGGTTACGTTATTGTTCACTCTCGGTATAAGCCAGTGAGTCTGGAAAAGGAAGGTACACGGCTGAACTACACAAACACATGGTTGATTTACAAAATCAATCTGATTATCGTATGCAATCGATTTTGCTGTCAGCTTATGTCAGTGGAGGGAAGCTTTCACTAGGGGTATGTATACACTGGGTTTTTGTAAGCCCGATCCTGAGCACTTCTGTCTCTCATCCTCATGCTGAGTAACCCTGCTTTGAACGTCTATAAGCCGAGCATAATTATCAAAAGTTTCACTTCCGGATACCATAAAGCGTGATTGATCAACGTCGGTTATTGCTGTAGCACACAGCTTAAATATATCCGCGCCGGCGCTTTACTATTTGCCATCAAAGATATGGATCATAATCATTCTGTAATGGATCAAATCATCTGATCCAAAAGCTTGATAGTAAGACTCGAGTTCACGGAATGATGGTTTGGATGTGCAGTGGGTGGTGATTCAACACGGCTGTGTTCGCTAAGCATATTTATTCATTAATTCATTTATTTATTTATTTTATTGATTGTTTTTTATTTACCTAGTAACGTATTTATTTATTGATTTGATTCTTAATTTATGTCATTCAACCATCCATCCGTCCATTCCTTACGGGTGGAAGAAATCAGAATTTCCCCAGTAATCCACCGCCCCCCATACAACTTATACCTGACAAACCTTCTCACATCAAACTAGCCGGACTGAACAATCGTGATCTGGAATCGAGTCTGACCTTCTCAATTGTCAGGGGCTATTGACCGCGAGGAAAATAACGGCCTGATATACAGAGAACCAGTGATTGCCCCAGGAAGTCCAATGTACGTAACACGCTGCTAACATACACAGTTTCGTCCAGGATTCTTGTTAATATGCGCTCATGTTACATTTCCCTAACTTTGCCTGTATAGATCTGTGCATTATTTTGTTGGCGACGTTGTATCATATAAAAAAATACATTTTCGGTTCAAAAGTAAGATTATTATTTTTAATATTTTTCTTGAAGAATCTATGAATATTATCGCTGAAGTGGCTCGTGAAACCAATAGCATTGTACAAATCCACGCATGGCATGATATTTGCAACCTACACTAGTATAATAAGAAAGATTTGAAACACGCTATGAAAACGTTTGAACTCCCCATTGGATGTTCCCCAGTGTGAATGCCTCTGTGTAGCACCATTTTCCTATAAACGCCATTATTTTGCCAGCTTGTAAAGGCTCTGGTCTTTAGAGGGGAAGTTCATAGGAAGCGCAGTCGATTCTTGATAACCCGATAATGTATTATCGGTTGCACCCAGCGCGCCTGCGCAAGCTGGAGATTGATTTCAGTTTCGGCACGTGGATGGTTTTCCACATGACTGGTCGTTTGCCTTCGTCTGTTAAAACGGCCCCAGTCGAGAAAGGAGCGGGTCTGTGAAATGCCAGAGGGGAATCTCATATCGATCCGCAGAGGTGATTATATTGCGACAGTGCAGAGCTGCGAACAAAGAACGGGGTAACGCCAACCCGGATCATTCTTGCAGGCTAACCAATCAGACGGCAGGGATGTCCTAGCGAGTTCTTTCTGATGACAATCCTGTTTACAACCCATCCAAGCGGGGTCGCTCTGTGTGAAGAAACAAGTTTTCCCTTTCAATGATAGGAACTGGATTACGTTAGACGTACGCCCGATTTCCTCTGCCGATGATACAGCGCCTAGGCCTGGGCACGGCTCGTTTTAATTACACTGTAGTTGGGGGACGGGCTATATCTATTCGTTTCTGATGACCGTGTAACCTACAGGCCTACAAGCGGTGATAAAAAAAAATCGCCTCTCTCTCCTCCATCCCCATGTTATGGTATCCACGGAGATAACCACGCATTGCAACGCTTGGAAAAGAATCTAACGTTTCGTGACAACCCATCGATCAGTCACTTATTCAAAACACATAACGTGTGTAAAACCATTTCCAGCTCATTATCGTAGGATTTACACTCTATTGTTTAAAATTCAGTGTAAATTTTAAAAACATGTTATATAGAGAGTGAGGTGGGGGTGGGGGATGGCAGGGGTACAGTTATTTATTATGAGATCCATTCATGGCAGCCCGTATGACTGAATCCAGGATAGTGTATCTCATGTTGAATTTATAGCCTCTTTATGGCTAGAGGCCCGGTGCAGATATGGGATTTGAATTCTCGTAATGCTTTTGATTTGAAAAAATTATACATACAAAGAAAACGCTTCTAAACCTCGTTTTCCATGTTTATGGTAAACTATTGCGGCTGATAAATTCGTACCTACTTCATGATCAGAAAGGCAGCCATATCATCTGTAAAAACACACGTAAAGAATACACAAATGATTATCAATTCACCATTTACAAAATCATGATCATGCTTTTTACAGCATGATGAAGTGGTAAATTCGTAAAGCAAACTGTATAGAAATGCACTTTTATAGACTCTGATGTGCATAAATTCATCATTCTACAAAATAATATTATTTGTCATCAGCTTTAGGAGTGTTTTTGTGTTGAACATGAATTTCCTTTGTGGTGTTCATGTTAGAAGACACCAAATGCTTTGAGTAGTCTTTTGGAAACAGCAGGCACTTCCATTGCACAGGGTGTAATATACAGGCACTTGTTATTGTGGATTGGTCTTTCAGTCATGATAAGTACATTAACATCGTGCTTTCATGAACAATTGCAATCATAGAGCGATCGAGACATCTATATTTGTATTCGACCAGGACATTAGTCGCGTACTACGAGTTTGGAACTTGAACTGGATGTTATGACCAGAATATCAGCTGTTTTTCCTGGAGCATTTAAAGTTAACTGATGACATGTTAACAGCTTTATTAACTATTTTTATATTATGCCTTACATATCCGTTTGGAAACTGGTATATTAATCTGTGGTTTACGTTAGTTGCATATGACAGGTTAAGATTTAAAAAAAAAATATTTCTGTGCATTGAAATGTTATATACATTGATTAAGAATTTTCTAAAACTTTATATATTTGTAGTGTGGATGTCCACAGTCATGCTGATGAGATGAAGTAAATAAATGTGTAGTATCCTTCTCGAAGATTCGGACCCTTGCCTAATAAAAAAAGTGCTATGTACAATTTAATAGTGCCAAATACAATATTTTGGCAGTGGTGGAGGAGGGATAACAATTATAATGCTAATCTAACACACAAAATATTTAGGAAATAATGCAGTCTAAAACACTATCTTATCAGATTAACACGTTTAGGTGTTATATGTGTATAACACCTTGATTGTTATGTTGTAAATTACAAATGATAAAACAATGCGTGTTACTAGACGGCACATGATTCTAAAATGTCGACCCCCCCCCCCCGCGCCTCTATTTTCCGGCTGTTAACATATTGTATCATATTAACATTTAGGTTTTAAAAGTGTTTCTAGATTGGGTAATGCCAAAAATCAAAAAAACTACTGTCAACATAAATTCTTCCAAAGGTCGTAACTGTTGCAACTATTGCAACATCAATAGTTTTAAAGGTAACTTCTTCGCTTCATTAAGATGAGTACCTGCGGCACATTTTGAAGTGCATATATTGAAAAGTTGTGGTTATTCAAACCTTTAATCACAATGCCTTACTACATCATAGAGTGTGCGTGTAAACCATGACAAAGGCACTCCCCGTAGTTAACAGACGCTCCGTGGTCATTTTGTATCAGTCATCTCCATCAGGTAAACATGTGCTTATGACATTTTTAGCCAAGCAGCTATTTTTAGCGAAGTTAGGTTGCTAGAGGGAACAAACTGGCTGTAAACAGAAATGTATACAAGACCCACGGCCAGTTTCCAGTCACCATTTTTGCGGGTATTTCTTTGTGCGGATTGTCGGCCAGGACTTTTTGCCGTGTTTAGGTGCCTCTTGTCAATTCTAATATATCACGGCATATCACTATGCTGTCATATTTATAAATCCATAGGATGTACACATGAAAAATATGACAACCAGAGGCATCCATTCTTCTATGCTGTACACGTGGATGTGGCCACAGGAATCGTGTTGAAATCAATCCGCGTGGAAATATATGTCATACAGTTACACAAATTACGGGTACCTCAGATTATTACACTTACTCATGCACATGGTGTCTGAAAATCGCATTGTGCCCAACGGAATGACGTCATCGTACTACGAGAGTAATTAACATCTACTGATGATCCATCGACAATACTGGAGAAGCGTTGAGAACATTATATCTCAATACTCTCAATTAAAGTGCGCCTGTAGCATACACAAATGTCTTTATATAAATCTCTCATTCATTTCACATCTTCAATTCGGATCACACAATTCATCTTCAAATAAGCTGAAAAGCAGGTTTGCCATTATTCCAGGACGTTTAGCACAGTTATACACAGGTATAAGCCACAACAACAGCATTCACTGTTTTGGGGTACACATTTGCTGGGTTTCCGATCAGCATTTCTTGTATTCTTTTTCCTCTGAGACTTTTCATTTACACATACAACGATCTGATTTATGGATGGAGAACAGCACGTAAAGACTCCGTGGCAAACCACAGCATCTAACAAGGTAACTAACAAACCTTCTGCAGCAAGGCATTAGTCGGCGCGATCTGAATTCAAACTCTCGACCTATAACTTTTATTAAGAGCTAGTGATGTGAACTAGACTATTTTATGTTTTTTCTCCTAAGCTCATTTCAGTATGAGAGTTTCGAGTTGGAACTCTTTTGTCGTTAAAGGTAAAAACAGTCCTACTGTGTCATGTGACTTGCAAAAAATGTTAGGCAACGTTTGTTGACATTAATTTACCAATCACCTGTGTCACCTTTTTTTCAGATGTACAAAGGACACCTCTTTCCATTAGCAACTTCTCAAGTTCAAAAACGTTCCGCACCAATTTTCTCCAACATTCGTCTAGTCTAAATTACTTTTATGAAACCTTTTTTCTTAGTCCCATGTTATAGAATATGTGATCAAAAATAGTTGCCTAAAATATTTGTCAGGTCATATGATACAATTGAATTTTTTTAACCTTTATCGATAAAAGAGTCGGAACTCCCCTGTTCTGAAAGGGCCGCTCGTGTAGGCAATATGGTCATTGAGAAATACACCAAACATAAACAGAGAAAGAAAACAAAGCCCGGCTATACATTCACGCGGAACAGGTTGATTTGCTGTGTAAATGTCAGAACTACTTGTTTTGAGTGGAGTCTAATGAAGCATACTTATACACTGATTCTCTCTCGCCCAAATCCTCAATCAGAGTTGCACAAGTGATCTATCCAGCACACGAGAACAAATAGAAGAGCTATGAATAACGCGTGTCGAGCAAGGAGCGTGAATAGGGCTCATTCTGAGCAATACCCCTCCCCTCTACTGTTTCTCCCCTACCCCATCTGATCCACCACTATCTCTCCGAGTCTCCCCACTTCACGGCTGGTTAATGACCCAGTCATCACGCTGTAATAGCCCGCCATTGTTTGTACAATCTAAACACAGTAAAGGTCACACAACGCCGTGAATCGCTCCACTGGATATTGATTTATGGGTGGAAATGGAGGCATCATAACAATACAGCAGCAGAGCGTTTGGAGTTAAGAGTAACTCGGCTTAATACAGTGTATAGGTCTGTTGTTTTGTTTTTCAGGTAGTATGTTTTATGTCTCAAGGACAGGTTACCTCCCTTGATATTTAAAAATGGTAGCCAACAAAGGTCGCCTAATTACATGGTTATAGCAGAGTAAAACTTGGGTATAAATATTCGTGACATTTCGTTATTTTTTTACTGACTACATCTGCAGTTGATTCGAAACGTGACTAATACCAGTATTTATAAGAACAGAATCAGACATATCGCCCACTCTCAGCGAACGACATTGAGGACGTCCCCTTGTAGGAACCTGTCCTTTCAAATTTCCGTTTCGTATGTTTACGCATTGGTACTTAACTATCCGCTGGTAGCAATCGTTGCCTAAAAATGTTATGTGATGTAAAGTGGATAAGTGATGTGCGAAATACACAAATCATCAATCCCAACTATCTGTGGAGACAACGACAATTGCAATTGCCTTTCACCAATGTCACTTGCAAACCTGTAACATTTGACGTGGGGAAGTTCGTGAGGAGCTTGCCAACTGTCGGTGGTTCACTCCACACTCTCCGGTTTCCTCTCCACCTTTAAAACTCACAGCCATGATATAAAAAAGTCTTGATTACTGGTATGATGTTAAACAATGATCAATCAATCCATCAATTTGACATTCAAATTTCCTCTCTGCCTGATAAATCTTGCTCGGAGGTCATCAATGAGAGTTGACTATTTTACTTTATTAAGTGAAAACAACGGTATTTTCAAGAGTTTTTACTCGTTGCCATTCGCTTACGAGTTAATGGCGTGAGAGAGAAGGTGTAATTGTAATCAAGCCTCAGTTAATGAAGGAGAGCTGACGAGGTGTTCGTGGTAAACTAAGAAAAATACGATAATGATGTTGTGTATAGGCCTTCTTGCTGGTGTGTTTAGGACGACAGTTAGGGGAGCCCCATGGTGGGGAACGGGTGATGTTCACATATATATTACTGTAACACGTTAGCTTGCAAGGTCAGCGACTCGTAGAAAAAAACGAAAAAATCCCAACCAAAGCAAGTGTTGTTATTGTCCAAGGCGATACAAGAAATATACCACAGGCGATATGGCAGTTAAAAAATAACCACCAATCAGTTGCGTGGGTAGACACCTACATCAATGGGGATCAAGACCCTTGTCTCACTTTGGTTCCACTGGGTGCCAGACCGAGCCGCGGCTTTCGTGTGATGGAATATTGACCGCCGGGCCTTTGTCTAAGGCCTCACTGCTCGGACGACAGCTCCGTACTATACAGTCCCCCATTCCCGACCCCGTGACGTGCTGCTCAGGCTTCGCCACACTGTCGGGTTTGATCATGTATGTGCTGTGGCGTCTCTTACGTCATAGCCGAGCCAAACAGCTTCTGTACCAACAGAACGAGTATGTTTGTTGGTGAGCCTATAAATGCATGATACACGCCAAGCATTTGTTATTATGAACATACCATGTACCAGAAACACCACTTTATATTCGCTTGGAAAAGTTGCGATAAAATGTTTGTGTGTAATATAATTGTTCCAATACTATAAATGTCAAACAAAATGTATAAACGATAACTACAATAACCACATATAGTTTTGTAAATACCATGGTTAAACGCCAACCCATGTTGGCTACGGAGCAATAAAAACTTACACATAATCTAATTTATTTAGATTAGAAATAACACAATCAGGAGAGAGTACGTTATGCAACACATAATGCACCCTTTACTGTTTAAGAATCTTATAAAGGTGATATTCCAGTGGCATCGGACGCTTAATTCCAGTTGCAGGCTGGGCTGTGTCTGAAATGCCAACAGGCACAACCCTGGTCGAGTTAGACCTTTGGGCTAAAACACCCTCAAAACCAATGTTCAATGGATGCTTTTTAGCCTTTTTTTCTCCAAACTTCCATTCCAAAGAGAATTTTAAGATTATGCTGTGTTCAGTCAGCGGGCGTGCTTCAATAAATATCGACGACACTCCCATAATTAAACAACGCATTTCATTTATTTTTCCAATTTATTTCAGTTGCCTGTATTAACGTTTTTAGCTGTGCGCCACTGCACCGCATCCACGGGGTCGCCATGGTTCTCGATCACGTGACCGTTGTGGCTGTCCAGCCTCCTTTGTTGGTAAACGTCTGCCCCTAATTACTATCTCGTGAACACATGTCATCCATCGCCGTGTCTCCCTCAACTTTCCGCCAACTTCCCTGTCGTGCCAAGACATTAATCTCACAAATGTGGAGCTCATTCTGAATCCTCACAGTACATTTCACATCCCTATAAAACATCTCGCCCCAGTGCGCCCATTCCCTTGATGGTAAATAACGTGAACGATCGCGCGCTGAGTGGCCAACCTTCGTGTTCGTGTCACTATCAGCGGCAGACAACTTCCCTACTAACCGTCATGTGTTTTGAAATAAAACGCTTCGTGCACAACGAAAATCCTACAATAACATCTGAAGTAAATTACTTAGTCTCTGTTGTATCATACATGATTTCTAGCTAACTTGAAAACGGCTTTATCTTGATTGTCTTGTCTTTTTGTGTCATTATGCCTTAGCTGTAATGCGTGGGCGGCAGCAGGCTTACTAGAAAGTGATGCTGCGCCGACATTATGTGTCAATATTCAGCCGGGTTTTTCATAAATACTTTATCTTCTGATATGACGTCAAATATAAACGAGATTGAAATAAACCATGGATTTAATATACTGAATCTTTGAGCGATTGGTTTAGTCAGAAAGGAAGCGCGTGGCATGTGATGACAGGCCAAGGATAAATGTGTATTCCCTCTACTAAAACGCACGGCAGCGGGCTACATAACTACCGTCATCCCGACGACCTGCTTAAACCTTGAACTCCTCCATGCAGCCACCATATACTAACAGTGTGTTATCTACAGTCTGCCGGCATCATGCTTGGACAGGATCAACAAATTCAACAATTAAAGGCAAGGGTTCCTAACTGAAGCATGCTCGATGAGAATACCGTTGGACTCGATGTATCTTTCACTGTTATTATAATTATAACAATTACTCCGGCATATGTCAATACAACTTCCGCTAGAGCCTGACAACAAAGGCCATTGTTAATGTCTCTCTTGTCGTGCTCAGAACCTACCCAAGCGCAAAGATAAACCGCCTTGTTTTTTTGTGTTAAACGTTGTAATGTTTTCTTGGTAGCATTGTAGCTGATTGTGTATCAGCGGAGGAGGCACTAATGGCAAAGAGCGCACGCAACTCATCACGTCTGATGCAACTCATTAAGTTCATCTATTTTACAATATCAAACAATAGAAACCGTGTATTTTTTTTTTTTTTTTTTTGCTATTTATTCTTTGCACGCGACATCCCATATATGAATACCGGGTGTGTGCTGTTTGTGACTAATTGTTGAGACATGAGATGGCGAACCGACTATTTCTGTATCTGTATATTGAATACACATCCTTATATTACACACGTCACTTTGATTTACAACTACTAAAGCACGTAATTGTGTTAGTGGTAAAAAAACCTGCAGATTTTTTTCCTGCGAATCACTTACCGTGAATTACTCGTCCATATGCACTGAAGTGCTCATTTATGGCCGGGATACATTTTGCAGCGCAAAACTGTGCAACGAACATCGACTATGCATAACTAACCAACTTACACACACATGCGCGCACACACACTCACACAAGTGCGGCTGCAGAATTAAAACTAACCGTAAATATGCGTGTATTTTGGGCACACAGATTTAGCAACAAGGCAAATGGATGAGTAACACTGCTACCAATTTCCATATCCGACAGCATCAGGGACGGTTTGAAGTTGGTTAGGCCATGGTTGAGTGCCTCCATCGATCATGTTGGATTGATTAGACCATCTGGCAGGTTCGATCCCCAGACTCTCACCAACTTAACCATGGGATTTAGGGCAGATTGTGAGCAAATCACCAGGCTTAACAACGTTGAGAACTAAAGGCTGCTAAGTCAGTATGGCGTCAGTACATGTATTACATAAACCTTGGTTATAACAAAGAGAATTCTGTACTGTAAACATGCAGACAAAACTAGCGAACCGTGACCCGTTATTACCTTGTATCGGTGAACCTGCAATAGTCTTGATATTTCACATATCAGACACAAATGCAGTTTGGAAAGGAGTTATCAGCAGAATTATATGCAATTATGGTCAAAATGCTAAAATTAAGGCTGCAACTTTTTGGATACATAATCTAACAACGCATGTAACATACTAGCAGATAGAGCCTGCAAATAAAATGAACATAAAATGGAATCTGATATGTAAAAGTCTGTCCCGCGGTTGGACTTCTGATGTTTTTATCATCATAGACAAGTTCGGCTTACAATACAATTATTTCTTCACAATCATCAAGGATGTATATTTCATCACGCGGGTGTTCGTTTGATATATACGTTAAATAAACCAGATAATCTTTGCCTCGAATAACGCGGTATGGTAATTACACACTACAAAGCCATATGACATGTACATATACATACGTCCTCTGTTTTAATGATACAAAACTGGATGTTTCATAGTTTTGCACTTGTGAGAAAAGTTTTGAAATCTTGAATATCGGAATTTATTTTTATTAGAAGTTTTCTTTTAAAATGCTGTTTCATTTGACATATATTTCACGTTAGTATGTCTTCAAAGTAAAAGTTGACCTCATGAAACTGTACCTTTGGTCAGTCCAAGTTAAGAGATATTACTACCCTTAGCCAATGTTTTCATTTAAATGATGGCAAGATTTGCTTACAATCTGGAACACATACTGAAAGCCGAGGAAGCAAAAGGAATGGCTAGATAAAACGCAGGTTGTGCATTACCCTTACATGTTCTTATGATTTGGGGGGATTTATTCTCCATGGTTCAGATTATTAAGAGCAATAGATCGCCAGAAATTTTTAAAAAAAATACAAATTTGTCCCACACGAAATTTAATAACAGTCAAACTTCATCTTATTATGCTCGCATGCACACGTGTGAATTCTAAATCCCACACTAGCAAGATCATTCTGTGGCCAAGTATTCTATGTCTAAAGATCAAATGCATACCGTTATACCCGTGTTCTATCTACACGGCTCCCTATTACATAGATATCATGTTTAGCCTAACACGGGCTGAGAGACCGATTGCTGAGATTTTCTATCTAGAACCATGTGCCATTCCCTCAGAGTCACGAGGTTTTTGACCTAATTGGCACAATTTTGTGGTCATCGAGATTAATTCGGCGACCCTTTTTATCTGCCAGTTTTCATTTGAGACGGGAGAGCATTTGCTTCTGAAGCGACATCGCCAAATGTCTTTGAAGTGTCGAACGATCGCTCTGAAATGTCCAATTCCACCGAGGGAATTATTCTGTCGGTGAGTTTTCTTGGCGGGTCTAGTTCTTCCTCTTGCCCATGTTTGGCGATACCCCTTTATTTAGGGATGTCCTATAGCTGGTTACCAAGGCGACACAGACAGCTGGCGAGCACAGTGACGTTAATGGAGGAGACCTCGCAGGAATGTCACAGGAGTGTCAAGGGCCCGGCACATGCATGCTTTAGATACTCCTAGCACAACTTAGAATTTGGCTTAAGGCGGGAGCTTTTCATCGGATTTCACATGTCCTTTGTTTCCGATATGAATACATTATATAAAAAAAACCTGACATATTTTGTTTTAGCTTGATGACATCTCTGGTAATTTGAGACACAAAATCTATAGTGCGCTGTTTGATATGTGCCACATTTATTAAGATAAACCTCTGGGAGATATCAGAAGTACGTCGCCTGTATGACTATATATAGCCTTAACATTTGAACGTTTACATCACACACAACACCGTAAATATAAGATTCAATGGCTTCCTGAATGCCAGAGTGCTCATTTTTTATTGTGAAGTACATCTTAGTTTCGCTTTTCATAGAGGCAATGGTTCTTAGCCATTCATAACACAATTTTCAATGTCCTTTATGTCTGTTCACATTTCGTATGTGCCAAATACAAATGAAATTATTCTGCATTTTTGCATGTTTGCTACTGACACCACAATCATCTGTATCATACAGAGGAAATACTCGTTCGTTGCCATGCCAAGAATGGCGGAGTGACAACGACATAGCCTCTATATGGAATTCCGTCCAATAGATCTGCAGCAGAGATCTGGACAATCTTTCACTGCGTAGATTTGAAGAGCTCCTTCGCTGCCCGACATCTAGCAGCGTTCAGACAAATTGGTAGGTCTCTCTGTGACAAACGTTGCCGGCGCCAAGGGAATCCGAGCGCTGTCTACAAAATGGCATAGAGTAATCCTCCCGACTGAGTTTGAATTCCGTCCGGAAAAGTTGGCCTAATCCCCACGTGCAGACCGCGTAATTAGGCTGTTAGATCGATCTGAGAGTGTAATTAAATGGCCGTGTATTGCAAACCCAGAGGAGCGTCATTGGCGTATCGACCAACGGCTGAGATGTTAACCAGGCAAGGTTGCACAAATGGCATTATGTAACCTCAAAAATAAATACGCTATCCGCTTATGTCAGCGGCCATTTTGTAATACGATCGCTTAAAAATAGATTCTAAGTCAGCTCGAATCGTCCATGGATCCTCTGGAACATTGCGGTTCAAGACATTGGTATGATTTCACACAATAATACTTTCCGAATTTAAATGTATGGTAACACCACAGAGACGTTTAGCTGTCCATTGCCAATGGGGCGATACACTTAAACAATAAATTGCATAAAAAGCCCAACTAAATAATAAATGGTAAAAATCAAAACATGGGTATGAGGGAAAATGCTGCATAATGTCTAGATTGACAGAATTTAATGCATACTTTGGGCTATTTGTGACATATTCTACATTTCCAATTCATCAATGCAATTTAAACTGAAGGCGGTACAAGCATATTTTGTGCGGTTGGAATGAAGAAACATGGCTCTGGTATCAAGAGACGGCGTGTCCTCTTAATCGGAGTGTGGTTCCAACGTGGACAAATTGACGCCATTGTAGCCGGCTGCTGTTGTATTTCTCTTCCTGTATTTCCACGGGCCTATCTAGATGCATTCTCCATGGGTATGTGAGTGTGGGGGGAGCCCAGATCCTGAAGACAGATGCCCTTCGTTATCCGTGCTCGATGGGGAGCAGGTCGGGCTGAGGGCAGGCGAGAGGAGCACTTGAACAGATCCTTCATTCGGTACACAGCGCCTTCATTAGACGCTATCCGGTGTATTCTTATGGTTTCTAATTGATAGATTGGAGAATAGGGAGATGACTGAGTTGTTTCTGGGCTGAACGTCAAAAGAGGCCGAAGCCCGACCCTTCCAACTACAGACCTACTGAACATTCTAGGACCCAAAAACATTTTTTCTTAGAAAAAATACCTGGACGTCATTCATCCAGTTTATGAATCACAGCAGGTCGTCTTACACCTCTCGTCTTGTTACTGAATTAAGAATAAAAAGAAAAATGAAATTTGTCTTCTAGCGATTTATGGGAAAAATTACTGAACGGGAATACTTTTAACGAAAGTAAAGTGGTATTTAACATAAATCAAAGGTCCCAGTAAAATACAATTTGACTAAGTGACGATAAAATAGAGCATATGGATATAGGCGGAATGGCAACCTAACCAGATTGCTGACTCTTGTCAGTGCTCACACTGGGGAAAAACGGGGTACTACCATTTTTCATAAGCGTTAAATATATGGCA
This sequence comes from Liolophura sinensis, assembly GCF_032854445.1. Classification (NCBI taxonomy): domain Eukaryota; kingdom Metazoa; phylum Mollusca; class Polyplacophora; order Chitonida; family Chitonidae; genus Liolophura; species Liolophura sinensis. The sequence goes on from NC_088301.1 coordinate 12,206,393, forward strand.
ACTGCTAATCTGTTTGTTTCTCTAGCAAAGGTCTGGGGCATATGGTTGGGAATAAACCTTATGAAATTGCACGGCGGCAGTATTTTTCCTCTATAGAAATTCGACAAAAGAGCGGAATTTGGACCATTTTTTCTTATTATAAAAGAATGTGGTGGGGACACAAATAGCTCTTGACTCATAGATCAATTAGATTGAGATCCCTCTGTGCCGTATCTTAGAGAAGTTAAAACCTTAACTCAAAGGAAATCATTGAAGACATTGACGGGAACAGGGGTACTCTAACTACGTTCTAGCCACTGCTTGAGAGTTTGTTTAAAGTCCGTGCCGCAAAATAGATAGCTTCAAGCTCCGGCAGAAATCCGGGTGTTTGCACCACATCGGAAAAGAAGGAGCGTTTGATTGGATTCAACGTGGAATTTAATTTACAGCACAAAGGCTATTTTATCGTCTGCCATTTCCTGGTCGTGCCCGAGGGGTATTTGTCACCGACTGGGCTATGCCCCCTCTTCCCGCCACCCCACCTCCGAATTCTCTGTATCGACCGCTTGGCCGAAAACTCATATTCAGCCAGGGCTTCAGGTCGTTCCAGCCGGTCCGTTACCTCCGCTGTGTTGAACTGTTCAGGATTGTTGTTCACTGCGCCTGTCATATCCACAATGGCCCCCTCAAGCTGGTGTCGAGCGTTGCGCTGAAAGCATGAATCTCATAATCTGTAGCAGAGCCTAGAGCCTTCACAGTCAGTCAAGGCATCCAGTACGATTAGGTAATAGTTCAAAAAGCACGTACTCCGTCTTGAGAGCCGAACGCCCTCCTTCTCTCACATTTACGTTGTTTCCACCCACTTTCAGGCCTCCACAAAATCAATGCTGTCCAAATTCACACATTTATTTATCATGTAACCCAATTTGCAAGTTTTGACTAATAACTCGATCCACTGAATCTTAAACGTGATGGCAGCTGTTTAAGAGCCTGTAATTTTGTTTAAGTTTCCCATAGTATCCATCGAAATTATGTTGCGATTTCGCTGAAGTTTTGATTTTAGGTTTTCTGAACACGACGTTAAACGTGAATAAGAAGGTGCCCGGATAATTCAGCTTTGTCAGATATCTCACATTATTATGCGAATACATAATGTTGTTTTTGTTACAGGAACCATGATTGCATCTAGAGGGTAAAACGGTATCAAAGTCACTACCATGAAGCCTTGATATATGTAATGGTAATTCATTCATAATACTGTGCTCACTGTCATCAGACAATGCTTAGCTGAATGGAAATATGCCAAGTCAAGCAAAAGCAGGGGATATTCCAGTTCGCAATGATATGTCTTGAACACATCAATTATCAGTCATTTGTATAAAGGTGAATGAATAAGGAATACTGTTGGGTGGTTTACTGCCTGTCATGATGATCAGCATTACCAATATGGAAGGTCATGATAATCGTTAACACTTACCAATATGGCAGGTTATGGTAATTAGTAACACTAACCAACATGGCAGGTCATGATAATCGGTAACACTTACCAATATGGCACCTCGTGATAATCGCCAACACGTACTCATATGGCAGGTCATGATAATCCGTAACACTTACTAATATGACAGGTCATGATAATCAGTAACACTTACCAAAATGGCAGATCATGATAATCGGTAATACTTTACCAATATGGAAAATCATGTAAGTCGGTAGCACGTACCATTATGGCAGGTCATGATAATCGGTAACACTTACCAATATGGAACTTCATGATAATCGGTACCACGTACTAATATGGCAGGTCATGACAGTCGTCAACACCTCTGATATTGCAGGTCATGGTAATCGGTGACACCAATATGGCAGGTCACGATAATCGATAACACTTACCAGTATGTTGCAGGTGTTTTGCATGACATCCACTTAGATCCGTTTGGGGTGTACAAATTAGAAATAAAGCATTCACATATGTCTATTAATTTCCATACATCTGACTTTTTAACTTACATCCTTACGTCGTATCCTTCATCAATAATCTCAGTGATTTAATAAATTTTGTCTGCATGTAATTAGTGATTCTGAACGTTTATACACAGCATCCACTAAATCTTTAATACATGCAGTAGATGTATATATGGCCCATGCTTGTATGGCATACAAATATCTGTAGAATATATATTAAGCAGAGCGCAAAAGCCAGTAATATATTGGGATTATATTATCCAGTCTACTTTCGTGTGTTGCTGTTTGTAATTGAAGGAAATCTTATGCAACGTTTGAGCACAGTCATGGACAACATTACAAAAGAGTGCACAAGCTCTTTTGAATTGCTGAATTGTGATATTTGGTGAGATTGAAATAACACTGTTAACGCCGCAGGGATGTTTTAATTGTTTGTGTAACAATTTGCCATCTTAAATAGCAATTTGCCATCTAAAGCAATAAACCGTTTGATTTCCCTCTGTGTAAGGGGTATAAAAAGCTATCCTGCTATTGTGTAACGGAGCTTGCTTCTTGCGGGAAATTTCCAGCTACAAAGGATATAAAAAGACCAAGATGCATATTCAAAATGGTTAAAAGCCCTCTGGTCACTGGGCTTTTATGTCCAAGACTTCAAGGACGAAAGATTCATTTCTAGAGATTGTTAATAAAATTTAATTTGCCGCAAATAGCTTTCATCCAAGCCGATAGCTCAGGGCATGTACCTCTCTTGGAGAATTGCCACCTATATCGGCCTTGATCGACCGGTCAAAGCATGTAGTTGTGGTAGAAGTGGCTGGGTCATGTGAAAAGTGTGCACATTCCTACGGTCCTTCCTCACAGACAGTATCTTTTTTTCTTTACCAGTGCCTCCAGCCACTATTAGTAACATCCTATTGATTTTCATATATATACCTATATATAAAAATATCTATGATAAGAGCATATGATATGATAATTTATACATATATATATATATATATATATATATATATATATATATATATATATATATATATATATATATATATATATATATATATATACCTATAACAGCAATATTATGTTGGACATTATTTTCGGAAATTGGTCCTCAGATAACAATGATTCCATTAGGGTTCAAAGTTCCTTATCTAGTCCTTTGTTGGGTCAGAGTTTCCACTGCGTTGTGAAAGACACCCCATTTCCGGAGATGCCATGTCATATGCATGGTCGTGGAGACTTTGAGTCACCAAAGACTACAAAATAATATAATGTAAACCATTATACATTTTGTCAAAATGCAGTGTACTTTTAGCCTGTTGTTTCTGTTTGTTCTCTCATTAGAAGAAAGCATTTCAATGATGGTTGTTATTTTCTTAACCGTTTTGTTGAATAACATTTTACTGACTCATTGTTCGGCTACCTTCATTTTCTTACTGGACATTGTTGAAATGATTTACATTATTTTTAGACTGGATGGAGGCTGATTATACTTAATTAATTTTAGCCAGAGTTCATTGGCATGGACAAATGATTCAAAGCTACCAACAAATGCGTACTGTTAGCTTATTGAAACAATCTCATTTACATATCAGCACATAATCGAGTAAGCTGACGAAGAACGGCAATGTCTTTTGTATTTTACACACCCAAGGGGCTCATAACGGCCAACTAGATATGATATGTCGCGTGATACAAACATTTTCAGCGATTTTTTGGCCGGGGCGATTGGGAGAATTCAATTTCCAATCACATACCGGTGTTAATAATTTAGATATTTGGGTCATGGGAGCTATGTCGACCTTTTGGGATACATCCGAGCCACGGTTTCCCGGCGAAGTACTCTTCGGGTTTTTTTTTTTTTTAGAGTATTTGAGATATTGATGTCTAACACACCCAGCGCTGACAGAGAATGCCAGCAAAACTCGGAGGGAATTAGATCTAAAGACGGGTTAGAAGAAAATCTAAAAGGGCTAAAGCAAAAGCGATTTTGGCTGAGGGAAGGTATCGCTCAACACGCTAAAACTGCGGTCTTCGCACGCATCAACGACGTGATCTCAGTGAGCACCGAGAGGTTTCAACTGGCCTCGCATTTCCTCCGAATCACTCCTTGGAGGCTCTCACATTTATTTAGCCACCATCTCTACGCTCTTGTCAGCGGGGCAGGAAATCAAGGGTTTTAATTACATTTAAAGGCATCTGATATTCCCAACGATGGGCCTGGCAAATGAACACTCAGTAGGATTATCTGTGAACTTTGGCCAAACGGTTCATCACGGATACCCAGAAACAATGAGACAGCAATGAGACACTGACCGGGTTAAGATGGCTTCAGATTATAACAGGAATGACTTGTATTAGGTGTTCTTATCACCCACTACCAAACAGCTCTCCGAGGGGATCCAGTTTAAACAGTTTGGGCTTTAGGACTGACCGCCATCGCTAATAAGACCGGGATGTGGACGATCCGAGCGACATGGCATCGTTTATAGGCTAATGGTACCAAGCTGTCCACTAAGAAAATCCACTAATGGTAATCTGACATACATCCCACTGTCGAATACAGTAATCCTAGCAAACGTTTTAAACATGAAACAGTTTGCCATCATCATAAGGTGGACGCCTGGAGCCCTTTGCACAACCCATTTCCGAATATTTGTATTTTAAATCAAAATATGAAATACTTTTTTAGAACTTTTCTATGTGGGCCTCAGAAATTTTTGACCATCTCGTGGATTCAAAGGTGTCCAAACCACAACATCCAGTATCAAAAACCAAGCATTGGGGAATGGTTATAAATTTTGCCTATTCAATTCAAAGTTTAAAAACTCGTCACAATGCCTATAGAGACTTTGGTACTGAGAATTAAAACGATCGGACCGATTTGTCTTAAGAAAATAATGATAAAGTGTTATAAAAATAAGCTTTAAAATATTACGTTAAAGTTTGGCTTAAGTTGGAACGGACTTGGACTTTGTTTTGTTCTTACTGGTACAGATACTACTTGTAAATAGCAATTAGCCCTCACACTATACCGATCCCATCATTACGTATATAGTCTATCCTTGTGCCTTAAACGTTCCTATTTTACTATTTTTGTTCTATTTTCTACTTTTCTGTTCTTTAGTGGGCCTTCGTGGCTCATTTGGCAAGCGCGCTAGCGCATCGTAATGAACCTGGAGCCTCTCACCAATCGCTGTGAGTTCAAGTCCAGCACATGCTGGCTTCCTCTCTGGCTGTATTTGGTAAGGTCTTGCAGCAACCTGCGGATGGTCGTGGGTTTCCCCCGGGCTTTGCCCGGTTTTGCCTCACCATACTGTTGGCCGCCGTCGTATAAGTGAAATATTCTTCAGTGCGACGTAAAACACCAATCAAATAAATAAATAAATGAATTACTATTCTTTATTCTTTGGGCCAAATATATGTATGTAATTTAACTCTTTCTCATATCCTCTCATTTCCCCCTACATCACTCAGTAATGACTTCGCAATATGTTTTCGGTCTTCAATGTAAAGTGAGTGAGTGCTTGGGGTTTACTTAACAATTTTTCAGTCATTTGACGACGAAGGAATCCTTAGAGTGCATGTGATGTGCCTCCTTGTTGCAGGGCTGATTTCCACCGCTCTGCATCACTGAGACGCCTGACCGAAGGCCCGGCCCGCCGTTATACTGACAAGGGTCAACCAGTCGGTGCACTATCCCCTTCATGCTGAACGCAAAGCGAGGAAGTTACAACTTCCTCTTTTTAAGGTCTTCGGTGTGACTCGACCCAGGATTGACCCTGGATCTACCAAAGCGGACGCTCTACCAACTGCGCTATCGGGGCCGGTCAATTCACTTTAAATGTGATCTTTGCTATGCATTCACTGTAGCGTTTACAGTCTTTCTCTGTGGATTGTATTATATTTTCAGTATGCCTTATTCTATATATATTTCACTGTTTGCTATTCTATAATTATTTTCACTGTGATCTATATTATATTTTTAAACTTACCGTGACCTTTGATATATTTTCAAGGTTAGCATAGCCTTTGATATATTTTCACTGTAGTCTTTATTTGACTTTCACTGTGGGCCGTACTACACTTTTTAAACTTCTTTTGGAAATAGGCCTCTATGGTATAGATTTAAAACACTCCTGTGTGGTCTGCGAGTGGTGTACAAATACCAAACGCTTAGATTCACTGTGGCCCTACATTCGCAGTGGCCCGTGTTACATTTTCATTGTCTTGCACACCTACGTGTCCTTCCCTTTCATTATGACCTGTGCCATACTTTCGTTTTGACCTATTCTTTATCTTCATAGTGGAAAGTATTCTATTTCCATCGTGTCCTGTACTATACTTTCCCTGTGACCTATTCTTTGTCTTCATCGTGGAATGTACTTTATTTTCAGTGTGACCTGTACTATACTTTCCCGGTGACCTATTTTATATCTTCATCGTGGAATGTACTTTATTTTCAGTGTGACCTGTACTATACTTTTCCCGTGACCTATTTTATATCTTCATCGTGGAATGTACTTTATTTTCAGTGTGACCTGTACTATACTTTCCCGGTGACCTATTTTATATCTTCATCGTGGAATGTACTTTATTTTCAGTGTGACCTGTACTATACTTTCCCAGTGACCTATTTTATATCTTCATCATGGAATGTACTTTATTTTCAGTGTGACCTGTACTATACTTTTCCTGTGACCTATTTTATATCTTCATCGTGGAATGTACTCTATTTCCACTGTGACCTGTACCACACTTTGTGTGTAATCTATTCGCAATCTTTATCGTGGAATTAACTCTATTTCCATTGTTTACCACACTTTCCCTGTGACCTATTCTATATCTTCACTGTGGAATTTACTATATTTCTTCTGCGTCTTGTATTTTGTCTTCACTGGGTCCTGCAAGATTTTTCCACTATGTTCTGGATTATGCTTTTAATGGGCCCGGTACTACATTCCCAGTGTGCTTTGTATTGTGTCTTCACTGGGTCCAGTACTATATTCCTGATGTGCTCTGTAATACGACTTCACCAGACCTGGCTCCGCCAATATTTCTACTGTGCTAAGTCTCATGTCTTCACTGGGTCCAGGACTATATTCCTACTCTGCTGTGTATTATTTTGTTTTTTCACTGGTTCAGTACCATATTCCTACTGTGCTAAGCCTCATGTATTCACTGGGTCCAGTGCTATATTCCTATTGTACTATGCATTATGACTTCACTGGATCCAGTGCTATATTCCTACTGTGCTGTCTATGATGTCTTCACTGGATTCAGTATTATATTCCTATTGTGCTATGTAGTATGACTTCACTGGGTCCAGTGCTATATTCTTATTGTACTATGCATTATGACCTCACTGGGTCAAGTGCTATATTCCTACTGTGCTGTTTATGATGTCTTCACTGGGTTCAGTATTATATTCTCTTTGTGCTATGTAGTATGACTTCACTGGGTCCAGTGCTATATTCCTATTGTGCCATATATTATGACTTCAATGGCTCCAGTACTATATTTCTTCTGTGGCACTTTGTTCCACTGTATTCTGTATTATACGTTTTATGAGGCCGGTTGAATATATCCTTATTAAATTCTCATTGAGATTCATATAATTTAGTTATATGCAATATTTATTTCCCATTGTAGCCTACACTTGTATTATTTGTTTCAATTATTATATACTGAAATTCTTACCGCAGACTGCAGACTGCAGTCCTTTTTAGTCTGTAATGTACACTGAGGTCTGTCATGGATTGTGCTTTTTCTTTAATCTTTTTTCATATCTCCACGTATGACTTACATTAAGGTTTATAACTCATGTCACATTAACCTTGGGAGATACCAACTATTTCCGTAACATGCATAAATCTGTCTGGCCTAATTTCAAAAAGAATGGAAATACTTGTCCCTCGGCACCATGTTTCCAATTCCGATCGCCACTCCCTTCCTAGAACAATTAATTTCGACACAGCTGCGATTTCGTCCTTGTCCGACGCAGATGGGACGATCAGCTGTGCTCAGATTGATGGCAATGTCTGACAAAAGCCATGACGTGAGTTGCCAGGCAACCCAGCCACATCGCACTTCCGTCACGTGACACTAGGGTTAATGCCTTCCACAGTTCCTTGAACCGCTTTTGTACGTTTTTCATTAGTTCTTCAAAGCCTAAATCGCACAAGTAACGTCATTTAGCCTTTGCACAAAAGTAGATGTTTCACATTTGTTTTACACATCGCAATGCTATATCGTCAAAGGGTAGGAAGGTCAGAATTAAGATTATATACCACGTGCGTTGAACAAGAGGTTTAACTTGTGTAAAATAAAGAATCTATATAACCCTGTCTGTTTACCCAAGGCACCGACGATGCTTTGGTTCTCACCAGCTATGACTAAAAGGCTTCGACGCAGAGATACCGATACTGGAAAAAGAAATCTTACTTGGAAATAATAAACAAGAGTCAATTGGCCGTTGGACTCATTTTTCACATTGATAGAGTAGGTCCTTACAGTTTGCCATTAATCACATAAGTCATTTGACCCAAAATCAATGCTTTACTAGTATCGACGAAAACCTTTCATTTGGGTCATACGTTCTAAAACTATGTAATTTTTTAGACCAGGCTGGATGTTTCCATATATAGTTACATGTATTACCAGTCGAAATTACGTTATAAAGGAATGGAGTTCTGAAAGAAACTGTCTCAGGTATGTGCTAATTATTCTCTAGATTGCTCGACGTTAATGGCGACATATTCGTTACGAATTCCTGTAGATTATTTCGATTCAGTTTTTCCAAACGCAAACTGGAATGTTGTATACGTTAGCATACACTGATTGCGAATTTAATGATAACTAGTATTCTTACTCCTGTGAAGAGCACGCTGTGTTTTCCAGACGCCACGATTGTTAACTTGTCGTGTTATTGAAAAGACGTATTATAATAAGCCGATAGCTACGCGAAGCAATTTCGTTATTGCAAAATTGAATCTCATAAAGTCATAAGCGAACAAAGGAGAGGACGGATAAAAGAACAAAAACAAACCCCAAAAACAGAGACATGTAAATAGATGGCGCCATCGTTTAATCTGGCGAATGATGTCCTTTTATAAAGACTCAAGAACGAAAATCACGTCAAGGTAAACAAACATATCATCTTTTCTCTATAGGACTCTGACAGCCTCGGAAAAAAAGGAAGTTCAACACGGCTCAGATAGGGTAAACATGGGATGGTTAATATGTCTACCATCCAAGCCCACGTCTTTCCCAACAGGAGGTAATTTCATGGCTCGAAAAATTTCGATTAAGTCCTAACAGCGGTGATTTACTCCCAACGGCAACGAAGTATGGGCAAAACAAATACCTTCACACAGTGGCTGAGTCCAAACAGGCTGAGAGCGATAACGCCACACAGATCCTAATCCATGTGTGTCCCGAGTTCACCGTATGACCAAACTCAAACCTTAATTTACGCGCACTTAGTGTGTGGATCTACAATTTTGAACACTCTTGTAGATGCAGGATATTTCCTATTTTCACAAGATGTTGTTTTCTATTGTCTGTATCAAAGGATTTCTAATGGCGGTGTTGAGAAAGTATGTGTCCGATAATAAGGAAAACGATACACAAAGAAGCCCGTAGTAATCATGTTTTTCTCTGAGGGAACAATTTTCAAAAAGAAAATGATGGTAAGACTGTAAGCTAAACTGTCGGGGTATTCGTAACAACACTGAGGCTTTAGAACTTTCCTGTTTTATTGACAGCTGTGTTTATGACAGTACTATATACTGCGGTAGTACGAGTTCCTTATGACACAAGCATGTGCTCAGTGTCAGTAGAGATGTATACTAAATACTACAATGTCAAAGTACCGAAATTCTGTTGAATATTCGTGTTTTTTGTTTACGACACGAACATACTAAGTGTAAAACAAACCGCACGAGTCTGCTCGCGTTTGGGTTTTAAACAGCGATTTGCTCCAACATCATAGCCAAGCATGAGCTATTGTTTTGAAAAAGTAAATTTGAAGCGAAACAGGTGTACTTATAGTACAATGTCACACATCAAGGCAGTGTGTTAATGGATCACAACGTACATTTGTTTAAACAACACACACATAACAGTAGTTTTGAAAAAGCACAATGTTTTTTTCATGAAGGCTTTCTTCGGGAGTCGCCATTTTAATGCTCACAACGCTGACTTATTTCTCTTTTTCAAAACTATGTCTTAAACGCGTAGTTTATTGGGATGACTTCCTTTAAATACTTTTCGACTTGTTTGAGAAATTCACTGGTAATCTGAAAAAAATATTAAAGGCACAGTGTTATGTAACCATATGCAGAAATGGCCGAGCGAGTTTCTTCAAGATCAGGATAAATGGATGAATTCATGGAAAAAAACGGCGTGCAAATTTTAGTTTCTTGCGTCAACTACGTAAATTTCCGGAGTTTGAACGAAGGAGCCACCGCGAAATTAAGACGAGCTTTCTTTTCTGTCTTTTTTCAGTTCGGATATAAATGACTCTTTCTTGCCCTGAAGATAAGAAATTGTGCAGACTTTAAGAAAACCTGTTTTTCTGTCATACAGACATGCTTGGTCGGGGACAAGAGGCATTACGATAAATACTACATGCTAAGTGTGTCGTTGTGATATTTGTTTCTTATTTTTGCATTTGTCATGTTGGCATTTTAGGAAATTGTCTAGATTTCTTTAGGAACATTGCCATTTAGAGGAAGTAAAATTCGAATTGTACATCGTACAGTATTGGCTGGAACATGCAATAAGAAAGGTTTTATTAAGTTTGTTTGACATATTATGGGTAACTCAATGCTTTTAATGTTGATATTTTCAAGAAGCCCCGTGTTAACGTTTTGTTCGTTTTGTTACTAAGCAAATACATATACAATGATTGTAAGTAACTTAACATGAGGCCACGCCCGAACCTCTGTCGGCATGAACTATTCGGTCAGCAGTAATTGATGAAAACAAAACACCAACATACTACACATAAAAATTATGGCCTGATACCTAAAACTCCTTATTTACAAGAAGAACTATATTTGTTTATCTGTGAAGGCATAAAAACACTGTTAATACAACGGGGTCAATCTGTTCTTTTTTTGCATTTGTCTGCACGGATACCTTCTTCAACGTTATGGCATTGAGGGACCTGGTACATGTCTCCAAAACCAATCGTTTATGCACATTGATGACACCAAAATTGTAGATAGCAAGACGTGATATAAAGATGACAGACATATTTGTCTTCCAATGCGGCCCTTCGCCACAGTAACAATTAGTACACTTAAAACATTAATCTGTCAACATAAACATAAAGTCTGTTGTCTGAGTGATGCTAGAATGTATTCAGTTATTATAACATAATACTGTGCCATAATCAACAGAATATCCTGTTAGTCTAATAGAACTTTTATGTTAAATTAATGGAATATACGTAGAATATGTAATAATCTAGAATTGGTTCTAGCATTACTCAGACAACAGACTTTCTGTTAAAATTAACAGATTATTTTTTAGTGTATCTGCTCATCATTAAAATACAATAGCGAATCATGCTAGAATAAGATAATATCATCACTATAACATCGACTTTGTCATAATTAATTTTTTTTTGTGAACGATACACGTTTTAGCGGAATTGTTGCTGATTGGTCTTCTGATAATTCCACCAATCCTTGTGCTTATTTTGAACTGTGATTTGCGACTTCGTCCCACATCAAAATCTCTGAGCGAATCTCAATAAATGTCCATGGCCCACATATTATATTAGTCTTATGTCCCGCTTCCATAAATTTCCTATACCGTTCATGACATAACAATTTCGATCCACAGTCAGTGGGCCAGAAAATGGCGTGATACCCGGCTATTCCATTTACATAGTAATGAGACCGACCGGTTAGGTCTGCTTTCTCTATCCCTCTGAACTTGTGATTGGAGAAAATGTTTTACGGATGTCTAGTTGAAGGGGTTAAAATTTCCAGCGCTTGGTGATGCATTTGGATGTGCCACAAGACGCTGTATCGGCCTTTGGAGTTTGATATGTTTGCAGGCATTTCCACAAAATTCCCCTGGTACCTAATCTCATAAGAGCCCACTCGACCGACGCACCTGGTCGCCTATAATTCTATTGAAAAGTTCCGGATTGAGCAGGACGCCATCTAAGCAACCCTCTTACAAAGGAACCCTCAGGCTATATGTTAATGAAGCACTGGGGACCGGACCATTCCCCATCCTTCCAACCATCGACCGTTTCTCGATGCCAGAGCTGCGTGCGTTTTTCTGCAAATCTCGGGGCCGTCGCTGGGCTTGCCCAATTCGCCACCCGAGTAACCATTATGCGTACCCGCCCCAAGCATCTGACTGCTATCTTTGCCAATGCTTGACTGCCGAACTGAAGTTCCGTCGATAATGCAGAATTGGCAGGGTTATGAACTAATGCATTACTTGATTCGATTTGTAAGCTAATAACGCCTATATATAGCCAGAAAGGCCACGAGCAGAGCTCAGTGATGGGGACAGACACTGGCTTGTACAGTAGAGAGACAGGGAGGACTTTAAGCGAACAGCATTTACATGGAGTGCAGGCCCACCAAGATGGTGGCCTTCCCACATTGTCTCTAGCATAACGGATTGCTTTTTTCCCTCTTTTGCGGAGCGAGACAAAAACGCCTTTCTTGGCTGGCTGTTTAAACCATGGGTGGAACATGGTCGTTAGTTTTGGCCTATTTGAACGCGGACTTGACGGAGAGCTTGGCTGTGGAGGAAGTCAGACAAGACAGAAGAGGGAGAGAGAGAGAGAGAGAAAGAGAGAGAGAGATAGAGGAGGAGAGAGAGAAACAAATGGTTCTACAGCTACATTGAATCGAAAGAGAATGGCCACTAACTAGATCTCTCCCCGTTTTTGTTGGCGTTCATCGGAGCACACAAACCGGTAAGTCTCTTCATATTTCACGTACAACTGGTTCACCGTCTATTGCATATGACCAACTTGTCTTACTAAATATCAGGTGCTTTTACGCATCTACATGGAAATAGCCACGGTATTATCTAGGATAACTGTGTACGAATGGGGCATTTCCGTCGATCCACTCAGCTTTGCCGATACGTTGGTATCATATTTTGCTGAAATCATGCTGAAAAATATTTTCTGAATCAGTAAATAACTTTACATTATGGCATGGAGTTCTTCTTGGACCAGGCAATGCTCTATTCCTTCTCTGTTACTTTGATTTGACTTGGAAACACTGCGTGTGTGTGGTAAAAACAACGTTTCTGACATTTCTGAGTTCCACACGTCCACGAAATACCCAGGTCATATTTAAAACCAGTGAAATGAGCTCTACACGCATTTTGCTTCTTTTCCTTTATTTTTCAAAGAGGACAGTTTCGTTTAGCGGATGAGTTTTTGGTCGGCCATTTAAAAACAAACAATTTATGTAAGAGAATAGAAACTGTTGTGCCATTATGTTCTTCTTCCTTCGGCCATTGAATCTTCATGACAAAACATATCCAAATGAAAATTTTGTGAAGCAGGATAGCTTCCGTCGTTTGATTAGCTCATCCTTTGTTACGGACTGAGCATGTTCACAAATGAAAAATATCTAATATTAAGACTGGTTCATCTTCAGTTGCCAGTGGATTACACGTACGAGCTGCCAAGAATGACCGTATGATACAGTCATAGCAGCGAAAATGGTCTAATTGTTCTCATCCGAGATTTGCCAGATGGTGACGCCATCTACCTCAGGCTACAAACTTCCTATGAGGCTTCATGTGCTGTGTTCGTTATATTTAAGACTCTAGACATGTCAAGGTTGCCAACACAACAGTAGACTAATAAACTAGAGTTGCGAGTTCTGATGAATTATTTAGAGTTCAACCTAGCGCAGGGTTTCCCTAAAGGCGGCAAGTATGTCTGTAATTCAACGTGACAATGGTTCTTGCCGCATAACAACCTAAGCACAGAGCATCCAACTGCGCACAACGCCGCGACACCTACATACGCGCATATTACAAGAATATATTACTACTTCAAGCCGGAGAACTTGTTTTTTTATTATTCCAGTAATCTGACAACGAAGGAAAAAATGTTACCACGACACAAGGACATCCATTGGCGCCAGTTGCGAGTTCACGTGGTTTATCGTTCGAAATATGAAAAATACATGAATTGATTTTTCGTGAAAACTGTTACAAAACTGTGTGCAAGTTTGTTGTTGATTCCCAAACGAATCCGTTCATAAATTGACATGGAAACACCACAACAACCTTCATTTTCCGAGTATGTATCAGAGTATGTCATTTTGCTTCCCTCGTGCCCTTAGGTGGCATTATTTATCAATACTTTTTAGCAGTTTGTGAAACACGTTTGAACGTCGTGCTAAATACGTCCTTCCGATGGAATTATTACCGCTCATGGGAAACCTACGTTTTTTTTCAAAAATTTTACAGCTATATCATGCTGATACAGCCATATGGCTCACGTAGCTCATTTGTAATGGGATTCGAAGAGGATTTACATTTACACATGTTAATATATGTTTCTTTTTATGGGTAGAACAGTTCTCCCTAGAGAGTGTGCCCCACGCATCCATCTCATGTGTGGATATGCATAGATCAACACAGCGGCGGGTGGCTTGGTCGTTCATTAGTTTGCAGATACTGGGGTATTCGCATGCGAGTATGAACCTTTTAATTATTCATTCGCTCTGGCGAATGGCTTCAAACATCTGAGGTGGAAATAACCAGGCATAACATCCGCGAGTCTGCTTTCCGTTTCTTCTCAGCGCCCTGTCATCCATATTCACAATGGGCTTCCGGTGGCTAGACTCACAGTCCTTAGGTGGAAGGCGTGATGGAAAAATAGGGCTTGACGAGAGACAAAGAACGGCTGGATGTAATAGGAATTAACAAGCTGTCCAGTGCTCTCTAGTCTTTTGGGCTACCGACCGTTCGCAAACGACAATCTGAGGAAAACAATGAGTAGATTTCTACTCGCAACGAGAAAGGCACGCCACATTGGTAAACTGGGTTGTTTATCTTTATCCTTCTGTATCAAAGGCAGATTTCCCTCTGTATACAACCTTAGAAATGTCCACGTTTCCTAACATCTGTACAGCTTGTTCGTTGTGTATGAACAGTCCTTGTGTATGATCAGAAATGAAAATCTTTGTGTATGAACAGAGATGAAATAAATTCACGTGTGCTCTGTACTATGTTGTCGTTTTGTTTACCGTCGGCAATGAACATATGGTGACAAATTGGTGCCTCTGTTCACCAGTTTTAATAAAACATTTTGGTGCACACATCGGTTTAAATATAAACGCAGGAATTAAAAACAATCGGCAAAAGTTTTCCTAAATTGCCGTTTTTTCTCTCCTGGCCACCATGTTTGCTATTTGAGCTGTTAGCAACCGAACCAGACCACCTGGTCACTGATCTGCATGTCTGGCGGCAATCGTTTGTCACATTCGTACATACACATTGCTCTTTGCAAGGAGTGGATTTTTCCTTACAAAGTCTTCTTCATTTCACTAAACGTTCGCTGCATTCATAAATCATGGTCTGCACCTGTTATAGAACAAATAATGCATAAATCATAGCGGGTAACTTTTGATAAAGCGCAGTAGACCTGGTGCAGGTCTGTAACACAAGCGTCAGATTTGTTCTCTTTCTATTTTCTTTTTTTAATTCTTATGTTTAACCTGAAAAGACTGTCCAGTGATGAAACCTCGCCTGGATTTCATCCCTACCAAGCCTGGACTGAAATTGGCTTTCTGTTAACATAACAAATGCGACGTGTTAAATAACCTTTGTCCATGCGGCAGGAATTTTTGAAGTGCCCGGATGCTTGCCTCTCAGACATTGGGCACGCTTCAAGCGGTGGCATCAAAGCCCTATGGTTTCAAGTGTTGACGTCACACCAGCGCTCCTCCACAGCTTTAGCATGCTCCGCTTTGTTTCCATCTGATGCCTCACTTCCGACTTTTAAAGGCGATGCACTGCGCATTACTCTATCCACTAGATTTCGCTTAAGCGCCCATTCTCACACAGTGTTCAAGATGAGAAAAATTGTCTTCGACGCCATTTGATTGCTATTCTGAATTCACAGAGGCTTTTTTTGTTCATTAAACATTTTTAGTGCGAACTGTTGACAGTTATCTTAATAGCAACCATTTACATTTTCAAAGAAACGAACTGAGAATTTTAGGTTTATGGTAAAATAGCCTTTGCATAATATCGAGGCGGATTAGAGTTGGAATCACCCAGATATTCCTAGGGCCACATTGGTTTAACGAACTCATCATAATAATTTTCAAGGGCATAAAATTTTTTTTTACAGGAAACGGTTTTGCTGCTGTTTTGTGTAAGCTTAGATTTTTAAAATCACTTTGTTATTAAGTTTGCAATTTAAAATAATAGCTCAACATCTCTGGAAAACAGGGGAGGTTGTTGTGGCGCGCGTGTCCATTTTGTTTTTGCAAACAAGATGGGGTTGATTCTCCGAGGCTTTTATTAGTGGCTGGGTGGACTGTGTGGGTGGAGGATTATAGGCTGCACGAATTGGTCAATCGTCTGAGGCTAAATAAAGAAAAAGTGCCGTGGGATTTATAGTTATAATTAAGCCACGTTGGAAAAGATTTATTTTGCACCGTCTTTCGATATTCCTAAGTCAGATGAGCAAATCCGGGCAAGGCTAATCCCGGTTTACACAGAGCTGACTTTATCCACATTAATCTTGTTTGCAACAAAACTGCGTTGCGGATATTCACAAACCTTCAGCACGATTTAGATGTGTTGAACAATTCATAGGCGATATAAGCAGCGTTCTGTTTAACCCCTCAAGTATAGGTCGATGTGTTGATTCTAGGTATCTATCCAGCACACATGTCTGCAGGAAAGCAAAACTCATAAGTCACTGAAAATGCTTACCGATTTTAATATTAAATGCAAGAAATATGCCAATGGTTTGTAAGAAAGGGAGGAAGTTTTCGTGTGCCCCAAACAGGCACCAGGAAATATTTAATAGCACAATGACTAAGCATAAGGGAAACCATGAACACACCTTTACATTTCAGACCCATTTACAGCTAATTTCGCACTAGTGCTTCAGTATTATTTTTGGACTGTTCTCTTTGTGTTGCTAGGAGTATTAAATATTAAAATTCTAATTAGATAAAGTATTGAGCTTAAGCGTTCACAGGCTTACGAGTAATTAGCTGGTATTTGTGTTAATGAAGTCAGATCGAGCGGACTAACCTTGAAGTGCGTTTTTTGGAACTCACTGTGGAATATCATCTGCTGAATACATGTATAACCAATGGTCCTTCATATGCTAACATATAAGATTTCCCTCAAGCGTACATGCAACCGGTGCAAGTACACATATTTCCTTAAAAATAAATAATCGGGCATTTCAGTATTGATCACAGCAAATCTCTCTTAAATTTTCATAATAACTAAATTGTGACTAGAAAGACTGATACATGCTTGGGGAGAAGATAGGATATTTACATAAAGGCTGATTGCCTTGGAGCACGACAACCTCAACGAAGACTGTTACAGCAAAGCACAATGCAAACGGAGTGGAACGTTACAAAGTGCTTGACTGTTATTCGCTAGAGCACCAAAGTACTGGTTCAAACCTAGCGATGCACAGCGTATTGTTCCTCTGTCACCGCTCCTAGGGCCTTCCTGACAAAAAGCGTGCGATGATAATCGAAGGGCCGTTTACACGGTCTCACCTTCGATGGAGACATCTCGTCTTCTACTAATATGGTGTGCATAGTTCTTAGTCACAAGGTCAGTGGTTTATCCCTGGGGGCTCCAGTATTCTCCACCCACAAAACTGAACACTATCTTATAAGTAAAATATTCTCTAATAACAATCTAATAAATAAACATTTAGCCATGCAATTTCTAACAGATGCAGAACGGGTAGTATTCAGGATTTGGTACGACGCATTGTCATTCAACTTTCTAATATTCCAAGACAACACACGTGTACAGTGAATTTTGAGAATAAAAGCAAATCAATCTGAAAGATTTCTTTTGAGCACTAAACCTTAAGGCCGAATTTGGAAAAAGAAAGGCGAAAGATACGACATGTACACGTATCATTCGTTTTTCCCTGAAGCAGTGCTGGGTAATGTTTGGTTGATGCTGCCTGGTGTCTTATAGGTGTTTCTCAGCCATTTTACTTTTCAGTGTGTAGAATGCATTCCAGACCAGATGACTGGTATTCCACCATTTGAAAAAAACAAAACAAAACAAAAAACCCTGTATTTTGTTTCAAGCCTTCGCGCTGTTTCCTTGAAATTTTTGCGACTACTCTTCGAAGATAAGGTGACAATAACACTTACAGTAAAAGCCTGTAATGGGTTAGAGTGGTAAACCAAGCAAAGAGAATTGTCCAGTGGGAGACTGGGATACAGAGCATGTCTTGCGTAAAACGAGCTAGAAAGCACAGCCAGCTGCAAATGGCAAACCAAAAGAATGAATAATTCGGAATGTCACTTCTGATCGCACGGCCGAGAAGAAAATTGATTTTCGTTGCGAGCCATTAGGTACTGAGACAAAACTTTCTTTGATGAACCTGAGAGCTTTTTTTCACGAGATAAGGCGTGATACGAAACTTAAATGACACAATGAACATTCCATGTGGGACTTCACGGTTACGTGTGATTTCGCAAAGGGGCGCTGCAAACATCAAGATAGACCAATGGATGGTTTCTTTGCCAACATAATGAAGTGCAGTTATAAGCCTTAGATTTCTAGGCTGATGATAATAATTCTGAAGAAAAAGAAGACGTTCCTGAGTATCTCCAATAAAACATTATCTTCCTTTATTTTTCTTATAATATTGGCTCGATGAGAGTTTCGCCAATGTCTTGATTTGCCTTAGATATATAACGCTATTTCATGATGAGTGAAACCACAGGTACGTGGACAGTGTGGGTGATGATTGCAATGCAGCTGAACCAGGCCTTGTGAAAGCTTAACCCACCAGCACAATCTCGATTTATGCATGTATACGACATAGAAGACATTTCCCTACTACTAATAACCTATCTAGGCTTAGCTCTGTATAATTACTGTTAATACAGTCCGTTGAGGATTCAAATTCCACTGGATCTTCTGTGATGTTTTCTGTGCCAGAAAACGCCGAAGAATCTGCCCATTGGCTGCAGAAATAAATAGGCAGTGTAGAATTTTCGTTTAACAATTTCGAGCATTAGGAGACTTAGCAACGGGAAACAGTTCGTGTTGACACAGATTATTTGAAAAAACGGAATTCAATTTATAAGAGCAAATAGCGGACACGGACACCCATCAAAGTAAGAAGATCCAAAGCAAAGGTTTATCCACAGCAAGAAATTAAGCCAACTTTTTGAAAGCTTGGGCAGCTCTTGATCATGTCCCAACCAGAAGTTTAATGCTCTTTTCCATTCGTGGATATGTGAAATATTTTTAATAATGGATGGGCTTGGACTGTGGGGCATGTTGTAAATAATTCTCTATCAGAGTTGCATTAAACCCTATCAGATCCACGGAGAGTTACTCATAACGGAATGGAACGAAATGCGGATTACACATTTCAAGAGGCATCATTGATTTTCCGCAAGAAGAGAACGTCTCTTTGCAACTACTAACCACGATCCTTTAGGAATCGAGAAGACTTATTGGAATAGTGATAACGCTAGATTTCATACTGGCACAAGCTCATATGTGTGTGTTTTTTTTATTTTCTCTTGAAGGCAACGGCATCTTCTATGCAAACAGTACTGGGTTGTGGTTTGTGGGGTGATTAGAAAAACTGGCCGACGTCCAATGTCTGGAAAAAAATCCCTCCGCCGATGTGGAATTTGGAAATGTATTAAAATGGTTATTGATTATTTCTTTATCCTTTTTTAGCCAACATATGGTTTGGGTTTAACAGTGGGACTCAGGGACAATCGATTTCGAGGCTAAGGGTACAGCTCTGGGCTCAGACCCCACTAAAAATTTCTGCATCTTTTTGGGTCCATTTGATATAAATATTTCATGCGTGAGGGAAACAGCTTTCCATTTTGATATATTTGGCCCGATCAGTTTTCATCTAGCAATACGCGCTTAAAAGCCGCTTCGCAGTTCACTGCTCTTGCCCAGTTCAAATACAACGCATGGATGGTCGAAATATTTTACGACTTGTAAAGAATGACTCCCTGTCACGCCACTTTCGGGACTTTCGGGATCGATTTTTATATTAGCATAGTGAGTCGTTCCGATGTGTCCACAGTATGGAAATGCACAGAGATGTTGACAAGCTTCCCATCGCTCTCAAGGGAAAAACACAGATTTATATTCAACGGAAACGGCTCAAAGTGTTTGCCCTTGACAGCCCAGAATAACGTTTTTAGCCAAAATCACCCAGTGCTTCAGATGACAATGTGATAAAGTCGAATTAGCTGCACAAAACTAATGCCTGTCAAAAGCAAGTATATTCCCCTATGTTCAATTTTTTCATGTATTTTATTTCGAACTGTACTCAAATCTTTGATCAACATGTTCGCGTTTGTTTTCTAAAATTAATGTTTGGAGTGGTAAAGCATGCCTTGGTCTGCAACTGACGTTTATTCTCCATGGTTGGTAGGCAAATAATTGATTTCAATCCAACAAGAAGCTATCTGGATAATATTAACCAGGCCTTATTCGGTATGTACTTTTAACGCTGGCATTTTTCGTATGGTTGCATTATATCGGGATATTGACCAAAACATTCTCATCTGAATGTTTTACATATGGATGTTGTAAACCCAAATGTTCTTCTCCAGTCGAAAATCATGCAATAACCTTTATGTGCGATATAGTTTATTGCGCTTGGTAACAAATTCACAACAGCCTTAATACCTGGACAACGTCCAATCCAAGAAGAGGGCCTGGATAAAGGAAATATATTGAGTACATTTATTTATGCATTGGCGCTGACAGGGCCACAGCTCTGTGTTTTATCCTCGTCTAGCTTCGGTTGGACAGAAATCCGTGCAAACGACTGCTTGAGCCTGGTCTCTCTCTTCATCAATTCCCGGCCTCACTATTGATGCAGACGTAATCAAATTTAACCGTTGTCATGGCAACGACTGGATCGAACAAAATAAAATGAGGTGCTATATGGGTAATTTGGTCATTCCCTAGCATGTATGGTACAGATCGCCGGCGGTGCCGAAAATACCACGTGCTGTGACCGAGCGTCTGGTCGTTGGCTTGTTGGAAGGACTGGTCATTGGTGTGATCTAACTGTGGGGCTGTATTGCTTTAAACCGTCCATAATACATCATTTGCTAAAGTGCATGATGATCGTACAACATATGGAATGGTGCTGTGGAAAGTGGACTGAAAGATATACTTGCCGTTTGTATGGGTAGTCTGATTTATAGCGGAGGGTGAATTTATAGCCGACGAAAATGTGCGTACCATTTTCTAGTTCATTCTCTAGGAGTCTAGGCATTACATTTAATTAAAGGCATAGCCACAACTGTATAAATCATTTCGCTCAAATCAATAATATAAGTGCGCAAGTGTGAAAACTGTCGTCATTTAAAAGTACATTTGTGTACAGTTTTAATGCAAGACCATCTTATTTGAAATATACACCCAGTGCATCCGTTATGGCGAGAAGATACTAAATACGTAGCAATGTGTAAATAGATTACATGGGTTAATAAGTGCCCGAGGGGAGTCGTGTATATAGACAAGGAGAAAATGACTATAATTATGTCAGAGTGGGCTCAAACCACACTTGAGGTGTAAACTTTTGCCATGTCAAACGATTCGCCAAGAGCACACCCGAAGAGCGCCTCAGTCTCCGTACAGCTCATTGTGGTTTGCCTGAAGTGGCCACTGGCTCCGAACAACCGATCAATGTTTCGGACGGCAAAACTGCCACGAAGCTATATTGATAAAGGCAGACGAACGTGAGGAGAAATGGCTTTGATCTGTTTAGATTACCATAGAATTGGACTTTTGCCAGCTCAGGCGCAGAGTTCACCTCGCTGTGTCGATTAAATTTGGCTGACCAGCCATGGTCTTGTACTCTACACTCCCATGTCTTGGGCGCCTGTATGACTGCTTATAGACAAAGACAGAAATCCTACTTGTGTTTCGCGAACACCATTCTTCCCTCATCAATCGTCGCACAGAATCGAGCATCTTTTCCTGTTAAGACAAGGAGCCTTCCGGGTAACATGTAATGTAGACTCATTGTCTTGTGTTGTTTTTATGTGAGGAAACCGAGGTATATTTCTGACCACTGACTTTGCTCTCAGATTGGTTGACCATGTTCCCAGCATAGCTTCCACATTAAACCGCTCTGAACTGTTACATTCACTAACATGAATCCTCAAAGTGTCAAATGAAAACGTCTTTCCTATGATCTTAAAAACTCTCCATTCACCAGGTTGTGAGAGAAGAATAAAGACCATAATGTCGCAATTAACACAAATTTAAACGAGACACCCACTCGGACAGTATCTGAAATTCGCAAACCACCATTTTTTAAATCACGTGACCCGTTTGCCAGGGTGCTCTTTCCTCAGTTCTACTTGCTGTGAATGCGTCAGGTACATTTGTGTCAATGTTGACGTTATGGTATTTCTTTTTCACGAATATTGAGGCAGCTCACTTGAAAACCCCTGTTTCAGATGAATAAATTCGATAGAGATCTGTATTTGTGACAGTTAAATTGTGAAGAATGATACAGACCTGAGATATACAACTGACTGTGCGGTCACTATGCCGTTATTATAATCAGACCTATGTCGGTGGACAAGCATTTCAACAGTTTACCTCCAGTTTATGAATTTTTGTTTCATGGGTTAGAGTATTCAACGTGCAGTTTTTTAACATCGAACTGTAAATTCCATTTTTATCAAGACTTTTGCCAGGGTTATCTATTTAACCACACTTTTTTTGTGTGGTTACTTTGTGCCCTAGAAATTACATTTTTGACGACCTCATTCATTTTATCGTAAGACAAACGTAACAAAATTTCAACATCGATTTTAACAAAAAAATTAAGTAAAGATTCCAACGAGGTTTGAAATTTTGACGTACGTCAGAAACGTTTGTGTGAGAATGGTGCCTACTCTGTAGAGATAGAAACTGGCTATTTGAGCAATGTATTTCTCACTGATAACGATAAAAACACATCACTTATCAAACTTATTGTACTGTGTATATAAGAAAGACGGTGTTCTCATGGTCTCATCGGCTTTAGCTGCAACCCTTGACCCCTTGATTATCCCTTGACCATTGCGGTTGCATGCTAAAATCTAGCAAATGCTTCATGGGGTGTGTAGCTGGTCTTCCTGGGATGGATGCCTGTGGTGACTGCTTCTCCACGCATAAACCTGAACACCGTTATGTAAGTGAAAGATTCCTGAGTATGACGTTCTAGGGCGTACGTGGGAAGGTCTCCCAGCACCCTATGGATAGCCGTGAGTTTTCCCTGGGCTCTGCCCGGTTTCCTCCCACCATAATGCTGGCTGCCATTCGTATATGTAAGATATTCTTGAGTGCGCCGTAAAACACCATCAAATAAATAAGTAAATCACTAAGTGCGACGTTCTTCACCAGTTAAATAAATAAATAAATAAATAAATAAATAAATAAATAAATAAATAAATAAATAAATGTATGACAATTCTTTAGATTTCCCAGTGACAGAAGCGTCTGGGTTAGCACAGATGTATCCATATTGAAGTGGCCATATTTCCAATTTTCGTACGCTGGCAATCCTTCATTAGAGTTCATGATGTCATATATAACAGAATTTGGCTGAAGTAGAACTGTCGCAGTGCTACACGTGGACAATGGTTGACTTTGAGATCACTGGTTTTTCCATAAAAATGATGAAATATGCTAAAACGGCTACCTGTCTTACCCTGAACAACAGTTTAATCTCATGAAAGTCTTTCGTTACAAGAAGATTCCATAAAATGTCTGCTTTCCACACACATGTATTGAGACCCTGCGAAACTTGGCACGAAATTTTCTCAAGTAGACCCAATCCCAGGAGGAATGTATAGATCACAGCAGAATAACGCCAATGGAAAACGCACCTAAGAACTCCAGACGGTAGAATCTGGGTGTAAAACGAGACATTCTTATTTAGAATTGCTCGCTAAAAACCAAATCAGTGATTTGGAATGTTTATTTTTGTTTATTTTTACGCATTTGAGGGTATTAATTCTAATTCCTTTATCCGTCAATCGTAAGCTGACTAATAACCAACTGAACAGATCTAAGTATATCTCGAGTTCTGTTTGCCACTTTTCATAAAACAGAGAGTCTCGCGAGATACCAGGCCTCTCACGCTTTCAAGCCACATTAGTCTGTCGTTCATTAGCCGATATCATTAATTCACCATTAGACTATATATTATAATACTAAACTGTAGAACACCGAAGACAAGCGATCCATTGTGTGGTGAAACTCATTTGGATGTATATGTCCTTCATACTTGCAAGATTAGACCTTGAATATTCTTAACAGAAAGCAGTGGCCTTCTGGCAGGTGGAGATAGACCAGTGAACAATTCCTCACGTATGTGGCGACGGCGATGACAGATGAAGACATACCACGTGTCAGAGGGGAAAGTGAGAGCATTATTAAAATATCGTTAGACGTTAGCTTTGTCCCGCGGCTTCCAATAATGTCCGCCAATTTTTGTTTACCACTCGGATTATAGCGCCAGATGGTTTCCGGGATTTCATCAGCGCTTGTATCTAATAACATTTCTATCATCGCTATGCTTTCACGCGCTACCCAGATAGTCTAAATCATATTAGACCCTCCCCGGCTGTGGACACATGAGAGGCCTAGCCCGTCAAAAGATTTTTTCACTGTCACGATCGCATACCACCTGCGGACTAATTTACGAGTCGCCAGGAATTAGACTGGTTTGCTTCGTCAAAGAGCCAGACAAGGAGCGACCACTATTTCTCCCACAAAGGACGATACTAACAGAACATCAACACTGTTGTAATCGGATTGGCTCCTTTTCTGTCACAAGGCACCACTCTCATGTATTTAAATTTTTTCTATAATTATATATAGTATAATAGAGTAAAATTTAAGGCTAAGCACATTTCAGTATATAGAAATATTGTTATAATGGACATGGCTTATGCTGTCCAGATGTATTTCGAAACTTTGTTTTTCTCGTCGTCAATAAAATCCAGTGAGACACAGTGTCGACGGGAGGATCAAATACGCAAACCCGTTTTTCATTGTATAGATTGACGAGATGGGGTTGGCCATGTCACATAGCCTGGTGTTTTGTGAAGGTCCGTTGATTGTCAGAAATAGTAATGCATATGTGGTCGCCTCCTTGTGATACATTTTTTTTTCTTGAAAAAGGACAGGGGTTTTCGGAATAAGACGCTATATTCCCTCCGGATATAAGAACACGCGCTTGCAAAATTGGAAAAGTCTGATTTTGTGGAAATGACATTTGATTTGCCCTAGGGTGGGATCGCTGGTAAAATCGGTGTACGAATCGATGTTCACCATTTACTGGGATAGAAGACTTGTTTGTTGTTTTTGTACTTAAATCGGCTTTTGGCATCTCCTCAGTATCGATCAGGCGCAGTGATTTAAAATGCTCCCAGCAAACGATGTCCTAATGAGAACGTTCTAATGAGACACTTAATCATTTCACAGTAGTGCATTGTAAGACATCTTATCACAAAATAAATCTCACGAAAACGTACGTAAAAAATCTAATACAACGCAGGTCGTTGTCATGAGTATACAGTATTCTGTGTCAAAGATGAACTGATATCTGAACTTGAGTGTGAGATGTTTAATATCTCATCTATGTTTCAGCGCTTACAGAAATTTTTCTGTTTTCTCAGGCGTTCATGAACCAGAAACACAGAGTGTAGTCATATTCTACAGCTATGCGTAGTAGGCTATATCTCTGGGATTTATCCCAGATTCCCATGCAACTTTGATGTATTTGACATGCACAGCTAAAATATCGACACAATATGCAAGGCTTTTTTGAAGTTTATCTCTACCTTTGGCTTCCTTCATCCAACTGGACGCGTTTTCACACGCCTCAAAGGCCTCTGCCTTCTCAATAATTAAGCAGGTCTATAAAATTTCTTCCCCGATATGCAATGTCCTAGCTAAATATTGATGACGGTCAGGGTAGTGTAAGAATGCCACCATCTGTCTGCTTTCTTGCTAGTACCCGATTAGCCTAAGTATGGTCTAGCAGTCGGCACACAAGAAGAGATACTGACAGATCCACTAAAAATCGGGATTCTTCCATCTGATGGTTATCCCTTTCCATTTAAGATGATTTGAGATGGAATCGTGTGTCTGCCCAAGCCATGGATACAATCTTACTTTTAATAGCGGGCTAGATCTTTTAATTCATTTCGCTTATTCTGTATTCCCTGCCGGATTTTGTCATAAGGTAAAGAGCATACGCCAAATCTAAAATTCAAGAAGCATCATTTGTGTACGAAACAAAAACATTCAAATGTTAAGTGCAAAGAAAACACTGATTTGTAACCACATCAAAGTAAATATCTCATAAAAGATTCTCTATTAAGTAAACTTTCTGATACCGCTGGATGGAGTTTATTGTATTCGTGTAGTTTCATTCGGGGCAATGACTGCGTCAACTTACAAAGTTTTAGGAAAGGGAATCTTCGTCAGTTATTGAGCATCTCTATAACAAATTATCCATAACTGCAGCGTATTAAGACTCCCTTAATTCAAACACTGCTTATTTAGTTTTGACTGCCTAGGTTTTATTGTAAGCGTTTATTAATATTGATATATTTGAGAAATTTTATTTAAAAATAAAATTGATATCCCTTTAAAGGACTTCCGTCATTATTATTTCGCGTCTCCCTTGGAAACGCTTTGGGTTCAAATATTTATATAGTGTGCAACATCTTTGATGGCTTTTATAAATCGAGATGAATTCAGTTTGATTGAACTAAGACAAGGGCTTTGTATTATGAATCATCCCAGCTTTCCATATTCCAACTTTTAATTCAGCTGACAAACTTTATCTTTATTATTACCGTTTCTTTTTATTGACAACCTCTGGTGCAGGCATTTCCTCCCGCTTTCATGATACTGGACCGGTATCATCTTATTCAGTCATCTTAATGTCCACAGCATTTAATTTCACTGGGCCTGTCGCCATCTTTGAAATCGACATTATGCCTGTTAACCCTCAACAGTGAGATGGCTGTTGCCTTTGGTTTTAGTCAGCTTCCGATATGGGGTCCGATTGAAAGCATTTGGAAAGATGATAATGGGCCTTAAAGAAGCGCAATAAACTTGAAATAAAACAGGTATGGAGGACACTGGAAGAATGCGTCTTGAGAAAGGGAAACAGAATCGTCTCTATTTCCACACAACTTCCTGATCCTGCATTTTACCCCAGTGACTCTTCCCTGCTTCGTCGTTATCGACAGGACTGTAAAAATATTTAACTGCATTCGGATATGGCGTCGTGTTATATGTTGTTGGAAAGGGATAGCAGTAACCAGCAGATAAAAAAGACGGATTGTGGATTAGTCGTAAGGCAGCCTGCGCACTAGGCTAATCCTTCTTATTTCGACCGTTCAAACTTTTTCGTAATATTTATTTCGTTTCTTTGATGCATATATCTTAATGAGCCAATGTTAGTGCTCAGTACAGATCAGAAATATCTAACTAAGCCTTCGAAGTACGACCTTAATTTTATGCCACAATAAATCAATGTAAATCACCCGTTCCCTTTATGTCGTCTAAACATATCGACTGAATGCCGTTAGAGAAGGGACGCTGTAAGTTTGACAGCTAAGGAAGACATACGAGTCCTAGGGGAAATTAGATGGCGGCCATACAAAACGCGACAAAACTCGGGCCAAAATTGTTATCCAAGACGTGATCTTGACATCATAGAAAATCTCTTAACGATTCTTTCTTTTGGTGTGTTGCTTCCGCATTGAATTTACGCCGCATACAAATTCAAATTATGTGTGGAGAAAAATGGTTAGAAGTACGTGAGGTGACGTTGTGGAAATTCCGGCATCATCAATACATCCTGTCATGAAATCCTTCTTAGCAGGCAATACGCTAAATGTTTACGTTGTTCTCATCGGCAGTGGCATGCCAAATGCAAATATTCAGGAAGCGATTTGCGAATCAAAGAAGGTTTAAAATTCCAAATCTAACGAAGGTCACTTGTTAACAGGCATAACAGTGTTAACAACATTCATAGTTGTTAAAATTCATACATTTTTAATAATTAATTTTTATGAAATAATACCAATGTATCTAATTGGTAGAATATTAGAGTGTATTAATGGACCACACAAAATAATAATCTCACAGCATTTATGAGACAAAAAAATCACAAAAAATGGACAGCTTCGTTAGTTTTCTCTATGAGTTTGATAACTTCCCAAAATATTACTATTTCTTAACACTCATTCCAAGTCATCTTACAAGAAGTAATTCTCAAGATTAATCCGTCCGAAGACATTTCGTGATGAAAGTCCCACAGTGGGACGTAAGTATGCCAACAGCTGTAGAGGGAAACCCTTCGGGCAAAATGCCCTCGTCACTTTTGACATTTTCTCCGAAATTGTCAGGAGCAAAACCTTGGCCTGGTGTATAACAACGCGTCGTTAACCAGCCTTTACGACAGCTTTTGACGATCTTAATGGCGCAAACGGCTGGCGGCCTCTGATTAGAGCTAAGCCGTAAGTTTCGGTATTTGTTGGACTGTTTTAATGATGCTGGATTGTCAACGGCAATTTACTGCCAGCTGCGATTCATCCACACGTCGGCTAAATCACATTTCCTTTGACATTCGCTGTATTGAAGTGTTCTGGGCATTCGATCCTTTCGTCTCTGTAGTAACGGCTAGCTCGCGATATGCAACAAACTGGGAATTAAATTGACAGAGAGGAGGTTGGAAGGCAATTGCCATTAATCCCGAGTTCGTTTCTCTCCTTTTTGCATCTTGGTCACAAAGGAAAAAAAACGGGCATAGAACGTTTTCAGGTAATGAGCAAATGTCGCTGGAACCGAGCCATCACCTCTACAACAAGCGCTAAAGAATTGTTCTGTTTTTTTTCTTATTGCAGGCGGTGTTCGGCAATGTCTTGAAGCTGAAGAAAAAAAGACATGCAATGGAAAGAAGATGACCCAGTGAAATGCCGTGGAAAGGTCGCTTCGGTCGCAATCTGGTCTGCCTCAACTGTCATCTGTACCCTTGGAGACAATACCACCAAGTCGACATGTACAAGGTAATTGATTCTCCACGGCTGCACGTCCTTTTGGGAAGACCGCGCTCTTTCCGGCTTTTATGTGCTGTTCCTTTTCCATTAGCAACTGGCCGTTATGGGAACAGTGTTCACAGTCTTAGGTTCTCCCACCGCGATGGCCAACATAGCAGTCCCATTTTTCACCTTTTATTGCCATTTTCGTCGACTGTGTACACCAACTTCGCTGTTTTCCCACCTGAGTATTCCTTATTGTACGAAAGTTTTTTCATCTACATCGCGCTTGTCCTCGAGCTATTTTGCTTCAAGGCATTTTTGTCATGCTACTACTTCATGCCATGCATCCACGTCAATCACTGGAGAAAAAATATCGAGCCGAAATAATGTACATATCAGTAAAATGCGACAATTAAAAGCACACATGCGCTAAGACCAAAGTCTGACGACCTAGAAAAGGTATCTAGCCTACAATCAAATGAGTCCTCTAAGGCTAAACTGAGCATGTACTTGCTCATGAAATAGTTACTCTCCTGGGGTCTGTTCTACAAAGCATGGTAACATATCTCCTACCTGCACGTTCTCATGGAAATTGTGCCATGCCTACTTTGCCAAACTGTCGCAAACATCGCCTGTGCTATTTTCCATTGCAACATATAGTGAACAAATACATCACCATGGTAAATGCGCTTAGCGTAGTGCTGCGACTGCTTAGTAAAACAGGCCCCTGTTTTTCGTGATAGTACCTCAGCACCTCAATACAGTCTCGGGTGTCTCTCTGAAGTTTAGATAAAGCAGTTGTTGATGTAATAAGCATGTGTTTTTACTCCTTATTTTTTTTGATTCAAATTGTAGCTCGCCATTTTTGCCAAAAAACAAAAGAAAAACCAAAAAAAAAAAAAAACAGCTGAATTTTGCCTGTTATTACTTATTAAATGAATTTAAACAAATAAGGTGCAGTTCCATTACATTACATAATGAATTTATACATTATAAGCGGTTTTAGTTCCTAATGGTACAAGAATCTGTTCTATAAAGATGTCGCAACTTCCAGATGGTACAGGTGTCTGTTCTTCAAAGCAGTAGTAAACTGTGCCTGGCGTAACTTCCAGGAAAACTTATAACGAAGAGGGACGTCGCCATGGTAAATGCGCAGCGTAGTGACAGCTTTGCAGAACGGGTTTTTATATATTTTTGTTATGGATCGCCAATTTATCGACACAAATGCCTGTATGCAGGCCCGTGTTACCTTTATTATGGTATTCACCAGAAAAACTTTATTGCTCATGTAGTTACATCTAAGCTTATCAGTTATATACGTGACACTGTAAAAACGGAATCAAAGAAAGAAAAATCAAACGCCGTGAGTAGTTTTGATGCTCGTTTATCCGGAATCGAATAAGTCTTTGGATAATCTCTCGTTAATTTTGCTTGTGAAGTAAATCGGATGAAAATCAAATTACTGAGGAAGCCATTTATATCGGATTTAAAAAAAAACAAAAACAAAAGAGGGTCCAATATGGAGTTCATTCGCGGATAAAAATGTTCACAAGCATATTCTACTTGAGGTAAAAGACAACAAATACATTTATAGCAGAAAAGCGTACAGCCTTGTGAAGGGGGAACCTTAGCGGGCAAAAGCCTTTGTTATATTTGATTATAGCTCTACATCGTCGTAGGACTCATTTGAGGCTTCAATCGGGTTTTTATGTCTCAGACTGTTATATACTTTAAACAGCATTTACTTACGCTACACTGTTTGAACGGGGATATATCTGCAAGGGGGCCATTATACACTCATCACATTCGAATAGTATTAACCCGCGTTCGTCTTATTCATATTCATTGTACATTGGAGTGCTAGAAACATTGGATTACATTAATGCACTTAAACGATGCTTCTGTTCCCGAGACACGGTATCGGAACATCTAAAATGTGCTAACAAACCTCTTCTGCCACCATGAGAAAGCCATATCCGGTAGCGGTTATGGCACGTGAATGACATAGAGCTGAGATGATGAGATGACGAAGTTCATCTTGTTTGAGCGTGTTACCATCGTGCAAATCCGATCACTATATTCTGTTTTCCAGGAACTGGTTTCTGTGGTTTTCGATGAACGGGCGCAGGGTAGCACGGATATGTTTAATACAATCTGTAAGAAAGTAAGGAAACGTATTAAATAGGATTCCCCGAAGTTAAAATTATTCTTTGGGCAATACCGTAAACGCATCACCACCGTCCCTCCTCTTCCCACCCTCTCTTTATTCTGTTCCTCGTCCACCGTAATGCTCAAATCTTTAAATAAAACTGTCTTAGGAATAGGGAATGGGGTGGATAACTTCTGTTTTGTAGGCATGCGCCTTGTGCAGCGTTACACCGGTGTTATGTAAAATCGCATGTTTTTCCTCTGAATCCTTCCGCTACCTTGATACAACACAAAAATAAACAGCACCAGTCATTCGAAGATTGTATATCTAAGCCTGCCCTTTGAGAGCGGATGTAGATGAAGGAAAATATGCAGTGTATAGATAGGGTGATTAAATTGAGAAACACCATGTGAACCATAATTTACCCTCCGTTTTATGATTCCAGTTGTAATCCATAAAGTGTGATTACGTTTACGATTGTTGCCTAATGTGATTTAAATGACTAACTAAACATCAAGAAAAGCGAATCAAAAATTATGCAGAAATTTACTTTTAGAAAATGAAGTGAAAATAATTTCAGATTTAACTAATGGTCAGTTGTATTCCTGATCGAATGATTAAAAAAATGCATTACAATGATAGTCTTTAGAAGTGAAACTTATTTGAGGTTTTCCCTTGTTTCTCTTTCAATCCAAATCATCCGAAATAGTATCGTTTGAAAAACACCAAAAGACAAAGAACGACGCCACAATTCCATGCCCAGAAAGATGTTTTTTTGACAAATAATTTCTTATAATAATGTGTAACGTAGATATTTTCCCCTACACAGTGAGGCAACATTCAAATCCCCAGCCACATTAAGAATTACAGCAAGGGAGATAATTCATACTACCCACTGGACGGTTAACCACTGAAGTGGTGGTACAGAAATCGACCTATCAGTTTTCTGGTCAGATTTAGGAAACACAGCTTGGACGCATTCCACAATTATTCTTTACGATGAGGAACCGTTTTCAATTTCCCTTTGATTACATGGATGTCATAAACAATATTCATCGCCAAAAAATACAGAATGGGAAAATTAAAAAAGTGTTGGGAGAAGTGAATTCAGTTTTCGACTTTAAAGGCATAACGTAAAATGTTCCGCCTAAAGTTGTTCGTCATGTTTTAGGTATTAAGTAACTCAAGCTAGTGTGGGTAAGTTTTAGAGAAGTGAGGATAATAACTAGTCGTGGCTACACATACCGTTTAAATGATTGGTAATGCAAATTACAAAAAAAAACAACAAGACTTGAAATGCACATCATGACATTTTCACCAGATTTATATAGAATATCTACTCCACCTGTAATGCCATCAGGATGGAAGAACTGGAAAGAATTTAAAACGCACAAACGCCACATAGTTGTAAAGCAAAGATAGATGTTTATTATAATAGAAGTCTGCCTGGAAATGATTTCAAGGGGTGTTTTCTCAGTTTTTGTTAGGAAAATCGGTTATGGCCTTTATTGTCACGAATTGCTCATTTTAACCTTTTTGCAATTGGTACAGAAATGTACACCCTTACTCTCAAGTCTGATGCTACACCTCTACTGTTAAGTACGTGTGTCCCTTGGTGCCCCGGTCAGATGGCTAAAGGTCCCTAGCCGACACTGAACAGCCAGCATAATACTAATTGGACTGGAAGGTGTTGACACAGACATTTTGCCCGGAGGCTGTCTATACTAGCCGGTCTTGCTGAAATTTCCTGCTGGAAACTCGCAAATCATTCGCCAGTCCACGTTTAAATTTGACCTATTTGTCAGAAAGCTGTCGCACTGCGCCTTGAAGGTTTCAGAATTTGTATGTCCAATAATTTAAAGTGTTAAGCGTATGAAAGATTGTCACCTATGATCGTTCAAGGGAAAACACGAACACAGTACAAACACAAAGCCTGAAAAAAGGACTGTCTAGAAATAACCACATTAGTGGTGTGTATGGTCGTATTACAATCTCAGGCCTTGACATGGTTCTAAGAGTAATGCAATTTGCTACCATTTAAGCATTTTCATGAACAGGTGGAAAAAACCCTAACTGAGCCAAATTGACAAGAGGCCATGTTTCACCGTTTACGTATGACCAACTATCAAACTATCGTGCCTGCTCTAGTTTTATTTTTATATTCTGCCGGTCCTTTATATTTTAGGCAATCTACCGGGTCTGGAAACTCAAAATGCAGATATTTCAGCAAGGATTAACATTTCCTTCTCTGGATTTGTTCATTTCTGGGGAAGAGGGCAGGGCATGGGACTGTTGTTGTTAATCATAGAGTAGTGAGCTAAATTTTTAAAACCAGGGGATTGCTGACAATATGAGTCGGGGAATCTTTGCTTGCCTTGTGGCACGTTGATGGAAGTCCAGACAGTTGTTTCATTAGTTAAGCCTTTGGGTGGGGACTGCCCGCTTTATCCTCTTCCTTGTTTAATCTCCACGAGAAGTCATGTTTAACTAGACAGACTAAAACACTCAAATACCCGGGGTAATGTTTACAGAGGCGATGTCAGAGCAAACACAAGGGCTTGCTTAAATATTGGCCTCTGTGGGCCTTGCGTCGATGGCACTTTGAATGACTAGGGCATATCTGTTGGTGAAAGCAGGATAGTGAATACTATCAGGGATGCAATTGGTCTAGCATAAAAAACGGGGCCCTAAAAATGCAGATGGACTGTTAAAATTTGTCTCCCACGTTTCAAATATTCCAAGGGGAAGCAGACTTTGATCAATTAAGCTAAAAGAAACCCCCTGTAAATCTTAGATGTGCTAAGATTCAGATGCAGTCCCACCCGACGAGAAAAAAATACATGTGCCTGGTTGCAGACATTTTGATTAAGATCGAAATCCGGGCAATTGGTTCAGGAATTCTCGTATCTTAATAGGCACCAGTGAAAGTGGAAATTGAAAATCGCATCATTATGTTCATCAGCGTGTAAATAATGGCAAAATGGATTGCCTAACAAAAGCTGGCAAGGTGGCGATGGACCTGCTGCTTCTAGATATGAAAATGGATTTGGAATGTCAATTTGTCCGCGAGATGGACTTTCAGCGATTGACTTTTTGACAAAACTATTCGGAGATTGAAGGGAAATTTCATTGAAACACTCTTCCGTGTGCCTAGTGAGTTCACGTTGACGAGGCGATGATTGTCATATAATACATGGCCGCTCTGAAATTAAAAGATCGCTTCCTGGGGACGTGAAGCGATTGTTCATCAAGCATCGAGGAGGCACAGCTTTGCCTCGAGCAACGCGACAAGCCTGCGCACTCCGTCCCGACCCGACAACGGGCTCAAACCGAACTGAGGTGAATTCCTGGTCTTCTGCATCACCGGAATATCTAATATCTTCACACTGTATAGTGGCCAAATGTGACAATAATTATTGGCTTGGATATCAATCCGGGTGACTAATGTCGTGCGACTCACGGCTAGCCTATTGGTAGCCTTGCTACTCCAGCCAGCGCGGACGAATATATTAAAGGGGATAGAAGACGCCTAGCGTTGGAGCCATATTGTATCGTGACGCGGTCCGGAACAGTTCTGTGGAGGCCGCTACCAGAGTGGGCTGGCCTTTTTGTGTTCACTGTGTCTGCCTTGGTGTGATTTGCACGATTAAGGCACGCGGTGAATGCCAAGGGGAAGCCCATTATCCTGCGTTACATTTTGTCATCTGGACTTCAGTTCACATGTCGGGCTCAGGAAACGACCAATAAGAATGGTAAGAAATTTTTTCTGTCTTGCGTAAACTCATTCGTGTCGCCTCTGCTTGCCTCGTCTTTCGCTCTTTCCTCAAAGCATATCAGTGTGTGTGCATGGGACCGCATTGCGGAATACCCTTTTTATGTATTGATTAGCCGTAACAATGGATATACCGTAGTGGCTCTTGTCCCCCGGAGAAATACCCTGTATTGTTGTTCTGAAGCTCGCTAGGCTGTGACCGTTTGGTACAGAGTTGGTGGCTCGCGTATTTGGGGCCTCGAATTTGTTTTCCAGTTGAGGATTTGTGCAATCTGAGGCCTCTACGCCCTGAACAATGGGCCAAGTAGCGATCCCTTTGTTCTGGATAGCTAGTCAGTTGCATTAACAGTGTGTGTTGGAATTCTGTACAGCAATTACACGGCAAACCTCAGGAATCGATAAAGGCTAAAGGGGAGTACGGAAGAGGATTGGGAAAGCGGTAGACAGTCGCCTGTACGCCCTCAGCCGTGTGGCTTCACGCTGAGGAAATGGAATGAAGTTGAATGCCTTCTGTGGCAGAATTATTGAGCACATATCCAGCAGTAGCAGGCAAGCATGAAAGCATTAATCAGAACAAAAATGGCTGGTTCTAGGATCAGTAACGTTAAGCCGGTTTCCCGCTAACGACTTGCTACTACTGCGTGTGTCTACCATGCACGCTACAATCTCCAATCCAGTGTGCATCACATGCTCTTTTTCTGATGGCCTATGGTGGTTGCGCCTGCCCAGATGTTGCCTTATTCAAAGACCAGTTCTATTACAGAATGCTCTTTGGTCCAGTCAAGTCGTTTGTTATCAAACACGGCCATATTTGTAGAGCAGTTATCTCACGTTCCATGAATTTGTTAACAAATGAATGACGCTAGCTATTGTCGTAATTGCACGTAACGTTCCAAGACACATTTCTATAATGAAGCGGGATTTTCATAAAAGAAAATTAACGGTTAAGGGTTGTTTATTGTTGATCAGAACCCAACAAACGCCGTAAATAGCTTTTCTCCTGATTAAAAAACAAATGAAACTGTTTTGTTTGCGCAGTAAATAACTTTTCAGACGTCCCTTCATTTCCTTAGCCGTAGCATCAGGGGATTTGTCTTTTTTCACCCACTTCTTAAAGTCAGGGGTCATGGCATTTCCCAATCTTCCGATAAGAGGCAGTCTGAGAGAATCTAAAGCGGGGAAAATTGATGGACTGGTACAAAATCGATAATTCCAGTGCCTTGGCCAAGACGTGCCGAGAATACTTTATGAGACATGCAACTCCACACTGCCATGAAAGAAAATACTATTAGCGGGGAAGATTGGAGTCCGTCAGAGCGGGCAAGCCTGGAGGGCGTAGATCCCCGGGCCACCCATCCTTTTCAGCTTCGGCTCCATCAGACTATAACAACTTCTCAAACTAATAATTTGAGCAAGGTTGTAAGGCCACTGGTGACAGTTATGACGTAATGCTGGTTTCTGAATATCTTCTTGTCTTCTCGTCTCCGGCACAAATGCCAAATCCTGCTTCATCTTTGGTTGTCCCGAGTCGTTGACGATGCGAAGGATTTGCCCGTATTTTGAGCTGCTGCCTGCACCTGTTTCTGTAGAGCTCTCTTAAAATGTCTCTGTTTACAGCCTCTTTTCTGTGCCCAAAAGGCACGGGGATATTTTAATATACAAACTGGGCCAATATGTATGATATCATACCACATTCTATTCGCGAACCCAACGTAAATAGCCATCCGACCGAGGCTTGCTTATTAAACTTAATCTGTTTTTAAGCAGTGTCACAATGTGCATCTGATTCTTTGGAGCTGCAGATCAATGCATTACATTCCATACGCTCTCAATACATTTCTAAACTGTATGTATACTTTCATGAAATAAACTCTCAAACAAACCATATCACATTTTCATGTGTTAACTTAGACACACTCCTCTTTATGGACCAATTGTCCTTCCCACCTATGCACGCAAGAGGCATGTGAAAAGAAGTGTTTTCCAGCTATCCACTTTTGACTTGTATATATGTCGTACGTCGACAATATATAATTTATATTATGGCCGTATATTTCAAAGGATTGTCATGGTAATGTCCCAGACATTTCCACAAACGCATGAGCTATGGCTGACATAAGCAGCTATAAACAGAGCCCAACTTGTGCACTCTTTTGGCGTTTTTCTTCACCCGTATATATATACTACCTATGCTGACCCCACTGACAGCAAACTCTACCACATTTTATTTTGTCTTTCTTTCCGCGTCATGAGTTATTCCCGTTTACAGGCATATTTCGCATAGTTTATGGGATCATAGCTCTCGCTTGACTCGTCAACAAATTGTGGCCTTTATTCCCAAAGCCATATCAATGATTGATTCATTGGTATTGAGCACTTTGTTTGTGGTACGTCGTCAGCATCTTCTTTTCTAGTCATATGACAATTTCTCCGGTATTTCGCTCTTGAAATCGGCTTTGTTACCTTAGATTTACCTATCTACATTCAGGTATACATCACCATATCTCCGCAGAACATTCCTGTTGTATATCTGTACCTCAATATCTTCTTCACCAGTATCTCAAACACACCTCACGATCTGATCACGACATTTACAATTCAGTTGTATCCACGACTATCCCAGTTCAGAACTGAGCTGAATATCTAGCTTAGATCTTAGGCTTCCGGTGTTATCTAAAGCTCCTTCCATCCAGCATTCTGAAACTGCTATATAATGCTATTACATAAGCATGTACCGCATAATTCCATAGTTTCCATGTTATTCGCCGGTTGACATCCTCCAGACCAGCATCTCTTTGTTCCCTTTATATGCATTCTTTAGTACCCTCTTGCTGTTTCCTAGACATTTGACACACTGGTTCAGTTCCGTTTCTTTCTATTTCATCAGATATTTACACTTTTTATCATTCAGAGCGTTACAGGACATCAGAACCGTTTGTCATTGTAGCTTATATACTTTATAGATATTTTGTCCTATATGCTGTATGTCACAATCCTTTACTGTATCTTGCTTAGCGACATTACTACTTTCGTTTTTCTCAGGTTTACATCTCCAGTTCTTCTGCTCCATTTTCGCCGTACACATATCTAAACAGGCTCTTACTCCGTACCCGCTAACCCATCTGTATCGTTTGCTTCCCTACTGCCTTATAGTACACAACATTCTAAACCTATCCATTCCGCCCGCGTGCAGGGAAACATTTCACTCTCTTGCCATAGGACTAAATTCCACTTCAGTTGTTATTCGTCATTCCAATACATACGTCAGAATTTTCTGCATTCAGCACTTCTCAGCTTGAAATCCATATTGTAACTTCAGCTTTGTCACTCACCAGCCATGCCTACGCCAATAGAACCGCTTCTATAGTGTTGCATTCAATCCGCATTTCACCTATATGCACTTCTAATTCACTTCGTTGCTCCTTAATATCCTTTTGGATCTTTGAGATTTAGGATTTGGAAGTGTACGGCAGACTTGATCTTGATCTTCTAGTGACTTTGGTTGCTTTTATATGTTTGGTCAAATTACACCCGCGTCTTAAATCTGCTCTTTTCACCTTGTTACCCTTGGTATTATCGCACATCTATTACAGGTCCGTCTTCAACCTGCACATGATTGGTTGCAAGTCACCAAGAGTATGCTGTGCGCGAAAAATCACTGAATCTTTGACTCGATGTTATTGTTTCCACTGACGGTTTGAATTTGCAGTCGGACTTTTTGTGATACTATTTTAAGAGGTGTAATATGGAGTTACCTTTTTATTTATATACGTTGAATTAATTCCAAAAAAAACGCCAAAGCTATGTAATATCTGGATACATACTTAGTGATGGTAATTCATGATCACTCTCAGTCATTTTACATGGCTCAAAAACAGCCGTTTATATATATATATTTTGGTAAGATCTTATTTATTTGTGTATTTTTGTATTTTAATTCCTTGTTTATTTACATAATTACTACAAAACACTATACCCAAGAATTTTTCACTGATAGAATATCGGTTACTTAATTGGATGTAGGAAGCGGGAGTGGCCTAAGTAAACCAACTATCTTCGGCCTTTTACTGTCGAGCTATCTCACGTGTGATGTGGATTTGCACGCAACAATAGTGGAATTATACGAAAGCGGCTCAACGAGTGCTATCTACCGCTTGTTTTTCTCAAAGCTTCTTAGAATCTGAAAATTCATTGCCCAAGGCCCAGATTTTACCCGTGTCTAGGTCTGCCTCGTTATCAAAGTAGCTAACCTTACTACTGAACAACGGTCACCTTCCGTTTTTATCTGTGACTGATTGCACTAAGCAATCCAGGTTCAAATCAGCAGGCACATATATTTAATTTTGAGCAAAGTTTCCTGGAATTGGATTTGTATAGACATATCTGTTTAGCCATTTCTAAAGAAATCTCTCGAAGGTTGCTTAATAAAGATTCTCCCTGCCATTCAGAAGTTTCGTGTCGCTTGATTTTTTTTGTGCAGATTTATGTATCTAACTAAATAGTACGACTATCTTCTCATTGGAAGATGATTGTGTAGTGAATGTCAGAATCCCACGGCTAATGTTTCTCGCTACAGGTGTATGTTAGATTTAAGGTCTTTGTTTTTGCGGTTGAAATTGGCACGCATGAAAGTATTTACCGTCAGATTCCCAGACTCGGTTCGATAAGGTTGGAAACAAGACATCACAGCGCATAGTTCTCGACGGGGCAAAACAAATTATTTGGGTTGTAATAAGGTTTTATTGCCGTATTCTTAGAGAAGCACTCTTCGTGACGAGTCTAATTTCCAGCGCTAACAGGGGAGTTGTCCCTTTACTGCGTCAACTCGTATGTGTCTGTATAAAATCAATAACTATCACCGGTGCTGTCTAAAAATACGGACGAGTGTTGTGGGGTCGCGTTAGTCTGACCCCTGGTAGAGAGGTTCCCTAGAATACAAGCTGGTAAGGACAACTTTGGAGCAAGATCCAGGCGAAGGTTTCCAGAACGCTTCATTGCTCTCTAGGGAGATTCAGGGCCAGTGTCTTTGAAGTCAGTTTCTATGTCCATCCACAGTTTCCCGTTTCTCTCCCAATAGCCTACTAATTACTGTTTGTGACCCGGCTAAGTTATGACTACCCAAAGCAATGAGCTTGTGGCCGAAAACTAGCATACCAATGTGGCCTTTGTGAAGATGATTAAACAAATCCTTTGTGAGGATTAGATGACATCCAAACTGCGTCTGTCACCCTACTGGTAATTTACATACCGCTTCCAGCACGGTACCATGATCCAACCATATTTTGTTCCTTTGTTTGCCCAATTCAGCGATATTCTCTAGGCGTTTGTTCAGCGTTTGTTCAAAAATCTCTTACCGACTGAACTCCTCCATGGTAATATACGTTATGAAACATCACCGACGATTTTGAAACGCCACCTTTTGAGACACAATAGGTATAGTCTGCTTTGGAATGGCCATATTGGTTGGGTTAAATTACTGATGGAAATATTCCCGAAATGCAAGATGACGTAGTGAAGATATCGTATATCACAAATTCATCATACTTATGTCAAGCTGTTTAGAATTTTACATTTTCTTTCTTGATAATCATTTCTTTTCTAGAACGGAATCTATGTAATATAGGCAATCTTACAACATAGTGTAGGCTTTTGTGTCACACAGGCGCTTTATGAGGGAACACCGGGTAAGTCGAAGAATAACAGTAAATGA
Organism: Liolophura sinensis; assembly: GCF_032854445.1. NCBI lineage: Eukaryota > Metazoa > Mollusca > Polyplacophora > Chitonida > Chitonidae > Liolophura > Liolophura sinensis. The sequence continues at coordinate 12,247,270 of NC_088301.1, forward strand.
AGGAGAAATTTCCTGCTTCAGGTAATAACTAAATGCGACTATTCAGCAACAGAAACGTCTGTCTGAAATATCGAAACGAGGTATTAAATCAACATTCTTTATACATATTCAAAAAAATCAGAGAACATATCCGGATATACAATAATTCTTGAACAGTTCTCTTTTGCTCCGACATTTATAGTGGATAATTAAGTGACGATACACATGGTTACAAATACAAGCCTTTTAGATTTAAAGAAGTCCGCATCAACTGATGATTGTTTAGACATAAAGAATAATATGACTGAGTTTTCCACACGACAGATTGCGTGCATGGACTTTCCTGAGAACGACGGCGTGAGTGAGACTCAATAGATGAATGGCATGATTCAGGTTTCCCTAGACACATGGTGTGGTAGAAGTTCCCTGATAGAGGTTTCCGGAAAAATATCGCTTGAATCTTGGGACACGATGTATGATAGAGGCTTCCTGAAAAACATGATGTGATTGAGGTTTTCCTAGATGCATGATGTAATTGAGGGTTTCCCAGACACATGATGTAACTGTCACATGATGTGATTGAGGTTTTCCCAGGTACATGTTGTGATCGAGGTTTCTCAGACACATCATGTGACTGTCGGTTTCCTAGACACATGATGTGATTGAGGGTTTCTTGAACATATGGTGTGATTAAAGTCTCCAGAGTTACATGATGTAATTGAGGTTTCTTGACAGACATTGTGTGACTGATGCCTTCCTAGACACATGATGTGATTTAGGTTTCTGACAGACATGGTTTGTTTGAGGTTTTCTGAGACACCTGATGTGATTAAGATTTTCTCACACACATGATGTGGTTGAAGGTTTCTTAAACACATGGTGTGATTTAAATTTCCAGAGACACATGATGTAATTGAGAACTCTTGTCAAACATTGTGTGATTGAGGCCTTCCTGGATACATGATGTGATTGAGGTTTATCCAGACACATGGTGCGATTGGGGTTTTCTCAAGCACATGATGTCATAAAAGTTTTTCCTGACACATGGTGTGATTAAGGTTTCCCCAGACATATGATGTGATTGAGGTTTTCCTAGACACATGATGTAATTGAAGTTTTCTCAAACACATGATGTGATAAAGGTTTTCCCAGACATATGATGTATTTGAGGTCTTCGTAGACACAAGGCTTGACTGAGGTTTTCCTATACACAAGGCCTGATTGAGGTTTTCCCAGACACATGATGTGATTAAGGTTTTTCCTGACATATCATGTGACTGAGGTTTTCGCAGACACATGATGTGACTGAGGTTTTCTCAACACATGGTGTGATTGAGGTTTTCCCAGGCATATAATGTCATTGAGATTTTTTCAGACACATGATGTGATTGAGGTTTTCCCAGACACATGAAATGATTGAGGTTTTCCCTGACACATATTGTCATTGAAGTTTCCATACACACATGATGTGACTGAGGTTTTCCTAGATACATGATGTGACTGAGGTTTTCCCAGACACATGATGTCCTTAAAGTTTCCATACACACATGATGTGACTGAGGTTTTCCTAGACACATGATGTGACTGAGGTTTTCGCAGGCACATGATGTGACTGAGGTTTTCTCAAGACATGGTGTGATTGAGGTTTTCCCAGACACATGATGTGATTGAGATTTTCCCAGGCACATAATGTCATTGAGATTTTTTCAGACACATGATGTGATTGAGGTTTTCCCAGACACATGAAATGATTGAGGTTTTCCCAGACACATATTGTCATTGAAGTTTCCATACACACATGATGTGACTGAGGTTTTCCTAGACACATGATGTGACTGAGGTTTTCCCAGACACATTATGTGATTGAGATTTTTCCAGGCACATGATGTCATTGAGATTTTTTCAGACACATGATGTGATTGAGGTTTTCCCAGACACATGAAATGATTGAGGTTTTCCCTGACACATATTGTCATTGAAGTTTCCATACACACATGATGTGACTGAGGTTTTCCTAGATACATGATGTGACTGAGGTTTTCCCAGACACATGATGTCCTTAAAGTTTCCATACACACATGATGTGACTGAGGTTTTCCTAGACACATGATGTGACTGAGGTTTTCGCAGACACATGATGTGACTGAGGTTTTCTCAAGACATGGTGTGATTGAGGTTTTCCCAGACACATGATGTGATTGAGATTTTCCCAGGCACATAATGTCATTGAGATTTTTTCAGACACATGATGTGATTGAGGTTTTCCCAGACACATGAAATGATTGAGGTTTTCCCAGACACATATTGTCATTGAAGTTTCCATACACACATGATGTGACTGAGGTTTTCCTAGACACATGATGTGACTGAGGTTTTCCCAGACACATTATGTGATTGAGATTTTTCCAGGCACATGATGTCATTGAGATTTTTTCAGACACATGATGTGATTGAGGTTTTCCCAGACACATGGTGTGATTGAGATTTTCCCAGCTACAAGATGTCATTGACGTTTTCCTAGACACATAATATGATTGAAGTTTTTCCAGACACATGATGTGACTTCGGTTTTCTCAGACATATGATGTGACTGAGCCTTTCCCAGAAACATGGTGTGATTGAGGTTTTCCCAGACACATGATGTCATTAAGGTTTTTCCCGACACATGATGTAATTGAGGTTTTCTTAGACACATAATGTCATTGAGGTTTTCCTAGACACATGGTGTGATTGAGGTTTTTCCAGACACATGGTGTGATTGAGGTTTTCTCAGACACATGATGTGATTGAGGTTTTCCCAGAACACATGATGTGGGTGTGATTGAGGCTGTCCCAGACACATGATGTGAGAAATGTTATTCCCAGACACATGATGTGATTGAGGTTTTCACAGACATATGATGTCATTGAAGTTTCCAAGACACATGATGTGATTGAGATTTTCCCAGGCACATGATGTAATTTTAGATTTTCCCAGAAACATGGTGTCATTGAGAGTTTCCCAAACACATAATGTAACTGAGGTTTTCCAGGACACATGATGTGGATGTAATTGAGGTTTTCCCAGTCACTTGATGTGATTGAGGTTTTTTTAGACATATGATGTGACTGACGTTCTCCCAGATACATGATGTGATTGAGGTTTTCCCAGGCACATGATGTGGATGTGATTGAGGTTTTCCCAGGCACATTGTGTGATTGAGTTTTTTTCGCACACATGATGTGATTAAGGTTTTTCCTGACACAACATGTGATTGAGGTTTTCCAAGACACCTGATGTGGATGTGATTGATGTTTTCCCAGACACATGATGTGGATGTGATTGAGGTTTTCCCAGGCACATTGTGTGATTGAGGTTTTTTCGCACACATGTTGTGATTGAGGCTGTCCAAGACACATGACGTGAGAAAGGTATTCCCAGACACATGATGTGATTGGAATTTTCCCCGGCACATGATGTAATTGAGGTTTTCCCAGCCACATGATGTGACTGAGGTTTTAATAGAAACATGATGTAATTGAGGTTTTCCAAGACACATGATGTGGATGTGATTGAGGTTTTCCCAGACACATGATGTGGATGTATTTGAGGTTTTTCCAGACACATGATGTGATTGAAGTTTTATCAGACACATGATGTGACTGATGTTTTCCCAGACACCTGATGTGATTAAGGTTTTTGCCTACACATGATGTAATTGAGGTTTTTCAAGACACATAATGTGATCGAGGTGTTCCTAGACACATGATGTGAGAAAGGTATTCCCAGACACATGATGTGATTGGAATTTTCCCAGGCACATGATGTAATTGAGGTTTTCCCAGACACATGATGTGATTGAGGTTTTCCTAGACACATGATGTAATTGAGGGTTTCCAAGACACCTGGTGTGATTGAGGTTTTCCTAGACACATGATGTAATTGAGGGTTTTCCAAGACGCCTGATGTGATTGAAATTTTCCCAGACACATGATGTAATTGAGGTTTTCCCAGACACATAATGTGATTGGAATTTTCCCAGGCACATGATGTAATTGAGAGTTTCCCAGACACATGATGTGATTGAAATTTTCCCAGACACATGATGTAATTGAGGTTTTCCCAGACACATAATGTGATTGAGGTTTCCTCAGACACATGATGTGACTGAGGTGTTCGCAAACACATAATGTGAGAAAGGTTATTCCCGACACATAATGTGATTGAGGTTTCCCCAGGCACATAATGTGAGAAAGGTTTTTCCCGACACATGATGTTATTGAGGTTTTCCACTACACATGATGTGATTGAGATTTTCCCAGGCACATGATGTGATTGAAGTTTTCTCAGACAGAGGGTGTCATTGAGGTTTTCACAGACACGTGATGTCATTGAGGTTTTCCAAGACACATAATGTGATTGAGATTTTCCCAGGCAAATGATGTGATTGAGGTTTTCTTAGATAGATGATGTGACTGAAGTTTTCTTAGATATATGATGTGACTGAGGTTTTCTTAGATATATGATGTGACTGAGGTTTTCCCAGACACATGGTATGATTGAGGTTTTCCCGGACACCTGATGTGATTGAGGTTTTCCAAGACACATGATGTAATTGAGGGTTTTCCAAACACGCAATGTGATTGTGGTTTTTAAAGACACATGATGTGATTGAGGTTTTCTTAGAAAAATGGTGTGACTGAGGTTTTCTTAGACACATGATGTAATTGAGGTTTTCCAAGACACATGATGTGGATATGATTGAGGTTTTCCCAGACACATGATGTGGATGTGATTGAGATTTTTCCAGACACATGATGTGATTGAGGTTTTCTCAGACATATGATGTGATTGAGATTTTCCCAGACACATAATGTAATTGAGGTTTTCTCAGACACATGATGTGATTGGGGTTTTCCTAGACACATGATGTGGCTGTGATTGAGGTTGTTCCAGACACATGGTGTGATTGAGGTTTTCTCAGACACATGATGTGATTGAGGTTTTCCCAGAAGACATGATGTGGATGTGATTGAGGCTGTCCCAGACACATGATGTGAGATAGGTATTCCGAAACACATGATGTGATTGGAATTTTCCCAGGCACATGATGTAGTTGAGGTTTTCCTAGACACATGATGTGATTGAAGTTTTCATAGACACATCATATGATTGAGGTTTTCCAAGACACATGATGTGGATATGATTGAGGTTTTCCCGGACACATGATGTGATTAAGATTTTCCCCGACACATGATGTGATTAAAATTTTTCCCGACACATGATGTCATTGAGGTTTTCCAAGACACATGATGTGATTGAGGTTTTCCTAGACACATGATTTAATTGAGGGTTTTCCAAACACACGATGTGGTTGTGGTTTTCCCACACACATGATGACATTGAGGTTTTCTTAGACACATGATATGAATGAGGTTTTCCCAGACACATAATGTAATTGAGGTTTTCCAAGACACATGATGTGGATGTGATTGAGAGTTTCCCAGACACATGTTGTGATTGAGGTTTCCCAGACACACGATGTCACTTTCGGTTTCCTTGACACTTGATGTGACTGAGGGTTTCTTAAACACATGATGTGATTGAGGATTTCTTGAACATATGGTGTGATTAAAGTCTCCAGAGACATATGATGTAAGTAATGTTTCTTGACAGACATTGAGTGATTGAGGCCTTCCTAGACACATGATGTGAGTGATGTTTTTCCAGATTAATGATGTGATTAAATTATTCAGAGACACATTACATCATTAAGATCTCCTGAGACACATGCTGTGACTGAGTCTTTCTAAAACATCTGGTTTGATTGAGGTTTCTTGATACGCATGATGAGATTAAAGTTTCCAGAGAAACATGTTGAGATTGAGGTTTTCTGCGAAACATGACGTGATTTAAGGATTCATGGCGTGATTTAGTATTCCTATGAAATGAAGGATTAGGTTTGTTGAGACAAATTTTGTTATTGATGTTTCCTGCGGCATATGTGTTATTTATGTTTCCTATGAAGACACATGACGTGATTGAAGTTTCTTGGTGTGATTAAGGTTTCATTAAACTCATGATGTGATTGAGGCTTCGTGAGAAGCAAGGATTGATTAGCGTTTAATGAGACACCTGTTGTGACTGAGGTTTCCTGAACACGTAGTTGGACTGCGGTTTCCCGAGACTCATGTTTTCAATGAGATTTTCTGAGACACCTGGTAGGAATTATGTTTCCTGAGACGCATTGTGTGATTAGGGTTTCCTTGGCTGCAAATTGTGATTAAGAATTCTTGCGACACCTTGTATGATTTGGGTTCCCGTAGACACATGGTGTGATTGAAGTTTCCTAAAACACTTGGCGTGATTGAGGTTCCTTGAGACACATGATGTGGTTAAAGTTTCCAGACACACGCGGTATGATGGCGGTTTGATTATCATATGAAATAATTGAGGTTTTGTGAGAAACAAGGATTGATTAACTTTTCCTGAAACACCTGTTTTGACTGAGGTTTCCTGAACACGTGGTTGGACTGCGGTTTCCCGAGACTCATGTTTTCAATGAGATTTTCTGAGACACCTGGTAGGAATTATGTTTCCTGAGACGCATTGTGTGATTAGGGTTTCCTTGGCTGCAAATTGTGATTAAAAATTCTTGCGACACCTTGTATGATTTGGGTTCCCGTAGACACATGGTGTGATTGAAGTTTCCTGAGACACTTGGTGTGATTGTGGTTTCTTGAGACACGTGATGTGATTGAGGTTTCTTGAGACACATGTTATGATTGAGGTTTCCTGAGACATCTGGTGTGATTAGGGTTTCCTGAGACACATGATGTGATTCTGGTTTCCTTGGACACAAGATGTGATTGTTGTTTCTTGAAACACATGGTGTCACTGTAGTTTCTGGAGACACGTGGTGTTACTGTTGTTTCCTAAGACACATTGTGTGATTGTGGTTTCCTGAGACACATTGTGTGATTGTGGTTTCCTCAGGCACATGTTGTGATTGTCGTTTCCTGAGACACATGGTGTAATTGTGGTTTCCTGAGACACATGGTGTGATTTTGGTTTCCTGAGACATGTGGTGTGGTTGTGGTTTCTAGAGACACATGGTATGATTGAGGTTTCCTGAGAAACATAGTGTAGTTGAAGTTTCCTGAAACACATGGTGTGATTGTGGTTTCCTGAAACACGTGGTGTGACTGTGGTTTCCTGTGACACATGGTGTGATTGTGACTTCCTGAGACACCTGGTGTGGTTGTGGTCTCCTCAGACACGTGATGTCATACTGATTTCCTGAGACTTGTGGTGTGATTGTGGCTTCCTGAGACACGTTGTGTGATTGTGGTTTCCTGGGGCACACGGTTGATCTTTTGTCGCTGAGCATGCATGGTATGTTCGAGGTCTGCCCTTTAAGAATAAGGTTCACCGTGACGCCTGGTACGATTGAAGTTGGAGAAAAAACACATTACTTCGGCTATGTCACAAGAAAGGTTACATAGTTAATTCCCCACGATGTACGATTCGCTGAGACGCATAATGATTGATGTTCGGAGAGACATATGATTGAGATTTCTCGACACATGGTACCGCCTATAATTATACTGATACATGGAATGATTGATACTCATCAAGACACATAATGGATTCAAATATGCCATGGTGTTTGGTATGATCGAATGACTGTTGTCGCCTAGCCGAAATGCTCCAAAGTGTTTTAGCTAATGCTGATATTATATCAAATTTTATATTTAAGAAATGTGCCAAATTCAGAAGGCAATGTAGTTGTCCAAAGTAAAAATATGACAGCAGCAAATTTAGTTTGTATTTAACATACTCTTAGGTGATTAATTTGGGAATAAGTACAAAATTGAAGACTTGGCTTAGAGTTAAATCTGGTATTAAAAACTTATATCAGTTTTGAATAAAAGGGCCCTACTTTGATTCCTTCACCGCTGATTAATCCATGCCCGCCATTGTCCATTGCGTTAGCGGGAGATATGTTTGGGGTTTAGATATATGCGTTCGGTGAACAATAGGACGAATGACAGATCAGTTTTGATATGCATCAGACAAACATATTACATCTGCATAGAATGTTGTAGGGATCACAGCTGATGTACGCTTACTGGTGATTGAGGCATGAGGCGTTGCTTAATCTTGTTACGACTAAGAGTATATCATCAGCCTTCTTTGTAACCAGCTCGACTTAGCTTGGAATTAATTCAACATTTGAAAGAACATTTCAGCTCTTTGGGGTTATCATGCTTTTGAGACAATTTCACCAGGAGTTGGAGATTTTTACTGTCAAATGACCACAGGTAACTGTTTCACTCATAAATATCTATCAGACAAGGTATCACCAGTGCAAATGTGGAACTTATGCACCGTTGAAGTCTTCTTATTTCCCTTGAATAGGTTGAACGCACAGTCACATATGGGATGTGGCGATTGTTGGCTTACTGGTGTATAATTCATAGGGTGATCAAGACATGATGGTTACAGTATGTGTCTTATAATTTAGGTTAGTAGGATCTTTTATGAGTAGGCGATAAAGATACACATACACAACATTGTAAACGCAGAGTAAGTTTACTCTACATCTGTTTTATGCCAAAAGCTTTAAAAGGTTTCTACCTTGCTTTGGTAGTTTGATCTTCATGTGATAAACGAAACGGTTACATTTTATTTATTTATTTATTTGATTGACGTTTTACGCCGTAGTCAAGAATATTTCACTCATACGACGGCGGCCAGCATTATGGTGAGAGAAAACTGGACGGACTATTCGCTACAAAAACATTTTCCGCGAATGGCCAGCAAGGTGCCTGGCCGCCCCCATGAGATGCACCAGCAGAACAAGATTCTTACTAAAGTAGACAGATAAAACTAAAGGTGAGGGTGAGTGTTCTTTAAGGTTTTTTCTCGGTTTTCTACATCCATAAACCAGGCCACCGTCGCATAAGTGAAGTATATTTGGTACGCGTTGACCCCCAATTCAAATAAGATAATAGATAAACCAATAAATAAATAAATGCTAATGATGACTCGAATGATGGAGATGTATTTTCTTGAAAGTTGGATTTTAAAAATTATCTGCCACATATGCCCGTTATAGACTAATGAAATACAATAGGTATAGCCTAACATTTACCAATTGCAATAGGACTTAATCAAAGGTTGTTTAGTATAAGTTGCATTAATCACTGCTACAGCATTAGTGGTTAAAATTAGCACGAACAAAAGTGTAATTTCAAAATTACGAGCATGTAACATGTACATGCATTTGTTTTACGTTTCCCCGTAGGAATATATATAGTGTCTTGCGTCTATGAGTACAGCGTGAGACACAAATCAAATAAATGAAGTAAATAGAAGCCATACACTTGTTCATTATCTAACAGTGAAATACACAAATTTGTAGTGACGACCAGAAATATGTACTCCAGATGTTATTTGCTTTATGTGTTTCTCTTTTTTGTCAGATTCGTTGAGGACTTTATTGCATTCGCCGCAGATGTTCCAGAGTTCATTCAAGACAACAATTAGATGAAGAACATCTACGTAACATAAATTAAGTCAGCATCAGACTGGTGCCACAAATGGTTTGGCCATCTCTCGTGCTCGTCTGGGTTGTGACGTCACAGCGGATTAAGCTCATCTCGACAGTCCATTATCTTCGTACTGGAAACTCAATGATGATTTCCCCAAGAGAGATTAGCAGAAAGACTCAGACATGAGAGGCTAGACGGTGTTTTTCCCCGAGAAGATTGAGTGATTTGGCCGTTGTATCTTAGCCGCGTCATATCGCAGTTGGTCGTGTAATCCGCACAAGTAGACCGCCATAGAAGACATAAACCTTCTCATCCAAACACCAGCTCTACCACTGGTCCGATGTAATATCGTGTATATTTATTTTGTGTCTTCAGTCTGCACCGGAAGTGCATATCCAAACTCTAATTATTTCTTAATGGAAAGCTTTCCAGTTACATGCTGGGTCTAATACAAAAATCAGCATTGCTGAAAAAAAACCAGATACGTTCCAACAGCCAAGTGAATTCCGGCTTATACTCGTTCTGTTACTAAGAAGAGCAGAGTTCCAGCTTCGATTTACCCTAGACGTCTACTGCGTTATAACTGTACACTCTACAATCTTTTCAGGCGATAATTCGGTATGAGGAATTCTCTATAGCGATCATCTGTTTCACACTCCCCACTTCAGTTTCACCAGCTGTTTCCTCTTGGAACAAATATATTACACAACTCCAGACGTTTACCATTCCAAATGAACACGTCAGTGCCCAATATGTTCATAAAATATTTTGGCACCAAAATATTATCAATATACATGTCTGATTGCCAATAAGTTGTCAGCCATTTAATAGCCCCCCTCCCCTCCCCGATTCTTTGCACTCATCGGAAGCTCATTTCCTAGGAAGGCCTTCCGACATAATATACTGATCGACAATCTGCTCAATGGCATGTTCTTTATCAACGGCAATTTCTTTGCCAAATCTTCTCTCAGATGTCGGGCGAAATTTTATTTCGTCGATAACATTTTTTGTTTCCCATTCCATTTTTACAGACAACAGTATCATTACATCTTTTTCCTACAACAGAAATTCATTCAATGATGTCTTCTGTTGTTCATGTTGGGGCTCGGGTAGATTTGATTAGCTTTTTAGGACACCTCCAGAGAACATAGCCGGAACCAAAACACCAAAGAAACCTCGTATATCCCAACATTTGAAGAACTAGCAATTTAGCCACTTGGCCACGATGACAACTATGTTCAAGTCTACAGCCTCTCCCAGGATCTTTCGGCGTGGGCTGATCTTCTGCGGCAAAAGAATGTGCATATTATCCATTTTATAGAGTGTATCAGTAAAGCGAAAGTACTGCAAGTCTTAAATATATTAAGTAAATTTTCAAAATGCCAGTTTTGTATTATAGTGTGTATAGTTTGAATAAAGGTAGTGAATCATTTTACTGAACATTTCGGAATATTTAATACCATCATAACCAAACCGTCGGGAAACTTGAGCATTGTCTACACCTATTCGGTTTCTCTCTAAAGAACATTCGCTGGGGTGATTGTCTCAGACCGGACACGATGAAGTTAACGAACGTAAGTGTATCAATTTTTTGTTGGACAAATATAACAAAATCATACTTAGTTTAATAATTTTGGTTATTCGTCGTAAGGGCCTGAGATAAACATGAAAATCATACTTCTAATTCAACACACCCAGCTTAATGTTAAGTCGTGCATTTCTTAGCATCTCTTGGTTCATCTGAGGGTTTAAGTGAGAGGGATTGCCAGAAATCGTGCATGATTGTGATCGTTTCCTCCTGGCTCTGCCCGGCTCCCTCAACTCAGAGGTGAAATTCTCTTGAGCACCGTGTTCCTAAACAAAAAATACAGTTCCCACTGGTTCACTCTTTGTACAAGGCGTTGCCTGGCATATCAGAAACATCGTACAAAAGATGACTAGACTTTAAGCATAATCATTCATTTATTCGCGTGGGAAAAACTGAACAAGTCGTTATGGATTCTTCCACATAAATACACATAAGGGCAAACCTATAGAGCCACATTAAATATATGTTTTTCACTTATTTACGACATAAGCCAATAAGGCAATCAGGGCACGACCTAGTAGCAATACAAAAACAGTTTTGCCTGCTGTTCCACCATGTATGTTGCCAAACCGTCAGGGTCAGACGTAACCTGGACAGATGAGACTTCCTGTGAAACCCTTAACCGTAAATCCGGTCTCGTGCCTTTAAAGATAAGATGATAAATGGACATCCTGTCATACTTAATGTAAACTCTCCATGTAGAATAAAGTCTTCTTTAACCTTCTCCACTAAAACTAATCTCGCTCGCATCCGCCGACCACACTGGCCACTGTAGGGTTTCAGTTCGCACTGGTAAATGGCACGGGGAAAAAAGAGCTTATTGGTTTTCAGCTCTTGTGTGGTACATACTAACTGGTAGGTTTGGTAACAACAATGAAGCTCTTTGTGGTTATTTATATTGAAGACATCGATAGGGTATCAAAAAGGTAAATGTCAGGACCAAATTCTCAAAACAAGAGGGATAAGAATGGGGAAAGGAGGTTCGGTTAGACTTGTATATCGGATATTCCTTGGAGGTTATTGCTTCTACATGACTTTTACACCTGTCACCTAGCGGTCATCATGCACACATACACAGACCACAGCGTAAAACTGTGACGTCATATGGGTTGTCCTTTTACAACACCTCGGGATGGGTTAGTTAATAACATGGTTATTCATATCTAAACGATGTTAATGTCGACATGGATTTTAACCATCCAGTAGCGTATATGCTGTCATATCAGTGTAAACTGGGCCTTTTGGAACAGACTTTAAACAGACTTTAGGTTCAGAGGTCTTTAAATGCTGAGGGTAATGCTTGTTTAGGCATTTCCCGCCGTTGTAGCCATGGTAGTGGAACAATCAAAGGTCCAGTTTTCGTCCTTTGCTTTAGCTTTGAGATCTGGCTCTGTCATGGTTTTATTCCAACTATTCATGTATATGCTTAAATAATAGCCAAGTACACACATAGCCCCCACCCGCAACCCCCCACCCGCAACCCCCCACCCCACCCCACCACCCGGCACCATGTCTTAAGCGGTAAAACAAGTGGGTTAATTGTACTTCATTAAACATCCCTGGTCTTGAATTACTTGAAATGCTGTATTGTTATCTCATTTAATATACACTGACATTAAAACGGTGCAAAAGTAAAAGTCATCGGGGATGCTTAGTTCACCAACATAATCCCGGTTTATCCGGTTTATGCAAGAATACAATATAAACGACTATAGTACAGAAAGGAAAACAAGTACATTGATGACAGTAATTTTGTTGGCAGATGCCACTTGTTTTGTTTTCCCTTGTTTGATTTTTTTGTTTTTGTTTGTTTGTTTGTTTTTTTTTGTTTGTTTTTTCTTCCTTTCCTTTTTTTTTCTTTGGCTTAGGTAAAAAGGACAGTGTCCGATAAATGCAAGCTGACAAAGACAGGATTAGGCCCAGCTTGTCACAAGATCGTTCTTTTTAATACCTTGAATCCAGTCCTTCTTGAGCCTTTTGGGAACTTAAAGAAACTAATCCTGTGATTTTTCACTGAAATGTTGTAACAACAACGTGTGGAGCAATAATCCATTTCTTGGAGGAATTCAAGGTGCTTGATTTCGCTTTGGCTGCTTTTCTAATAATGGAATAAATGGCGGATTTCGGACAGCTGATAAGTGTTGGGCGTTCATGACTAATGTCGTGGAGATTACCATAAAAGTAGCCTCAATAAATATTGAGTTTGAGTGTCATATTTATGAGATTTGTAGGATTTTTTAAAAATCCCATTATGTCAATTTGACAGTATATGTAGGAGACTCTAGAGATGAATAAATGATAAATCTGGCCATTAATCCTTTAAACCAAAAAATAGAAAAGGCTAATAGGCCTATTTTAATTTGTATCCGATAATATTTTTTTGGTATTCCAAATATTATTTCGAAATCTCAGATCTGAAAAGAGATCTTCTTACAGCACGTTAGTCTTAATGCATTACTGCCTTACTTTACATTAGACATGTTGCCTTACAATGCCGAAAATGTGCACCAGACATCACGATCCATCTAGTCTGTTTCATCGGGTCGACCATCGGGGTCACCAGTACTGTCTTTACCTTCTTAATGTAAAGAGCGTCAGTGGAAAAAGTATCAATGCTGCCAAGTCTACTGTCGCAAGCATAAGTGTACTACGTGAATGGTTTTGCATTATTTAGTTTGATATCCCACTTCAAAGTAAAAAGTTATCAAACAATATGCAGTTCATTGCAAATGTAAATAACATTCTTTGTCATCCCACGGGAGTAAGATTTTCGCAAATGTCGACCATGGAATTCACTATGTATTCACTATAGGCTACATTCGGCATGAATGCAGACCTCTTCTTAAAATCCAAGCAATGAGTTGCGTTGTATACTTCTGACAGAAACTCTCAATTTTGACGAAGGCTTTGCACAGTTCATAAAATCTAGTGTGTCAGTCTGAACGCTCTGTTGTCGGAGAAAATAGACATATATATTTAAACAGCCGTTGTTCGGTGCTCCGAAGACTTGTATGTCGCTTGGACTGAGGCTGTTCCGGGTTTCTTATATATCTAGGCAGCCTGTACACAACGTCCGATCGATCAATTATTCACGAAGTTCCATGTATCTTTAGAATAAACAACTCTGTAAGTGCACTGGAGTGACTTAATCTCAGCATTGTAATACTGATGGAATATTTCATTAGATTATTCACTGTGTACTGTTTTGACCATTATTAAAGAAACATCTGCCTGTGGCATCGCCAAAGTTTATGTGCGGTGCGCAAATAGTCGAGGGCATCTGGGTTAAGCTGACTATGAGTAGACGTATTGGCTGTCTGGACGTGGTGAAACCATACACCAATCCTTCTACTTCACCAAGACCGGGTTGAATTTGGGTCAGAGAAGGGATCAAAAGCGCTCGCGGGTGGCTTTCTACGACCCTGTATACCAAGCTGGCATTATTACTCATAATTCGTTCTCTTGTTGATTTTTTCCTCTTCATTTAGAAGAGAAGCGCAATTGACATTTGCATTATATATGACACCAGGATATGTATTTGTTAGGAAGGAGGTGTGTTTTGAACAAAGTAAAATAAACACAAACTGGTTCAGTCTGCCCACTTCTGGATAAAGACGATATCGGATACGATCAGGTGGGATTTAACAAACCGCACCACAGAAGAAAAGCAAAACGAATCTTCACAAACTGAAACGGCGAAAAAGCCCAGCAGCGTTTTTCTATTTTTGTTGCCAATCTGTGACCAGTGATTTCTGTTTACTTACTACTTCACATTTAATTAAACAGAAATAAGTATTAATTTTGTTTGTTTCATTTATTTACTAATTTGTCTATTTTCCCTTGATATTTACTCAAAGACCGAGTTAATGTAAAAGCACTCAGATTAATGTCCTTTTCTCTGCCGCTTTGTTGTAGGCGTGACTTGCTCATTCACGTTTGTCCAAATCACATGAATGGATGGATAATCCAACCAAGACATAAAACCTGCTGGTTTCCAGAAGCCGAAGAATAAAATAGACACACAAGACCCTTAAGCGCCGGGGTATCGCAAGTGGGTGTCAAAATATGCCTTTGATAATCACAAGCGTCGATATTATCTGCCTTATGCCTTCACAGCGAACAGATGCTAACGGTACCACCCCTCCCTTGACTACAATTATATCATCCACATATGCAGTGATTTGTTTGTTTGTTAGCTGGAAGTCCCAACGTCCGTTCTAAATATTGCATCAGTCAGATTACGACTGTGTCTCTTGGTGAAGGAACAGTGCCCGTGTTCACATATTTATATTTTTTATTTATTTATTTGACTGGAATTTCACGCCGGTTTGAACAATATTTCACTTATACCATGACGGCTAGCATTATGGTGAGATGAAACTGGATAGACTTTCCCATGTCCTGCACATGGTTATAAAGCTGCTCCGCCGTGAAGTTAACAACATGCATGACACCCCACCTACCATACATTATACACCACCTACCATACATTACACACCACCCAAATCATACGTCACACCCCACCTACTATACATCACACCCCACCCACCAAATGATACGTCACACCTCACCAACCATACTCCACACCCCACCCACCAAATGATACGTCACACCTCACCAACCATACTTCACACCCCACCCACCATACTTCACATCCCACACACCATACATCACAACAACCCACCATACTTCACACCCCACCCACCATATATCACGCCCGATCAACGATACATCATATCCCACCCACCAAATGAAACGCCACACCACACACACCATACATCACACCCCATCCACCATACATCGCCCACCACCCACCATACATCACACCCCACCAACCATACATCACACCCCACCCACCAAATAACACCTCACACCCCAACCACCATACTTCACACCCACCCACCATATATCACACCCCACCAACCATGCATCACACCCCCACCCACCATACATCACACCTCATCCACCATACATCACACCTCAACCACCATACATCACACCCACCCACCATACATCACACACCACGCACCAAATAATACATCACATCCCACCCACCAAACTTCACACCCCACCCCCCATACTTCACACCCCACCTACTATATATCACACCCCACCAACCATACATCACATCCCACCCACCAAGTGATACGTCACACCCCACCTACCATACATCACACCCCACCAGCCATACATCAAATCCCACCCAACGTACATCACACCCCACACACCAAATGATACGTCACACCCCACCCCCCATACTTCACACCCCACCTACCATATATCACACCCCACCAACCATACATCACATCCCACCCACCATACATCACATTCCACCCACCAAGTGATACGTCACACCCCACACACCTTACATCACACCCCATCCACCATACATCACACCCCACCAGCCATACATCAAACCCCACTCACCATACATCACACCCCACCCACCAAACTTCACACCCCACACACCATACATCACACCTCACCCACCATACATCACACCACACCGATCATACATCACAACCCACCCACCATACATGACATCCCACCCACCAAATGATACATCACACCCCATCCACCATACATCACACCTGATCCATTACCAGTGTCCTGGCATCGAGACTACTAGAACGTGACCAAGTCTTTTAAACTGGGCACCAAGCAGAACGGTATCATGATTGACCACTGTTATCTCTTAGATCTGTATCATGGGGGTGCAACGATGCCCTAGATATTTTATGTCTCTGGTCCTATCCGAAAATAGGATTTGATAGGATCTGATTTAGACTCACTCTTCTCGCTACTTCGCCAGACAGCTCTGGGAATAATCTGCGATATGTTCGCGTAAAACAACAACCGAGTGAAGGGAATAAAGGCTTGATAATCGAGGAAAACACTGGCCACCTGCATCCACAACACATGTTTGATGGAGAGAAATAATTGTTGCACACATTACTGCAGTCAACAAAGGATCCCCAAACAAGGGCATAATCCATAGAACTTCCACAGTCGTAGCTGCATAAAGACAGGTTATATATTTACAACGTTCTTTCTCTGGTTGAGTGGTCCAAAACGCTGATCTCTCCTCAGCCAACCCGAACTTTCTCCCCAGAGGTACCTCCGTGATTCGACTGCTGCTTTATGTCAAGAAATGTATCAAGTACCTGAAGATGGGCGGTGTTTTACCCCGGCACTGCTGTTTCATCAACGGGCAAAAGAGCATTCGCATTAGTGTGGAATTCTGGCGGACGCCGGTAACCAGCAATCAAATGAACAAGTAAGTGGGATTTCACACCAGGCAAGTTGAGAAAAGCAAAGTTGTGGTTGATGTTTTTCCTATATAAGACGCCTCCGTAGTTTAAACAGCAATTACCAGAGCACAAGAAGGAACATCTTTCAGGGAGATAGTAATTTACATGAAATTGTATGCATTTATAAGGGACCCAATAAAGGGAATTATATCTTTAGTAGACATTCCTATAATTTTGTAAAGAATGCTGTTAATTGTCTCACATTTAGTGTAATAATGTCTCAATGATTATTCTGGTATGTGTGTATCAAGGACATACTAATCAACCACTCCCACCATAATGCTGGCCACCGTTGTGAAAGTCAAGTATGCTTTGGTGCATAAAACACCAATCAAATAAATAAATAAATAAATAAATAAATACTAGCCAGCCTAGCACTACAGACGAGTGCACAAGCACCCAACGATACCATATTTTTTTCCCAATACTTCATTTATTCATTTATTTAGACTTCTACAATGCTCCTGATTACCTATTTACAGGTACAAGCATGTATATCACATTGATAGGGTCTTCAATGCATAAACAACAGTTTATCATGTCAATAAAAACCGAAAGAAAGATATGAAATAAAATTTTGCACTGGAAATTATATTAAATCGTCTTGTCTGTCTTACAATGTATTTGGAAGATAAAATATTTTAATATTTTGATGCTATCGTCAGTTGGAATAGGCCGTTCTCCATGTTAGGAAATACTGACAAGATGGTCAGGCAGAAAATCAAGACAGAAAGCAATAAAACCCATGCCTGATGACTGCTGCAACCGAGGCAAGAAGCTCTCTTTGCTGGGCAGCACAAATTGGGCATTCACTAAAATAGTGTTTAGTGGTCACAGTTTTAATAATAATATTATTGTAGTGTTACAGTTGGTAATGCAGGCTATACCGGTTTAATGGAGAGAACAACACCGTAAAGCAGGAGAGAGATAGGACGTGTATTCTGTAATCAACAACATGGAGGCAGCCCTCATTTCAATCAGGTGATAGACAGTGCCACTGAATATACTTAGTTAGTCCCCCTGAATAGTGGATGCCACATTTCTCCTCTCGTTTAAAAACATACAACTATGTTAACATCCACTACTTAAAACTAAGTACGGATCACAATGAATAATTTACTAGAAATTGAAATCTTTGTCTGTAAACATCCATTTAAACAATGCCAAAACATCTTACCAATACATTTTAAAACACCAGAACCAATTGGTACTACCAACACATCACATAGTATTCACTCCATTCTGATCCACACAGTAAGAAAAAAACATTTTAACACAACCTCAATTACTTTCAGTTTAAACATTCAGTTGTTTATGTCCATCAAAAAGTCTTTTGCCTTCACCGTGTCTCTAGTACTGGCTCATGATTCTACGACCACCAGCTCTCGGGTTGGGAGTAACCTCCGGTGCAGGTTGTGCATTGCGTAAACCATTTCCATTATCCTGATAATCTGAAATTTTCAAACCATTTTGACCATTTCCTCTCTAGGCAAAAGAGCTTGGAGTTAGTCCATTGTGCACAGAGAGATGTTTTTCATTCCATTTTGGACCATTTGCTAACACATAAGTTTGTGGGCCAACTGGTGTCACAATTATTTTAGGGCCAAAAAATTGAAAATCCCCTTTCGGCGAGTGGCAGGGTTTCTTGATTCTAACCAATGTGCCAGGTGTAAGGGAGCGAGGTTTCATTCAGTGACGTCTGTCTAATTTCTCTTTCGATCGGATTTGCCGCTGTTTTACTCGTTCATTAATCTCAGTATCGGAGGTTTTTCGGAGGTGGATTCGTATAATCCACAATGTCTAACAATGTACGCATGTGACGCCCATATAGTAGCATGGACGGCGATTCGCCTGTTGTCGCAGTCCCCGTTGCCTCGTAGGTGCTGAGAAATTCGGTCACTGCATAGTTTATATGACATTTTTCGGTTCTCGTAAGTTGCACAGTCTCGCATAAAAATGCAATGCAGGCGTTCACTTCGCTGTTTGCTTCATTATGGTACACAGCGGAAAATCTGTGTCTGAAATTACGCCTGGGGAGGAAAGGTTCCAATTCCTAGCAGACTAATTGAGGACCGTTGTACGTTACGATTTCAGCCGAGTAGACTTCTCTCCTGAAAACAGAGACTAGAAAGGAAATTGTTGTTTTAGCGGTGATATCGGCCGTAAAGACAACTTCTGTCCATTTACCTCTGTAGTCAGTCATACATATCATGTATCTCTCGTTAACTGGTGCGTTAAGAGTAGGCCCTACAAAATCTAGTCCGAGTTTTTACTAGCATTTCTCCGGAATCAGAACTTGCAACATCTGTGCAACGCCTGGAACCGCGGATTTGTCCGCTAACTGACATGTTACACAGTTACTTATTGCCTCCTGAACGTTTTTATTCATTTTGGGCCACCAGCATAAGTCGCGTAAGCATACTTTCGTTCACACAATTCCCTGGTGGTTTTCATGAGCACATTGAATCAACCGCGGTGTCAGAGAGGATGGCGCCACAATCCTCTCTCAGAGAAAAATCACGCCACTATGAACAAAAGGCTCGTTTCTGATGTTAATGTATGGCTGCAAATCAGGCTGCACATGCTACTTTGTATTCATCTATCCCAGATTAATTACTGCAATCAACCACGAGCAGTCTGAATTCTGATTAGTAGTTTCTAGTAATTCAACCTGAGAAACAGCGTTCACTGAATTGTCTACTCCGATTGCACAGACTGCGTCACATTCGTCGACACACAACGCTTGGCCTACTGTCTCACTCGGTAAGCGTGACAGAGCATCAGCCACCTTATTGGACGTTCCAGGTCTGTATTCACCGATTGAGTAATTCCGAGCAGATGCAGTCAGTGTGCGAGACGCGCATGCTACGGTAGTAGTATCCCCGTCTGATTGTACTTGCGTCCGTAGTGCCCCCAAACCATAACCGCTGGCATCCGTTGTAACCGTGACGTCGAGATTGGGGCCGTACAGTGTGAAACCCGGGCAGTGTAGTATGTCTGTCTTGATGTCCTGAAAAGACCGCATCAGCTGCATCTGTACAAAGGAATGGTTAGGAGTTTTGAACCTCACGCATCGGGCCGACTTTTGTGCTGAAATTTGGTGCAAATTTCGCGTAGAAGCCGGGGAGACCGAGAAATGAACGGAGTTGCTGTTTGATTTCAGGGACAGCGGCATCAACAATGCCGGAAACAAGGTCCTCGCACGTGTGAATACCATCTTTGTTCAGAATATAGCCAAGACGTTTTAGCCATGAGACACCAAACTCACACTTATCATTCAGTGTCAAGTTTCTGCCCTGTAAGCGTTGGGGTATGGTATGAAGCGTCGAGTCATGTGACTGATGATCGGCGCCAAAATTATGATTATGAAATACTGTACGCCAGGATGTCAGAAAGAATGTTCAATGGTGAGGCGGACGAGAGACCAAAATAAACGCGTTTGTAACGAAAAAGTCCCTCCTTTGTAATGAACGTAATAAGTTCTCTCCTGTTTTCGTCAAGTTTTCACTGGTGATACACGGATTTTAAATCCAACTGTGTAAAATGCGTGGCACTAGGCATGCCATTCAACATTTCGTCAATGTTGGGCAGAAGAAAACGTTCAGGAGTATTCACCTTGATTAAAGCGCATAAATCTGTGCATATACGCAACGATGATGGGAGACATCCATTCGGAAACATTCGCGCGTTCGACGATATCCTGCACACGTTTCAGCCCTTTAGAAACGTCGTCACGTATAGTAAAGGGCAACCGACGGAGTTTGGACTGAACGGGGGTTGCATCAGGTCGTAGTTTTATCGCGTGACGAAACCCCTTCACTTTTCCTCGCTTGTCCGAAAATAAATTTGGAAATTCATTACCTAACTTGTTCTTAGATTCGTCATTTATGCTAGGGTTTTTGTTATTTGTTGTCTGAACAGCAGGCCTGAAACTCTCAGGTGTACAAACATTCGTAGAAAGAGATGATAGTGAACTACCCTGTATCGCGATATCAAGGGCCTGGATTAAATCTTTCCCTAACTGACTCGTACCTTTATCAGCAACATTGAAATTGGCTGGGCTACACTTGTATTTATATGTAACTTTAGCCTTGAAACAACTAACAGTGGGAATGGGATGAGTAGTATAGGCAGTAATTGACAGGATGGAAATGTCTGAGCCTGTATCGACCATCAGATTCGGAGGAATATTCTTCACACGAATATTACAATTCACTTTGGGCGTAGGTTGCCTGGTTTGGTGTATAAAACTTGACTGCTCTCCTCTGGGCTTGTTACTTCATGAGCTTTGGTCCTGGACTTACGGCAAACTACAGCATAGTGGCCCTTAATTCCACAGGGTTTGCATTTGAAGGAGAGCACAACACTGTAAAGTAGGAGAGAGGCAAGACGTGTATTCTGTAGTGAACAACATGGAGGAAGCCCTCAATTCAATCATGTGATAGGCAGCGCCACTGAATATAGTTAGAGCTATTCCCCTGAATAGTGGATACCACACAGGTGACTCAGACCCGTTTTCATCCCACTGACAATTAACAGAACCCCGATAAGGGAAGTAGGAGAACTTTACCACAGGTAGCACAGCACCATTGTAATGGTAAAGTACAAAAACCATGTTAGTGTTATTTAAGATCATTCCTTCTTGTCCTCAAAAATGACTACTCCTCGCTTTGAACCAGTGACTTCAGATTCAGGCACTTATCTGAACTTTTACCGCCTTCGACCAAGAGGCCGTCCGCAAAAATAGGAGGTACATGTCCGGTGGAATTTATAGGGAGCACGCGCTGCACCACTATACCTACTGGTCAGGTATATATGCCACTCCTGTTTGTGTGGGAGGCCTCTTTTTATGTAAACCACTATCTAAATGACATCCGCCAATCTTAACCACAGCAGCCGCCATGGATGACACTAGTCCGCCATGTTTGTCATTTGCTCGGATGATGAAGTACTTGCCGTCAGCAGCACATAAAGCTTTGTAACGAATACTGTGGTATTTTGTCCCGAGACTCTCAATGCTTTGTTTTGTTACATCAGCTCTGGACCACGCTTGGGTCGCCCGACTTCCTCCCACCTGACAGTAAAATAATCCCCTCTATATACACAATGTCTGGGCTGAGCTTAAGGCATATGGTCACGCTACAGGGAAGACTGACTGGATACATGATCACTTCTGATTGATGTCACTCTAGTCTACACATCCCAAGCGGTTCGCCATTGATCTCCATGAATATATGTACATATACAGACCACGTTTAGTTTCAACCAATATAAAAGATAGGTACATGCATAAAGCCTAGTACATTTGTTGATACAGATTAGTCAATTCGACGTCTAATTCAAAGATCTTCAGTTGCCTCATTTAATGTATCAAACATAACAATACCCTTTTCCGAGAATTTTGTAAGGTAGGGTGTTTGTTATCGTTAACTATTCAAGAAAAGGATATATATATATATATATATATATATATATATATATATATATATATATATATATATATATATATATATATATATATATTTAACGATTTAAATATTCAAGAAAAGGATAACTGAAGATTTATTATGACCCTGGCTATGTTGTGCTGACCTGCTTTTTTTCATGCTCTAAACTGTCAGTCATATGGCAAAATTTTTAATACAACAAATTGAGTTTGGTTTGTGTGTTTTGGCATAAATCATCGTGGATTTGGTACAAACATCGGTCGATATACGAATTTTCAGCTGTGCAATACGTACCATTTAACCATGTAGAGGAAATGTGAGTCGAATAAATTTGAGTCGTATTTTATTTATTTGGCATTTCCACCCAAAGACCCGGTTGGAGATGAATTCGAACCAACAATTTTTATGAAAAAGTCCAATGAAGGATAGAGGGCGAAAACTATAGGATATGGGGATCAAACAGGTAATAATGTCACTAGTAAATATATGTTTGTTAAGTTCTAGGAGTGACTATTTTAAAAATCAAGAAAAAAATCAATAAGTTGAGAATTAATAATTTTTGAAAATAACAGCAAATTTTACGGTCAAAAAATGATGTGCATACACTGCATACATGTGGTTTTCTCAATGAGATAAACATCTGCACATATATATAAATAACATTGTATTTTACAGCTCCTTAAATCCCGAATAAATAAACAAGGAAGCAATATTTGCCTTTTATTTTTCTGCTCTACACACATAGGGCCTATGTGTAGGATTGTAACTTCTACTACAGTTATGTTGTAAATTATAATTTCTTCCACATTTGCATTGGTGTCAGGATGAAAACCATGTATAAGTAGGTTATACAGCTACATGTATTATTAGTGTAGAAATTGTCTACTTAACTGTATATGATTAACAGATGTAATGGATCAATTCATTTTTTGAGAGAAGTTAATTTCCATTTTTTCAGGATTTGAACGTTAATACTAATAAAAAAAGAAACCACTTCAACCATAGCATGGCAGATTGATTATGGTTCAGAGTATTTATGAATAAGTTTGTAATTATATTAAATTGGATAAGTAATGATGTAACTATGACTGAGACTAAAAGTCAAAGAAGATATATGTATGACGATTATGCTTTAAATTTGAGTTTAACTGGACGTCTAAAGATAGGAAGATACCTCTGCCTATTATGGGTTTTTTTTTTGATATTGGGTGAAGATGAAGTTGTCTGTTTCAAAGACAGTATTTGTGTGTGTTAAAATAGCTACACTGAAGGCGTTTTATAGCAAAAGAAGTGTCCACTTTGCTGCCATTGTTCGCCTGTAATGTATGTAATGAATTGGTTTGAGTTCACCAATGTGGGTTACTGGCCGCATATTTAATATCGTTTCATAAAGGATGCAATTATAACCGACATTCCATCCTCGGGAATAACTCTAGACTCATACTCTATAACAGAAACTGAAGCAATTATTAATCAAATATTCCGGATTTCCGGTCATAGACGATCATTACAGGGGACAACCTTCATGTGTGAAACCTTCCAAACGCCATCAAAGGTAGGCTTTATATTTAGGATAAACTATACCCATATTAAACCCGTATCATCCAATAAATCCCTTTGTCAACGAAGTGATACAAAATATATAATACGTCACTGATATCAATTGCACTTATTGAGTTAAATATCATAAGTGTGAGCGATATAAGGAGCTGGTGATACCAAGAAACCTTTGAATTTCGCACAAAACGCCCACCCATTGTCTGAGGCGAAAAAGCTTTCGTAAGTCATCAACCGAGCACTTATAGTCAAGGCCTGAGAGACACACCGCCTAGCCATAGACGTTAGAATGTTTATTTTTCGGCCTATTTTAGACCAGATAGCGGTTGACCGTCTGGGCAGCAAATCGATTTCTATGTACACGTCTAAAGCTCCAAACTCCTACCTATTTCCATTGCCTATTCATCATTGCCTGAAACTTTGGACTCTATCCAATGATGAACACAAAGCCTCTAGCCATCCCTTCTCCACATTCATGAACAGAACCATTAAGGTCGGAGGCAACAGTTTACGGCAGAATTACATTTTAAGCCCAAACTAACTATTTCATCTGCTAACGTGAAAAATTGCTTCTAGCTTACATATGATCAAGAAAGTATCTTTGAGTGAATGGACGGCCCCAGTTCTGTTATGAAAGCATGGTGTCAATAACACCTAATCAGTGTCCCAATGACACCAAAATGACGACCTCGTGTGTGTTTCCCCATTACGGTTAACTGGTAGGGTGTACAGAAAGTAAACTTAAAATAGGTGCTTGAGACACACATTTAGAGAAAATACTAATACCGATTTTCTCTCCATGTTATGTAATATAGGACTAATGCTATTTGTACATGGTGACTTTGGGCAAATATTACATTACATGGACAATATCGATCTCATCCAATTTTCCAAAGGCATGTTTTCAAAATTGTCAAGAATTTATTTTGAGACTTCTTTGCGTTGGGTTTGTGAAAAGGAATGAAGATGTCACAAAGTTACAAGGTAATGACGGCAAAATGACGACCTCATGTGTTTCCTCCATTAGAGTTAACTGACAGAGTTTACGGAAAATAAACTTAAAATATTTGCTTGAGAATTTTGAAAATTCCCTTCTGGAGAAAGTACTACATCAAAACTTGTACAAACTAGGAAGCCTATTTGCTTAAGAAAGTATGTGTTTAAACATTTGTCACACAACGCTTGCTATTATAAATGAAAGGTGTCTGTAGCGTTATTCTAATAATATTCAAAACTGAATGTGAACTGTATTCTATTAGAACTCAGACGTTATTTAATCACATTGTAAAGTTAACTTCTTTCTCCATTTAACAATGGAAAAGGATGCTTTTACCAGTTTCAATTCTCACGCTACTGAGCTGCATATATGGAACAAGCAATCTGTCTATGATTTTAATTATGTTAACCAACAGATATTTTCAAAACTTAAATGGGATCTGTCGAATTTTAGGCAAAAGATTTAAATTGTTTGGCTAAGCGCTTATCATTGCGAAAAAGGGGATGTAGACATATCAAACACATAGCGGTGATGAAGATATAAGAAATTATAAAGCTGGTGTACACGTAACGAAAAATGACAATTGTTTATACGTAGCAAAAGATACTGGGATAACCAGATAACGCCAATGTCATAGATATAACTCGACATAGCTTCCACATAGACACAGAGAAACACATCAATGGTTTGATATATATATATATATATATATATATATATATATATATATATATATATATATATTAAAGGCTTGAGGGATTATAACGGTTAAATCGACACAGGGAAACAGAATAACGGTACAGACTTGACGATACTTATCTATATGAAAGCGACTTGACAAGGCATGAAGGTGAAACACAGACCTGAAGAGACAGAACAGCGACACAGGCATGACGACACTGACCTACAGCGACATAATGATGATGCAGGCACGACGAGGCATAACGGTAATACAGACCGGATATGACACAGAACGCCGACACAGACATGGTAATGCTGACCTATAGCGACATAACAATGATACAGACTTGGCAAAGCACATCGGTGATACAGACCTGAAAATGCAGAACGGTGGCATAGACTTGAAGATACTGACCCAAATCATGAGAGCAACATAGATCTAAGAAGACGTCAGAGACGTGACGAAAATACAAACATAGTTAGAAATAAACACAATAAAGAATTGACAAGATATGCATATAACGGTGAACGACAAACTAGAGATGACAAGAAAGGACGGCGAAATGTACATTGCGAAACATAACATGATAAATACGTAATAGGACATAAAAGTATCATGGACATAAACCATAAGCAGTGATCCATGAATTAATATAAGAGTAATCAGCATGAAAATTCTTTTTCCTTTTTCGGAACCCATGTCAATGTTCATAAACCCCTGACAGTGCCTAGCAGCACAAGGGTATTACGTTGAATTTAGCTTTGAGAGAATTGGTGTTTTTTTATTAACTTTCGGAGCAAAGCTCTGCCTTTTGTAATCTCTCGTCGTAATTCTTTTGTGGCTGCTGTTGGGAAATCTCATTAAAATTTTTACAGGATTCACGTTTTTGTGCGTCCTACTTTTTACACATAGAAGTAGCTTCGTCGTGACGTCAGAATAAAAACTGCACAGGATCTGAAGCATCACAAAGACCTGAAGAGGAAATTTGTCGCCATCAAACAAGGGAGATAATCCAGATTGGCCACAATATGCGCAACGATAAGGCACAAAGCTATTAAATGATGGCTGTAATAAACATTGCCCTGTCACTACTTTTTGACGTTGTGGCTTTGAAACCTTCATGCGTCGACATTTCAAGAGCGAATTAGTTTGATTAAAGTATGAGTGTAGCCATTAACTAGATTAAGAAACAAACATTTTTGTGTTCGCTATTTTAATACTAAATTCTCATGGTGTTTATGCTTATGGTGTTTTAGAATTTGATTCTGTATTCCTGGTTTTGAAAGTTGGTTTGATTACCTATCTTCAGTGTTGTTTAACAAATAGTTTATTGGAATAGTTCTTACATTTTTAACATGGTGACATATGCGTATGTTATGTTGCAACTGAACAATTACTTCATGAGACGTAACTGTGTATGCTATGCTGCAACTGAACATTTACTTCGTGACACGTAACTACATGTCCGTGTAAGCTGTGTTGCAATTTTACATTTGCTTCATAACATCTAACTGTAGGTGCTGTGTATGCTATGTTGCAACTGAACATTTACTTCATGACGCGTAACTATGTGTATGCTATGTTGCAATTTTACATTTGCTTCATAACATCTAACTGGAGATGTTGTGTATGCTATGTTGCAACATAACATTTACTTCATGACACCTAACTCTGTGTATGCAATGCTGCGATTAAACACTTACTTCATGACACGTAGCTATGTGTATGCTATGTTGTGATACGTTATATTCACAAGTGTTACAGCATACACCGACACATAGTCCCTTAAATTACCCATGTAATAATTATCGTATTCTCTTAAGAAGGAATAAATATGTGTGCTTTTGTATTTCTGTTACATTGGATATGACTAAATATGAGAGTAATTCTAACGTACTAATTTTTCAGTAATCATATCACATATGATCAATTCCTATTCATGGCATTGTACAAAGAACGTTGCCAACAGGCAGGAGCTCAATCCCAGATTTCGTCAGTATTAGATAAACTATATGGAGAGTAAAACCATGCAGAACATATGCGTATGGATTGGCCGATGACGACAATACAAGCTCTTGTGATGTACAGAAAACAGTCAGTGCGTGAGAAGTGATGCACATCAAAGGTTAGGCTGTGGCATATACGATATATGGCTACGCGAAATTCAGTTTGTACGTGGATATATTGACTGTACATATGGCTTCGCGAATTTAACCTTGGGCATGGATATGCTGACTGTACGTATAACTTCGCGAATTTGACGTTGGGCATGGGTATTTTAAGTTCATGGCATACCAACAGTGGTGTATCTGTTGCAGTCTGTTGGTGGTGGTGTGTCTATTACAGTCTGTAGGAGGTGGTGTATCTATTACAGTTCGTTAGAAGTACTGTGTCTGTTACAGACTGTTGGTGGTGATGTGTCTAGTACAGTCTGTAGGAGGTGTTTTATCTATTACAGTCCGTTTGAAGTGCTGTGTCTATTACAGACTGTTGGAAGTGCTGTGTCTGTTACACTCTGTTGGAGGTGGCATGTCTATTTCAGCCTGTTGGAGGCGGTGTGTCTAGTACAGTCTGTTGGAAGTGTTGTGTCTATTCCAGTCTGTTGGAGGTGGTGTGTTTGTGTGTTAAGGAATATGGAAGGTTTTGTAATTGAGCATCTTGGAGGTTTCGTGTCTGTTAAAGCATCTTGGAGGTTTTGTGTCTGTTAGGACATGTTGGAGGTTTTGTCTCTTAGGGCATGTTGGAGGAATTGTGTGTGTTAGAGCATCTTGGAGGCTAACAAGCTGGCTAAAAGTGGAGGCGGAAAAGATCGTGTGGTTCCCGAGAGATTTTTCTTACCACACAATGGACGATTGCCAGCAGCATATGTCGACATTACATGACCGTTGAAACACCACAGACTTTTTTGGGTACAGATGTTAGAGAACTTCTACTGCGGTTGGATGTTCACGAGGCCTTGTCCACCTGAGCAAGCTTAAGCCACACCGGACGTAGTTACAACTCACCGCTGGAGCCACCGCCTCAATTTCCGTCCGAATCCAAGGACGACGACCTCCGGGCAGAAACGTGGACAAAGTGGAGATATGACTTACGGGGTGGCCGTTTGATATAGACCTTCATCAAGCTGTCAGCTTGAGTTTATTACGGGAAAATGAAATCAAGCTTATCTGATGGCCTGTTAAGGCTCCCATTGATTCCTAGGCACTTTTGCGTGGCAGCAGATCGTCGCGTGTTGATTGTAAAGGTTATCGCTCCAAAAAGAGAAGGTTTTTTAATCAAATTCAACAATTCCCCATCGACTACTGACAGGATGTTCGGTGGTAAAAAAGGCCTTTCTCGCAGAACTGGCCAAGAAACGGATCTTGCGCCTTATCAATTTGCGAGCTATCTGAAAATGTATCTTGGGAGGGAACCTGGTAAAGACTTGGGTCACCCCTGGACAGGTTCGATTTCGTTTTCCATTATCAGAGTCGACTTTTACCCAACCCCCAATGGACACTGCTGTCGAATCACGGCGTCAGAAGAGCCATATGGGACCAGGGTTAAATGAAAACAAGAATCGTATCTGGTAGCAACGCGAGAAGGAAAAAAAGGAAAACGGAATTGGTCGTAAAGCGGTATTTCTAAAGAGAAAGAGGCAAGGGTATGGTTAAACAGGAAGGGCATACTTTAAACGTGCCTGATAAAGTTGTCATTAGGGTAGAGCGACAAGTTAACCTGCCATCAGGCTGCCAAAGCATCTGACCATGGAATGAACTCTCTCGCATTCCATACACGTCATCGTTTTCTCAGAAGAGTCATTGGCCGAGACAAGTCCGCATCTCGAACGACTCAAAGGGTAATCAAGATGGTACAGTAGCAGCACCCGTGCATACAAATGACACGGGCCAAATTTCACTTCCGTTTTATTTAGCCTGTTAGACCGTAAAGAGCGCGCCAATTTCTTAACATTGAACAGGTTCACAGCGCCGTGAAATAATGTCGCTTTGAAAGGAAAACTTTTACATCTTAAGCAGAGGAAATAAAGGTCGAAAGTTGTTCAGGCCCACTGGAAATAAAGAAACGAAATAACATTCAAATGACTGAACGAAGAGTGCCATTTGAAAATTAAAACACATTCGTTTATGCACTGTAGTTAACGGCAGGTGCAAATGGCTTACTGCTACGAAATCTTTGATATAAAACTTACTTTCAAAAATTCCCATGCCAAAATGTGAGAAAAAAAAATTACCAATTTGACGTCACTTTCACAAAGATTTTATTTGTCCATCCATTTTTTATTCTAAAGAAAACGCTGATATCTAACATGCGGGATATAAACACAAGGTTGTCATGAACACAGCGTACATAAGGTTTTCGCTCGTCCGTGAGTGTTTGTGAATTCATTTTGTCTTTTATATTTCTTTACACGTTTTTTCTCTAGGCGTTCATCGTGATTGTCCATTTTGTTCTTGTGCTGTATTTCAAAGGCCACAAGTGATAAACTAACACCTTCCAATTTTGTTTCCATTACTCATGTACACTCTATACTCGAGAGTAACGATGGGAAGGTTTATAAATGCCAAGAGGCCCATGCACAGCTTTGGGCGAACCTATACACTACTCAGGGTATCTTACAAACCTCCTTATTCTTTCAGAAAGTTTCATCTAATAACACCAAGCCTTACTCTATATTATGAGAGGCTTTGCGATTATTGACCAGGAACGTCCATCTTGGTTGACGAATGTCTGTTTCCACACATAATCCATTGGACATTTCAGAAACTCTAATCTAATCAGCTGTGAGTCATCATTTCAGTCCGCTTTTCATGAATTATAACTTTGTTTTCAGGGAACACTCTGATCTATATATCAACCCAATTAGCATTGCATTAAACACCAATAAATAAATAAATAAAGGTAAGGGTTTTACTCCAACTAACTTACACGCTCCTATGGCTTAAGCAGAATTAGTCAAAAAATGCAGTGATGTTAATTGCAATTTACTAGATGTCACTGGCCGAGAAATACTCCAAATGTTGGGTTGTCATCATGATTACCATATAATCACAATAAAACAATGCAAGGTATATGGCCACGGGGATTCGTAGTCCACCAGCACAATGCTGTTTTATGCAGGAATACATTATAATTAAAGACGTACGGCATGGAGAGAAATTTGTTCGAAAGTCTGTGATTCAGAGCAATTGCAAGACTCTAGCAAGTGCTTTGTTAACACTACGGCAACATCAACATCGTTAAAGTCGCCATCTTGCATCTCCTGCATCTGCTAATTTGTCTCTTAAGAGAAAGGAGCTCTTGAGCATAACAAGAACTTTTAGTCAGTGGGTGTGTTTATGATTCCATATAGAACCATTACAGTTCACGAAGTCTCGTCTACGAAACCTTTTTCCTATGTTAGAGTGTAACATATTCACCAGCAGTTAATGTTGATGTGGTCAAGCGGAAATGAACAATGTCTGACAGTAAACGTAAATGTCACTCATCCTCGTCTCGAAATTGTCTTCCTTACAGGGGCTGGATGGCGTGAGGTGGTACCATATAGGCGGATAACCTCGTTAAGAAATCACCCTGATGGCCCCTTTAGTCCTTTCTTGCCTGTACAGACGAACACAGATGACTTGCTGGAAGAGATAATTCCGCCCGAAATTCATTTATCTCGAAATGACATACCCAATATTTAACCTTCAACCAGCATTTCATCCATGTCGATATGATTTTAAATAATGACTTTGCTTCGTGCGTCGTTTTTAACACTCTATGTTGTATTTACGCTCACGTTCATTAAGGGTAGGCACCTGTAGTTACGCTTGTTTTAATTCTCAGGATTGAATTTACATTCATGTACCAGCCTTCGACCAAAACGGACGTTCCAGGTGGATAATCGTAATGCTACTTCCCAAATCAACGTTCAACACATACACTAAAGAACTAGTTTAGAACTAAGTTTAGGGCAAGTACAAAATTAGAGCGAATGCATGAAAACAACATTAGCCAACATTTTCCAATAATCACGGAAAGATACAAAGAATGTTCCAGGTGAGTGACTTAAATCAGAATATTCCGAATTGATCATTTATTATTTGCAGTATTTAGCAAATGACACCGGCATTATCCGATCAATTAATAGAAAAGCGATGAAAATGCCACATTAGTGTTATATAGTTTTCAAAGCGGACGTAGGGAATAGAAGAGTAATTCAAGTTTAGGTTTACATTAACTGTTACATTTCCCACACTGTTTATGCAGATATAGATGTATGTATCACGATATCATATAGGCCATTATTTAAGAAACAAGAAAACATTGATCAATACGTGGTCACAAATTGTAACGCTTGCAGTAACATATGTGCCCACTATCAAGAAAATGCAGTTAGGATATTTCTTTCATTTATCATTTTAAATTCCATAAGCATGTTTTCCAGATGAAAGATTCACTGCCTGGGGATGTCATAATTATTAAACAAAAAATGGGAGGAACCGCAAAATCCTATTATAGAATGAAGTAATTCTGTGGCTGAACTCGATCAACAATAATTTACTTTAAGCCCTGTATCTGCTACTGTCATGATTTAAATTGTTTTTAAAATTTTTTGACATAATATAACGTCAAAAAATGGCAAATTTATTTTTATCGCTAGTAGTCATATGATCCCTTCCTATCGATTGTCATGGAATTCTATAATAGCGGGGACAATACTGTTTATTCCCAGAGACGATAGCGTATAGGCTTTCAGTCTTACAAGCCTGACTTGTGATCTACTTTAGTAAAACAGCTTACTCTCCACCTCCATGTGTACACACGTCGTAAAAGTAATTTGAGGACATCAAAAATCATTGCACACGATTTATAACCCTGCCCATTACAGAACATGTCCCTTTGTCAAAATGAATTATACGAAATGAATTATACGAGGCAAAAGAATACTGGCATTGAATAGGGGCTTATATTTTAACCTTATGAACAAAGAAAAGAGTCTTTCATTATTTGCTTAGTAATGCTATGTACGTCGGATGCAACGATGTATGGAGCTTGATGTGGAGCAATTCTAAGAAAATACACAGAAGGCATTTTAAGTGCTTCAGAATGATATCATGGAATATAAAAAAACACAGTAAAGCGAAAATATGCGACTGGTTAAGAAATTTCAAAATTATGAACTAGAGAAAGTATTCTAACTGCATTCGACGTGTAGTTTGTGGTGTTACCTCTCACTGAAGAGAGTCAATGTTGAAAGTGACTGAGTGACTTTGCAGACATCTGCGTGTAGGTAACAAGTCACAAAACGCACGGCATAATGTGACAAGATGTTGTTAATGTGACATGTTTGTTTCAGCCCTCGGTGATTTACTTCCCAAAGGAAGGAGTATTATCGAAACTGATCACAAAGAAGCTAACAACTGATCACGACTGTTTGCTTACGCGCCTCAAAGACTTCCAAAACACCAACGGTACAAATTGCTTCTTACTAATCTGGCTCCCAATCTATAAAAGAATTGACTTTTGCCTGACCATGCGGGTCCTGTATCTCTGATCACATGACTGGTCAAGCAGTACGCTCTAAGGCTACTTAGATTTGACCAGACGTCTGACTCTGATTTCCTCTTGCTAGCCACAGAGAAAAGGTCATCAGGGCGGAAGACAATGCCCTCGGGGAGGAAATTCTCCTCTGACCATTCTAAGCTTCTCCATGTCCACTACCTGATGGCTAGATCATTTAGGTCAAGGTACTAGTCACGCGATAATATTGTCGGTCTGCTGCCTAACTGGTACTTCGTTATTGATATGTAATGCATCACTTGTTAATTAATTTTGCATGGATGTATATCAAAATTAAGAGAGGAATATGTAATAACTATTACTGCAAGCATATAGCATACTGTTAAATTAAATGCGGTTGAATTCGAATTTCAAGCACAAAGGAGCAATTCGGCACGTCTTTGTCAGTACGATATCCTAAACCCTTTGCTACCTCTTAATTAAAGCTCATCTTCTACCAGATCACCTGACACTGATTCGTATTCCTGTGAAACATATCTAATTGATAAGGTACCATTATTATCGTCGAACTGGAGCGCGTACAGCAAGAGGTTGTCGCCCACACAAGCCACTCGCTACAGCCTCCAAAGGCATCAAAGTGACGAAAACGCCGCCGTCTGCGTGTATAAGTAGCCACGATTACTTAAGTGACCAAAGCCCATAGTCTGCGTCTGACGGAGGACTTTTTATTACACGGCACATGGAGGTGTAAGTATGCTCTCATCTGTAGGTTGTCTCTCTAAAACAGACAGTCTGCTGCTGTTAAGAACTAGACTGAGTGTATAACTCGGTCTGTTAGAAGCACACTAGACGGATCCTGCTCAGATGGGAGAAAAGGGACCTCTGCATGAGGCACCTCCATGTGACCTGTGGTAAGCATTAAATCATAATGAAGCAGTTCCGGGATTGTTAACGCACCAATAACCTTTGGAATTTCGCGTACAATGCAGTTTTCTACAAAGGTGTGACCTTTAATCTACATGAGGCCATTGGTTTTCCGTACTGTTTATTTAGTAAATTTGACAACTTCAACCTCAAAAATATGTATGCCCTAACGTTCGCGTGGTACAATGTCATTACCACACGCTTGCACTTTGCTATACAACATATCAAAAAGTCAACCAAGCATGACCACATTTCTTTTGAGCTGTGGTTCCTGGAAGTGAAACCATAGCACTTCGTTACGTTGGTAACCTACAGGGTGGTAGGAAGTAACACTGGCAAAAAAGTTTTCGGTTGTATCCAAAACAGACAAAATCCTGATATATTTTAACTAGGTGCAAACTAACAGTGCAGAAATAAAGCATCAACCAAAAATATCTGTGTGACAGTATTAGCCAATCAGTGCTCCTTCAGTCTTCAGTTCGGAGGCAATTTTGGACCCAACTGGGTGAATTGCACACGTGTAACCTTTACAAGGGATGCCTTTAAATCCCTTGGTTGAGATTCTATTGGTATTTCTATAATATTCTATATTCTAAAATATTTCTACGCTGACATTTTATGTTGGCGTAAAAAAATGTTCATATATCGAATCATCAAGATGAGAACATCAGAACTGAGTTAAGTGCATTCTAGTATAGGTATCCAAGAAACGTCAATAGTTATCGTACCGCGACCCGAACATCTAAACCATGAAGGCATATGGCCAGAACACCTAGCAGATCTAGCCCAAAAACATACACCCTACAGCATAAATCTGGTCCTGAGAATACTGGATACGCCAGTATCCGTCATTAATGTGGTATATATCCATCAAAGGTAAAAGGTGTGTTGTCCTCTAACCACAGGGCATACTCTACGCAATAAGAGAATTCAGTGACCCAATCCAACTTCTATGTACGGTCAAAATTGCTGTAACTTAAGTTACATTCTAAAATAGATTTATTCATTTCTATGATTAGTGTTTTAAGCCATACTCAAGAATATTTCCCTTATACGACGTCGGGCAGCATTATATGGTGGGAAAAAACAGGGAATAGCCCAGAGGAAACCCCCGACCATCCGCAGGTTGCTACTAAACCTTGTAACATACAACCGAAGAAGAAATAAGTATGAGCTGGATTTGAACTGACGACGACCGCTCCTAGGTGAAGGTGCCACGCTGGCACACTAAGCCACAGAGGCCCCATCATTGTAAAATATATGAGCACCACACGATTTTTTTTTTACACCATGTAACATTTTTTAAAAATTTTTGCTATGACCCAACCCGATATGGACCCGAAGGCCTGCTGACTTCGACGCGGACGCTGTAACCATTAGGCCATGGCGTCGTTGTGTCTTAATGCATGGCTGTCATTACCAGTACGGCTTTGAACCCTGGCATAGTCAACCTGCAGACAACCAGAAAAAGTCGAAAAAGCTCTTCCTTTGTGCTCATGCTCTTTCTTAGAGTCTTTGGAGTAAATGTACTTTATGGTTTAATCTCATTGAAACATTATACATTATAGAATTTAATTTATAATGAAATCCATGCGTCCTTATTTTATCACGCCGTAATCAATTTCAAAAAATAAAAATATTTCATGCACAAAATCATTTTCGAAAGTAAAAAGAAAATCAACTGGTTTTGTATTAGCTCGAAAATTTGATATGTCAATCTTATTCACC
Source organism: Liolophura sinensis (assembly GCF_032854445.1). Taxonomy (NCBI): domain Eukaryota; kingdom Metazoa; phylum Mollusca; class Polyplacophora; order Chitonida; family Chitonidae; genus Liolophura; species Liolophura sinensis. Next base: position 12,283,523 of record NC_088301.1, read on the forward strand.
CCCGACACCCACACCCCCACCTTCCTAAATGAGCACTTTATATTCTAATTACTTTCAAATTTGAAACCCACGATTTTATCAGGTTTCCCAACAAAGGCAGCTAATCCAATGAAATTGTCGGTTTATTTTTTCAATTGTTCTGGATGTCATACATTCCTTAGTGTTCCAAGCAAATGTGTGGTCTATGAATGAAATCTATCTTTAAAAGCAAAATCGCATGAAAGTTCCTTTCATCGAAACGAGTGGATTATAATATCAAGATGGCTACCAAAATATCACATAACTGATATAACGAAGAGCATATTAATAGGGGCAGTGATCGTCAATAGAAATGATTGAATGGAATCATAAATTTGGCGTTTTCCAAGCCCTGAAAAGAGATGATACACGCTACTAGAGATAAAGTATTTTCATGGACTGCAGATAATTGTTTTCGACCCGTAATGAACTCGGGTGTATTTGCCGAGGTCAGGTTACGATGTGCTGGGGAATTCGGGGCTGTAGCTATGATAGTATTTATTTAATTATTTCATCGATGTTACACGCCGTACTCAAGTTTACATTTTACTTGTTCGACGGCAACCAGCATTAAGGTAGAAGAAAATCGGGATAATGATAGTAGGAAAGCACCATTATAGAAAAAGAAATGTCAATACGTAAACCCTATACTGTTCCATTACAGAAGTTAACGAACCACCCCAAATATCGACAAAAATGTGACGAAATACATTATATCTGGTTAACATAATTTAATACTTGTTTATTTCATTATTGTTTATCGACATCTCAAAAATTTTTCACTTATACGATCATGGCATGTTTTAATGGTGGAATAAATTTGAATGACGGAGTAAATCCACATATTCTGGCGAGTTTCTGGTAAACTATCCAACATTTGACAAATATCATACTGGTGGAAGTTAGGTGGTCTCCAGTGAAGTTGATGCAACGCCACTGACCGCTTATTGCCTTCGAGGTACCGCTAACAATGGTAGCCGGAGAATCTTGAAAGTTTTCCATCCGACAATGGGACAGAATCCCGGTCTCGCGTGACCAAGTGACTGAGGGCATGCAAGCATCTTAGACAAGCATCATTCGGCACTAAAAGCCTGTATAGATGAAAAATTAAATATACCATCGCGTGCACGTATCAGGAAAAAATCAAATAACTTTGGGTAATCACAAACTGTGCAGCCAGAAGCCGTTTAAACGTTCATGTGATTAGAAGGCACTATAACGGCATTTCCCGTCCACATACATTCCGAAAATTAACATTTTGTTGGAATATTATCATTTGCAATGCATGAGGTTCAATGGGGGAAGGTGGTGTTTTTTTAAATCAGCATGATGGTCCGATGTTTGGACAGCATGGTCTTGGCCTAAATGGGACAGTGAAAGGCTATTTGGACATGGAGGTCAAACACAGCTGTATTTGGACACGAGTAATGAGCCGACGGCTTCAAGAAGGTCAAGATTGACGGGTACCTCGGAGAGTTGAGAAGACCCGACACTGGAACCAAAGTGAATTATCATCGAGCAAAGCCTGGTGTGGCACTCAAGACGACAGCTGCCCTTACAAAGCCACACATCTTCGTAATAATGGCTCAGGTTGCCTTACATCAAAAGAGAGTCGTTTCTCAAACCAGACCTGACTCTTTCCACGCTATCACTCACAACTCTGTGCATATAGCCAACGGCTAGTCTTCCAGATGGATTTAGCATCCATCAAACCCACAGAAGCAGGATGCCTGCGTGCTGTGCATTCATGGCCATGTTGCAAAGAACAAGTACGATCACCTTGTGTCGGTAAATCTATTACATTAGTCTATATCTCCTTCACATTGGCTTGGTTGTTTCCAAATGCACGGAACGCACGGGATAGCATCCTGGCAGAGGTGGGTTAAGGTCAGATCGCATGGAACACAAAACTACCCGCAAATATGGTGCTTTGGTGCAAGTTTAAGTTTGGTGCGAAAACATTCGATCTGGGTATGTTCTTTAAAGACTCAGTGCATGGAGGCATAAGAGTATCAACTTTGCAACGGATACAGACACATCAACTTTTTAGTTGAGGCAACATCTCTCTTGTATCAAACAGCATGTACACGAGAACAATAGCCTATATGATGTGTTGTGTTGACCATCGATTGAAACCATCATGTCTCGTAACGCGCAAACGTATCCAATGCACCGTGAGTTTATCCGTTTTAGATCAAGAGAACTCTATATGCACTCACCTTGTATGAAAATCACCATATATTTATATAATAAGTAACTATAGATCATTTATATTAACACGAATCAAAATACCCTGTGTTAAATATTAATAAAAAGTCTTTGAGTTAGTTAACGGAATAACATATTCCTCCAGGGATACAGAATGTGGTGTTACACCTTCCATTATACAATAGGGTGTAAAATCATGCATACGTATTACACATAGAATTGATTATGACGATAAGCGATCATTCAGTAAATCAATCAATGTATTACTGAATAAAACCTTTTTTGGCACAATTTTGTAGTACGTTTTGTGTAATAGAACATGATATTGCTGTCTGATATGGCATTACACGCTGTAAATAGTATTAAATCTTGAATAATAATGTACTCTCAGTGTTACATACCGCTTTCTATCCACTGTAAGTACAACGTGTAGCGACTTATTTATTAAAACAGTATTGTCCATTTCATTATCAAACTACTGATGCTATAGCATGTTATCTGAACATATTCAGTTGAATATCTAACATACCACTGGCAAAAATGGGTTCTGTGTATAAAGTCATCAGATATGTTATATTCTATATTGCCCACAAATATCTGAACAATATGTTAAATGCTCCTCAGGATTCACAGTTTTGCTTTTTGAGCGAAAGTAGTTCGTGGCTTTTTAACGGAGGTTCTTTATATCCGGAATCTGTCTATCATATAAATAGAACAAAACCAATTGTACTTCTTAGACATAATACAAATCTGAAATTGTATATGAGATGACTACAACTAATTTGGAAAAGAATAATTTCACTGAAGAACTCATTATACTGTCGTTTTTTAAAGACCAGACCTAATAGAAGGTCTGCAGATTGCATACGAATGATCTACCCGTTTACAATAAATAACTAGCTATTGACATTTTTTATTTTTATAACATTCCAAATAATACATGGGGTAAAATAAGTCGCCCAACCGTCTCTCGTTTATTTCATTCCTCCGTGCTATACAAAACTATATGTGTAAGAAAAAGTGACGAGGGACAAACTGCCGTCCTCAGTTGAAAGCCTGAGCATCTCTCTGACAATTCCCGACGTCATGTGTTGGGAAATGTACCAGATTATTTCTCTTGGGAAACGGCAAATACAACTGATTTTTTCCTTCTCGGTTTGCAAGAATGTTGCCAAACGTAATACGTCTTATTCCTTATTTCTGATAGCCAGACTTTGGAAGTTTGCCAAACAATTACGTGGACCTCAGTCAGAATGTTTTTGTATGGCCCTTGGTCGTTTCTTTTTCTCTATGCGCATAAAGAGTTACTCTTAAAGTCATAACTCAGTGCGGTGCCACACTTCCTGGACAGTCCTCCTCGCACGTCAGAGACCCAGGTCATGGGGTACGACTATTTACGGAGAACAGATAAGTTTTGGACTTTAAAACGACTTAGTCTGATAAATAAAAAAAACACTGGGAAACCTGCTACAGTATATTTGTCATAATATTATGGTGATTTCACATATAAAAATAACAGGTATGTACCGCAAACATGAAAAAAATGAATCCTGATTAAACACGGTTTAGCTTTTGTTCCGTGGTCACCATTCAGTGCACAAGTTTCCGTACTCACCAGTTCCCGTATTCACCACCTCCTTTACTCACCAGTTCTTGTACGCATCATTTCCTGTACTCACCAGTTCTTGTACGCATCATTTCCTGTACTCACCAGTTCTTGTACGCATCATTTCCTGTACTCACCAGTTCCTCAAATGACCAGTTCTTGAATTCACCATTTCCTGTATACTCCTTATTCCCTCTGTCAGAAATACTCCGAGTACATAATACTCCCAGTATAATCAACATCCATTGTATTTACTATTCCGTGCATTCATGACTTGCTCTACCGATATTCATTTATTCTTTGTAGGGCAATGTCAGCATTAACTTTACTCACCATTCCTTCACTCACCATTCCGTTCACTCACCATTAGATATATTCATATAAAGGAATATTTGCTCTTTCTTAGAACTTATGACTCATCATTCAGTCTACTCACCATTCCCTGTTCTCAACACTCCATGTGTTCAAAATTCCCTGTGCTCAAAATTCCCTGTGATAAACATTCCCTGTGCTCAACACTCCTAGTGCTCAACATTCCTTGTGCTCAAGATTCACTGCGAGGCATTTCCTGTTATCATCATTTTGTGTTCAGCATTTCAAGTACTCAACATTCCCTTCACTCATCATTCCCTTCACTCATCATTCCCTTCACTCATTATTCCCTTCACTCACCAGTCCCTTCACTCACCATTCCCTTCATGAATATTTGATATGCTCATGTAAAGAGAAAATGTCCCTTTCTCAGAACTTACGACCTATTATTCAGTTTGTTCACAATTCCCTGTATTCACCATTCCTTGTGCTCAAGATTCCCTGTACTCGACATTCCCTGCGCTCAACATTCCCCGTGCTCAGCACTTCACGTACTCAGCATTCCCTGTGGCCTTGTATATCTATCGCTAGGGCACACAAAGTGTGGGATCCAATCCGCTCTCACTTCTTGTGACCATAAAAGGTCTAGCGTCCTGTCCTGTAATGGACATTTGCTGTACCCAAGACTCGTTATTTTTGCCAGCCCCTGTATTGGACATTTGTTGTACTCAAAACGCGTTATTTTTGCCAGACCCTGTAATGGACATTTGCTGTACCCAAGACTCGTTATCTTTGCCAGCCCCTGTATTGGACATTTGCTGTACCCAACACTCGTTATATTTGCCAGCCCCTGTATTGGACATTTGCTGTACCCAAGACTCGTTATTTTTGCCAGTCGCTGTAATGGACATTTCCTTCATTCATTATACATTTCAGTAGACTTCACTTCATGTTTTCACAATCCATGCGCTCAGCACGTCCTCTACTCACCATCCCCTGCACCCATATTTTCTTGCTCACCAGTACCCAACACTCCATATATACTTATTTGTCCTTTCCCTGACCGAACATTTCCTGTGCTCAAAATTCGGTGTACTCGCCATTCTGTACGCGCACCATCCTGTATACCCACCATTTTGTGTTGTCACTATTCCTGTACTCGGTATTCACTGTACTAAGCATTTCCTGTACTAAGCATTCAGTGTACTCACCATTCCATGTATTCAGTATAATGTGCACTCACTGTCCCGTGCAGTCAGCATTCAGATTACTCACCATTCCGTTTACCCATGCATTTAATTGGGTACTTATCCCTCTTCTCATAATTTCATGACTTTCTCTCATATCTGGAGAAGGGTGAGAACTGGAAAACATTTTTTCGTTTACCCCCCAAAAATAGCGTGTTTAAAATAGGTGCTTAAACTTCAGTGTACTCGTCAATCCGTGTATCAGCCATTGTGTTTACTCACTATTCCGACACTCGGTACTCAGGCCCGCTGTACTTAGCATTCAATGCACTCACCTTTGAGTGTACTCACCATTCCATTTACTCACAACTTCGTGTACATAGCATTCAATGTACTCACAACTCCTTTCACCAAGCATTCCATGTCCTTACCATTCACTGTACTCGCCATTTAGTCTTCTCACAACTCTATTTATGTAGCATTTAGTGTACTCATCGTTCAGTGTACTCACCATTCTGTGAGCTCGCCATTGCGTGTACTCACCATTCAGTGTGCTTACAACTTCGTATACGTGGGATTCGGTGTACTCACAACTCACGCTTCATTAATTCAGTGTTCACGCCATCCAGTGTATTTACCATTACCTTTAGACATCATCACCGGCATTTAACAGGGTACTCATCTCATTTTGCATAATTCCATAACTTACTCCCACATCCGAAGAAGTGAGAGTAAAGATCTAAAAAAACATCTTTGGGTTTACCCCATAAAATATCGTTTTGGAAATAGGTGTTGATATTAAGTATATAAATAATTTTAGGAGCGGAAATTGCCATTTTCCATGGCCAATCTTCGATTAATCGTCAGCTCTTGTTAAATGTAAGCCCCACGACCTGCAGATGTTAAGTGCGGTGGCCATAAATAGAACAGACGGATTCGTGTTTGTACTGGAGTGGATGAAGCCTACTTAACACCCAAACAAAGGCGCTAAAAGTTAATAACATCCCGACTGGTGCGGAACGTTAAGATTGCGATTGGCGCTCTTTAATCGCCAAATTCATTGATTGTATGGTAATATCCCGGCTAATGTATCTTATAAAACGCGTCGAAGGGAATTTTTAGTCCGCCCAAATAGACTTTAAAGGGAACGACCGGTCACATTCGGCTACAGATGCAGTCCTACTTTTAGTAGCAGCCATTAGCTCTCTCTCCGACCCCAAGCCTCCATTAAAGGATCAGCTGCGATGGTGACATTAGGGGCTAAACGATAGATTTGGAGAGAAAAGTCTGAGGTTTGTGCTATTTCTTTGCCAATTTCTCCGTGGAAACGAGATTCAGCGAAGCCCTGTTATGCGCCTGATTTAGCTACAGGCGTGAAAGCGACTCTGGGTAATGACATGAAGGCGAGCCAATGGGGAAAGGGGTTTCCTAACCTTATTATCATTGGGACTCCCTCATCGTTTAATTTTCTCTTCTACCACAGTGTAATGTGCCTCACCCAGCTATATTTGTCGATTATGTTTTAACAACAAAAAAAAAGTTGGTAATCAGCCTTGCTTTGCTCCTTGGGCCAGCGGAGAATTTTGTCTTGTTACTCTTTTTATTGAACTAGACTATTTCTCTGATATGGTAATTTAGGGTATGTTTGTGACAATGTATTTAGCCAGGATGAGATTCCTGTTCTTAGTGCTCGTTGCTTTTTTTTCCCCTTTCCTCTTTCATCTCGGTCACCCCGCTCATGTGGGAAGGGATAAGACGAAATGGCGGCACGGTTTAGAGCCCGGCATTCCGGGCTTTGAGAAATGGACAACATTTACGACCCAGGAAAGTTACTGGCCAAAATAAATTGCCTCGTTACCATGGCAACCGAAATCCAATTTAACGTTTGCGACAGAGAAATTGGACTGAAGGCATGTCAGAACGTAATCACATCAGCGGGACTGCGGGCTATTCATACAGACTACCGATAGACTCAGCTTAGCCCAAGGCTTGAAGACAGGCCAACCGGTTTTCCAGCAAATTGCCTTCAGATTTCGCTTAACCCTTTCCCACCCCAAAACAGCCTGATAATTATGAACAATCACCGGGAAAAAGACCAATTAAGCCCCATAGAAACATACATCATGGGTGTTCTTGTGTACCACGTGATATAGCGGAAATGAAATCGACAGATTGCGTTTTCAGAAAAGCACGTTTCTGCGCAGAATGTATTTTTAGGAAAGAGAATAAAATGGCGCAGATTATTTCAACAAACAGCTAATCTCCGTTCCGAGTTTACTCCGAAGTCTTTATTTATTGCGGGGATTTTTTCTTTTGTATAACCCCGTCTTGATTAGCATAGGATCCCGTGTAAGACGTTGGCCACAGCACATACCTTAAACTAACATCCTAGAAAGATGGGAGCCGCTGTACCACAGTTTCTCTCTCTCTTGATGAGGCAAATTGAGATCGTCCTAAATGTGGTGGACCTAATTCGCAATGGCCAACAAACCTGTACGTGTAATTTTTCACGCAGATTTCTCATGATACAGCGAATATTACTGTTTTTCGCTATTTGGTGATGTTTACTGTTAGAATATCAAAAAAACAATATATATAAATAAATTAAAAAATAAATCAAATCTGTCTCATAATTTTATTATCTGTATAACATTTAAATACCAGGATTTCCTCCACTGACACAAGTGATGTTTCATTCAGTTAGATATAAATTTTGTCATTACATTTGATATTTCACACCCACGGCCCAGTTGCTCTAAAATGTATTAGAACTTAATCTCGGTATTAACTTTAGTCCAGATTAAAGTACAATTAACTTTGTATTCGGATGAGACTGGTATTAAGATTTAAATCAGGCTTTAAAAATCTTAACTTTAATACACCAATGAACAACCGACTGCAGACACCATGACACCGAACTCAGCGGAATGGTGCCATAATGCAAGTTTAGTCAACGTTAACATTTAATTTCTACGTCACGCAACAAGACGAAGTCATACAAGACGCCATGTACGACGTCACGCAACAAGACGACGTCATACAAGGCGTCATGTACTACGTCACGCTACATAGACATGGGTTATTTTTTCCACCCCTCATTCGAAAAGCATTAATGATATTTAACCTCCACTGTACAATATCCTCTATTTATTAAACTAGCAAATGATGACTTAATGATTTTATCTCATTCGAGCGAGGTTATAACCAAAAGCCACACCATACTTAAGATATTAAAATATTTCTAAGTATAGCTTTGTTGTAATACCAACAAAATATTCAAAGAGATGCATGATTCAATATTTCGGTTTTATTTAAACCATTTTTACCGTATCTTTTGTTGGAGTTACCACTCCCTACATTCTGAAGCTTAGCAGTGGAAATGGAAATGAAAGATTTCTGACAGGCGTCATAACAAGTCAATTAATAATGTTTTAACTTTTAATTGTCACCATTAGCTTTGGCAAATTTAAGTGAAATAATATCTGCGATTCCTTCAGTTGAAAGCTGATATAGGCTACGAGTGTATAAAATGGGTTCATTTGAAAACACTTTTCAACATTAACAGAACACAGATTGGGAAGGGGCCATTGTGAAATTGGTAAAAAAAAATGAGTTTATTTTCATACCTTTGTTATAGCTATAATTTGGGCCACACTTTCTTCTGAGTTTTAGTTCATGCATGTTTATTACTTTCTCAATGAATATTAAACATATTACAAATAGCAGCCTATGAATATTATATACATTTGTTGAATTAAGTCATCACATGTTATTCCGTTTTACTTTTAGCCATTTGTATTGTGTTTTACGACACCCTAAGGAATATGTTAGTTTACTTACTTAACTCGGGTAAGGTTCTTGAGGGGGACAAACCGAGATCATTTTTGCTTCGGTGCCTACCATATAAAATGAAACGTTTCGATCATAGGCCATATAAAGGTAAGCACTAGTCAGTGGCATTTTCGAAATCCGTGGTGTGCTTTTCTTGTCGCGGTTTACGTCTATTTCTATGCACATTATTCATTATGTCTCATCAGATGAGCATCAGACGCATGGCGTTGTTATCCACATAATTATCGAGAAACCAATACTGATTAGAAATAATATAACTCCTTGAATGCATGGAAGCCATTTTATAACTCATTGTTGCAGCATTTGTGAAACGTACTTGCCAGTAACAAATTATTCATGAACTGAATTATGGGATAAAAAGACCCAAAAGAAACATTCCTATTCAAATGTTTTGCGGGCCTCTCCTCATGCTGTTCATTCATTGACCTTAAGCACATTTTCTCTCTTTTGTTATGTAAACTTTTCTTTTCTTATGTTTCTTAACTTACTGAATTGTATTCTGTTTATAAACTGATTTGCTAAACGCAAAAAATTAATCTGTTAATTTTAACGGAAAGCTTGTCTTAGTGATGCTAGAATGTATTCTGTTATTATCACATAATATACTGTGTTATATTCCTGTCAGTTTAATATAATTATTATCTTGAGTAAATAGAATATACGTGTTATATTTAACAGAATGATCTGGTGCAATAGCAGAATACATTCTAGCATCACTCAGGCAACAGAACTTTTGTTAAACTTAACAGATAAATTTTTGAGTATATTGACCTTTGTTGTGTTTATAAATTGTGGTTTGTAGACACTGTAGACGTTCCTGATCATGACGTAATAACTGCTGAAACAGAGAGTTACAAAATGTCTTCAGTTCTCAAAGTTATACTTAATTAATTAGTTAGGCCAGTATAGAAGGGAGGTAACTTTGATCAGAATGATGACAAACAGTAGTGAATGTAAGATTACTTCTCTTTACGACAGCAGCACTATGCAGAACATAATGTATTTGACTCACAACTGATGGAGTTCTCATTGACAGATTAACTGTTTGTCGTTTTACGAACATAGATTAAAAATTTACAATTTTTTTACGAAAGTTTAAAATCAGTTCGCATAAATTAGAACGCATATATTCGACATGACTATTTATTATATTTATCACAATGTGGTTTCGAGTGATGCCAGGAAATGTGGTATTGTAATACATGGCATGTTACATGTACACACAGACAACACAATTGCCCGTTACATCAACAGAATTATTCTGCTGAAATTAACAGAACAAGTCATGTCATATAACATAACACTTTGTTACAGTAACATAATCTATTTTGCCATGAATCAGAAAATATGTCATCCTGTCAACTTAACATTACTCTTCAGGGTGTGCATATTTTGAGAACAAACCTCACATACATTGCTAAGTCATCCAGCCAAGAAGTATTCGTCTTTTTTTGCCAACAGTCACCAATATACTACATGACGTCTATATATATATCCTGCCCAGTTTGGTTGCAGGTTCGTTTCTGCACATATAATTAAGACGTACAGCATAGAGAGAAAAACCGGAGTACATGGGGACGGCAGTGTGCTAGTTGGCAAATGGTCACACGTAACCGATTAAATACGGCCTCTTGCCAGTTTACCTCATTTAAGGTTTTTTTTCTAAAAGTTCGTGCAAATACATAAATAGCAGCAAATGACACGCCCTGTAGCATCATGATTTAAGCAGAATAAGGTAAAAAATGAGGTGATGTTAACTGCAATTTATTAGACATCACTGGACTAGAATTATTCAAAACTCCGTGTTATCACCACATTTAACATACAATAACATTAAAACAATGCCTTTTTCAGAAACGTTTTTTTGATACCAATTTTGTCTTGTGAGTCCTGTTATGAGGACATTGTTGCAGGTGTCTTCATTTAGGCCTTCAGCAGGCTTGGAGTCATTGAACTTTAAATACAATTTCCTCCAAATAGAAACATCAGGCAAAAAATACTTCTTATTACTGGTGGTTTTATAAGAGAGCATGGTTGGAATAATGTTGAGAATTGCCTCTGTGTAGATTTAATTTAAGCACTCCGCACCTGCGTGTTATGTTCACACATTTCATAAAGCTAATATACCTGGCATTACCACTGAAATATCTATCAGCGTTGATTTATATTCGTACGTCCTCGTAATAAAGGTGAAAAGAGAAAGCCTTACACTGCAGATGTTTCAGATATCGATTGCACCATACACGTACAGTAATGAAAATCTCTACACTAGAGGCTATAAAAATAGAAAAAAAAAGTAATGTTTAGACATTATGTAAGAATGTGTTATTGTTATCTTAATGTGTTACGATAACAAAAGCAGTCAACAGTTCTCAACGACTGTACTGAGGAATCGGTTTGTCATTGCCATGTAATGTACACACTTTTGGAAGTAGGCTTGCTTACATGCAGATAGTCGTAAACATAACAGTGAATGGGGTTAAAGCTGTGTGCATTTTGGGAGAGCTTTTATAAAATGTGTTAAGTGACCTAGCTCTGCAGTTTACACAGCGATTTTGTCCATCTTTTTATTGGGGAGAGCATTTACTATAGTGAACACTATGTATAGATACGCATGTCATGTTCGCTCTCCAATAATTTGGTATTCTGATCTCTGATGAAAGAGACACATGCAGAAGATAAATCGGTAAATCAATAGCTGATGAGAGGGTGGATGACTGTCTGAATGAATGAAGCAATAAACACAACATGTCTGAAAAAAGGTTTAGGAATAAATCTACACCGATCAATTCGTCCTCGAGACTCAGTAATTAACACACTACAATCGGTGCGCAATCGGCAAAATGTAATCACGAATTGCTGAGAACTTCTTATACAATTTCTTCTCAAATGTTCAGGTCCCGGTAAATTGATTTATTCAAATCCACTGACGCAGTCTGACTCACAACGACACATTCTAACGATACACTAGGCACATTTCCGTATCGATGCCGTTGGTGACAAATCGTTTTTGCATGATATGCAAATTTTTCGTCAGCTGGAAAACAAGTTCCCGTAATGAATTTTTAGGTAATTTGCTCGTGTTGCTGCGCAAACGCTAGATGCATTTATTTGTCTTTCTCCTTCTTTGAATTCTTTTTTTCTTCAAGTTTGGCTAGGGGCGATGTCACTTTGAGCAGTCAATGTGCTATTATCTCAAGTGATATACACTTATTTACATTTGTCATTGTACCATTAGTCAAAGCTTGGGCTTATCTTAGGATATGAAATAGATCACCGTCCGCTGAATTTAAAAGTTATTATTTCTGCAATCCTGAGACGAAAAATTCTGAATTTCGAGTAAAACACAATGGGAGACTCAGGCACCCTACACAAAGAGGTTCACACGATGCTGTACTGTACTGTACATCCTCTGGGTGCGTTACAAACACATATACCGATGCGTGTGGCATACAACAGGACAGAACTGAGTACATAGCATTGGATCGCTCTATCAAATAGAGAAGGAACTTTTACGAGTTCCACAATGTTAAACCAATTAGAAATAATTTTTGTCTATATTTTACTTGAACTCATGTTAATCTATGCGCAGGACACAATGACATATTATTTATGCCGTTTGGGTGAATATTTTAAATTTGATCTTATTCTTGATAAAAGACTGATAGCTCATTTTTATTTGTATATACTAATCAGTTTTATTTCAAAGAAAGTGTTATTCCACGGAGTGCAGCGTTATTTTGCAAGTACACAGACATATGTATGAATCCTCTATTAAATTGGTTTTTGTGGCAAGAATTCGATTTTAAGAAATTCTGAGTTACTGAAGAACGTTTTTAATTACATCTACTGTGTGTGGTTTGAACTAAAGACTTGTCTGTGGTGATTTCCTTCTTTACTGAACATTTCCATGATAATATTTTACAATCATCTACATCACAATTACCGCGTCAGTTCTGCTGCTTTTTGACTTTTCCGATTACAGGTGTATTTTATCGTGTCAAACAGGAAGTAAATATTATAATTACAAACGTTTCTTAGCAAAATTTGAAAGTAAGTTGGGTTACAGTCCATTTTTACACAGACATATAAACAGCTTTATTCTAACTGTAGAATTAACGCCAGTTGCGTAGTAACACAAGCAAAGTACTGTAAAGTATAACATCGTCTTATGTTTATTGCAGACACACTACCGTTAAAGTATAAAATATAAGGTATAAAATATACTATAATTAAAGACGTACAGCATATATATATATATATATATATATATATATATATATATATATATATATGTATATATATATATATATATATATATATATATTTTATATAAAATAATAGAAAATAATAAAAGTTTGAAACTGCAGTTGGAATATAACAGAATGTAGAAAGTTGACAAGGCATTTTATTAATTTTTTCCCTGTATATATGTATCAACATCATGTCCACGTGAACTTTTAGTATTTATATATTATATTTAATTTGTAGATCTACCACATTTGTCTGCGTAAAGTATTTGCAGGAATTTCTTTGTCCTAAAATACAGCAAAATAGTATGTGCACAGGTACAGTCATTTTATACACTGTAGGGCTATTTTAATTCGGGAGGAATGGGCTTGGGATTCATTTATACTGCTATAGTGTTATTGCTAGAATGTTATGGAAATTTCATGTTATAAAATTACTGTAGGGACTAATTTAACGAAATGACCAATGTTTTGATTTAGAAAGGAAACTAACAATTGGAGTGAAAAAGGTGTGTTACGCTGTTGAAGTAAGATTGATGTAAGTCGACAGGCTGTGTTTGGGGCCAATTTGTCACGCCTGAAAAAAATTAACTCTATCTAACAGAAAGAGCTAAGATCTCGCGTTGCACCTTTATTAGAGCGTTATTTTGTTGTAAGTATAGGTAAGTCCGATCATCACTCCACCTTACAGAAATGTACAATACAGAATTAGAAACCATAGCTGAAAATATTTTGACCAAATTTTGCTGGTGTTAGCTTGGCTGTCGGAACACCGTTTCAAGAACAGCACTGAGCTAAACCTGATTGATAAGTTCGTATAATCCTGAGGTATCACACGCAGGATTAACAGTGGTCAAATCACTGATCCCAAGAGAGATCTTGTATCACGTATAAGGATTAACAGTCCACACGATTAACATTGTCTTCTCCGAAAGACTTGGGCCCAGTTTCACAAAGATGTCGTACATGTATGATAATAGCACATACAGGACAATGGAAGGGTAACAGTGACGTACAAAATATCCTACGACAAATGTACAATAAAAAATGTGTAACGCCGTTTTGTGAAACTGGATTTAGATGTATGCATTCGGTTATAAAGTACTTCAGGGCTAGAGCTAACATTCATTACTGCAATGACGGGTACTGCACGTGATATCTAATACAAATATCAGTAGATAATGCTGATGTATGCATTTTATTCAAAATTATTTCACTTAAATAAAATGTGTTTGACTTTGACAAGTGGAAAAGGTGGACAAAGTGCATGCAGCATGGATTCACGGTGTCGCAACAAAAGTGACTGAAATCTTAGCAGTCATAAAGGCTGTGATGACGTTTGTCATTGTTTACACTCTCTATATTTGTGTGTTACTGATTCTGGTCTTTTTATTCATTTTTGTTAGTTGGGGGGGGGGGGGGGGGTGGAGAGAGAGAATCTAAAACTATAAAATATAAAAAGAATTTTTTTCACAGATTTTGACAGATTGTTCTTACTCTGTTTTAACGAACCGTCAGTGGCAAGTAAGTATATGCCTCATACAGATTCATAATTTCCGGTAAATTTTGAAGCACGACAGTGGGACGTGTTTTTCTCCCAACAACATCAGTAAATAACTGTTCTACAAGGTTGTCGAATTGAAAATAAAATAAAGTAATCAATTTATTTTTTTATGATAACAGTAGAAGCAGATAAAAATATAATTCCACAATTTTAAGAAATGCCCTTCTCTTCAGTACTGGTACATATAAAACTAGTAAAACGCTATTTTCTCGTTTGTAATACAGTGCCAGCTGATGTCAAAGAAAATAATGCTTTAAGGAGGTATGTCTATTACAAAATGAATAAGCGACTATTTTTTCGTTTATCATCGAGTGGCAGCTGATATCAAAGAAAATAATGCTTTAAGAAGGTATGTCTATTACAAAATCAATAAACGACTGTTTTTCGGGCATCACCGAGTGGCAGCTGACATCAAAGAAAATAATGCTTTAAGGAGGTATGTCTATTACAAAATGAATAAGCAACTGTTTCTTCGTTTATCATCGAGTGGCAGCTGACATCAAAGAAAATAATGCTTTAAGGAGGTATGTCTATTACAAAATGAATAAGCAACTGTTTCTTCGTTTATCATCGAGTGGCAGCTGATATCAAAGAAAATAATGCTTTAAGAAGGTATGTCTATTACAAAATGAATAAGCGACTGTTTTCTCGTTTATCATCGAGCGGCAGCTGATATCAAAGAAAATAATGCTTTAAGGAGGTATGTCTATTACAAAATGAATAAGCGACTGTTTTCTCGTTTATCATCGAGTGGCAGCTGATATCAAAGAAAATAATGCTTTAAGAAGGTATGTCTATTACAAAATGAATAAGCGACTGTTTTCTCGTTTATCATCGAGTGGCAGCTGATATCAAAGAAAATAATGCTTTAAGGAGGTATGTCTATTACAAAATGAATAAGCGACTGTTTTCTCGTTTATCATCGAGTGGCAGCTGATATCAAAGAAAATAATGCTTTAAGGAGGTATGTCTATTACAAAATGAATAAGCGACTGTTTTCTCGTTTATCATCGAGTGGCAGCTTACCCAAAATTCCATCTCTCCGCTTCTCTATAGAGTGTCAGTAAATAAATATTTATTCTGGTCACGTGTACAACACATATCCAACCTCCTAGTAAAGGTCAGTGTTAATCACACCACAAGCACAACGATATGCTGTATAATGAATAAAGAACGTCAAACATATGGTTGTATACAATACTAGCGTTTGTATATGATGTACTTTTGCGTTATCACCCGTTGGGTAGGGCTGGGGGAGGGGTACATGGGATTGCACAAAAAATATGAGCTATGGTATGTACTGGCTCGCTTGGGTGTTTTGGCTATAGACTCGGCATGTCAGTTACCTAGCCACATTTTAGGTAGGATATTTAGAGTTCAGTGTCAGGAGAGAAGCTACATACCCTTGCAAATCAGGAATCGCTTCATTCGGATTGTACCACAGACTCAACGATCCCTTGTTCGCTTCAGTGGTCATTTGTCACCACAGAGAGCGCTAGGGAATCCTCCCAATGTCTTCGGAGGCCGAGCAAGCTGACCATAGCCTAATAAATAAGGCCCAAAAATTAGCATAGCCATTCGATGCGCATGTAAATCAAGAATCTAGCGCTATCTCTGGTCGGCCATCTTGAGGCTTCTCCAGAGAAACCCTGTATTTCATCTGATCTTCTTTGGGTCCCTATTTCCCTATTTGGCGTGATTTACGAAGCGTTAGAACATGTGTTGAATACGGGGGGGATCGAAACCGTCCTAATTCCGGCGCTGTGGACTAATATGAGGCCCCATATAGCTATCACTGAAGGCGGCGAATTGGTGAAGGTCATAGTGCCATTGTACAGTTAGAAAACAGAAAAGGCCTTATAAATAATAGGTATAGATGAATACGGACCTTAGATACAGTCAATCCAATTTGCTTTAGATCCCGTGTGCTAGACCCAACTCTCAGACGCATTTTGCCAGATCACGCAGACGACAAGGACTTCGTTGATGGCATTTCTGTCATATCTCTGTCTGATTATACGGTTAATTGTTTGTTCAGAATTCTGATAATGGTTTAAAAGCGAAAATCTGGACATTTCTTTGGTAAATATTATAGCGTCTGTGGAAAATAAATCCATTATTTATGAAGACAATGTGCATGTAGCACATGCGTCGACAAGTCCTCTCGCTCTTGAGATTATGAATAAATAATACATATACAGAGCATATGAACAAAGTATTGTGATGTGCAGTGGATTATGTCATGTAAGCAGAAAAAAACCTTTTGTGTAACTAAGCCATCAATTAATCAGTGATAAGTATTTTTTTATCATGAGAAACAATCGCGCTATATGTCATTTTAAAAGGCTACGGGATTGAGAGTAAAACTAGATCAGTGCTTGATGTTATAGTGTGGTACTTGGCCAATGGCCACACGTATAACCGGTGAAATTCGGCCTTTTCCCAATTTACCTCATTTAGGGCTTATTCTAACTGTTCATGTAAATGCTTAAATAGTAGCAACTTACACAATCAGCAAATTATCCACCATGGCGTAAACAGAAATAGGTAACAAAAATGCAGTGATATGAACTGTAGTTCCTTTAAATAATAATTTGGAATAATTCTAGACAATTAAGGTCTACCTCAATCGTTCAGAATTATGCCTAATGATGTGTTCTTATCAAATGTTGAAAACAGTCACATGGCATTGATGCCATGGTAATCAAGCTTTGCGTTTTTTGTTGTTTTGTTTTGTTGTTTTTTTTGTATTCTATTTTCTTCCCATTTGCCAACTATTTCTCTATACTGTAAGTCTTTTATATTGTATTCCTGCTTAAACCTGGATTCTCCTGGCGTAGAAATCATTCCCGATGCCTTGTAAATACCTTTATATTGTTTTCTTTTTATTGTTTATTAGATCTGATGACTGCATAGTATTTTGCAGTGACGTCTCATAAATTATCATCACTACATACTTTTGTTTTACCTAATTTTCCTTAAACCGTGGTGCTATGTGGTGTGTAGTCTGCCACCATTTAAGCATTTACATGAACATGTTAGAATACCCACGATCGCTGGATTTAAAGGAAACTACAGACTTTCCAGAAGGTACATCTTATCTGGACTGATATTTTTACAAAGACCAAAAAAGGTTTCCTATGCCGATTTTACAGCAAGAGCGACCTGTGGATGGTCGTGGATTTCCCCCAGTTTTCTCCCGCCGTAATGCTGGTAGCTGTCGTATAAGTGAAATACTCTTGAATATGGCTTACAGTACAAATCAAATAAATAAAAAAATAAATATACAATATCGCTCTGTTTTATGCAGGGTGGAGAAATGCCCAATACCATGAGTGAAACTATCGGCTGTTTGCAAGTAAATGACAACACTTTAGCACGTCGCCCAGACTTCACCCGCAGGATGAGCTTAAGATGTAGTGATGTTGGTGAAAGGTACTTGACCTGCCTGCGAGAGCTGCGGACCAATTATCCCCACCAAAGGAGAAATTTGACGATTCCGTGTCCTGGACCGGTATTGAACCAACACTTCTTGTGTTCAAATGATTGAAAGATCGCGCCAGCTAACTGAAATCCTATAGTGTATCTTTTTAGTGTATAGTGCGGCGTGGCGAGTTCATGTCGCCAAAGTGCTGAATGCCGCCACTGTAATGTCATGTCGAAGACACAAGACATGACACCCCATCCAGTAACATCATACTGACACCCGGTCAACCAGTTCTGTTTCCTTGTTCTGGCCTCTCAGTGCTGAGCGCCAAGCTAGATAGAGGTCAGAGCCACTTTCATAGTCTTTGGTATCACCCGACCCGGATCGTATGTGGGCAGGTCTGGCAACAAACATGTGGATAGTCGTAAGCTTCCCCTGGCTCTGTACGGTTTCTTCCCGATATAATGCTGATCGCCATCGTACAAGTGAAATATTCTTGAGTGCAGCGTAAAATGTCAGTCAAATAAATAAATCCTGTACCCCGGCAAATGCAACGCTGGATTCTAACACGATTACATCACTGATAGGAGCGTGGGTTTCCTGAATGGGTTTGGAGTAAACAAGAGCTCTTGACTCAGCAGTTTTTAAATCTGCTGATTTATCAAGTATGCAACCAACAAGCTCTCGACCAGTGGATAATTACATAGCCGGTACGTTCTACACCTCGACACAATGGACGCAAACAATCAGTTTAGGCAAATATTTTACAAGTTGGTTTTTGCCTTTGATGCGGCTTTCAGGAACCAGTCAGAACTTTCGCTCCTCAGAATTTTGCGTCATCGAGTGGGAATCCATTTAGTAATCAGACCTGCAGGAAATTCGATGACGTCACTCTCTATTCTTCGAATACCAGGATAACCTGATTTGTTGTCAGCAGTGTTGATACAGCAAATCGCTGTTTCAAACTTATTTTATGAGACCAGCAAAACATCATCGGGAATAGAGTAAATGACAGACAGACATATGAGTTGACCATCAAATCCGATTCCCTTGCCAACACCAAGAAATAAAATATCCAGGATAACGGAAAAAGCCTTGGCCACGACTAGGCTTTGATTTCGGTGTAAGGGACGTAACTCGATTGTTATCCAGTTTACCCCTTTGCTCCATGTTGGTCGGTACTGTAAAAGAACTGTTTCCCTCATTCCATCAGATACCCGGAACGAGTAGTGATTTGGAGTATGACGGTATGTCAATGACGGAAAAGATGTTCATCACATGTGAACATCACATTCGTCTGATTCGATATTTTGTTTTGCCACACGTAAGTGACATCATTATATAACCTGAGATGATACGGTACCGTAGTTTGGACTCATACTGAAAAAAAAATACAGATCAAGTGTATCAAAAAATAAACTTTGTTACACATTTTTCGTACACTTTTATATCTAAACGTCTTTATTTGACAGTCTGATATAAAGGAAAGGATCTAATAATTTCAGGAGATAATATCAGATATCAGAATATGGAAATAGGGCGAAAATATAACATAATTTATCAGGATACAATAAACATTTCGACAGATAAAATATTAATGTTTAGGAGGTGAATTGATCTCTAAATACAAGCAGTCGGCAGTCCGGATCTCCCATATATACGGCATTTTTTTTTCGTGCTCGTTGACAATAAAGTTTTCATACGGCCGATATTATACAAAGTGTGAGTCATTTTATGGGATAACAACAATGTCGTCACTGCATGCACACATGGCCGTTTATGTCGTCTTATATACAGGATGTTCGTTGGTGATCACTTGCCTGAATTGCACAAATATTGTATACACGTTGAACACGATTTGCAGGAAAAATTTGTCAACTGCTTATTGGACGCGGTGGTTTACTCCCTGTTGGAAGGCTTCATCAACCCATGAAGTTGACTCTCTTCGTCAGTGTATTCCAAAGGCTCAGGTAATAAATCAAAAAGTCGTCTTCGGTATTCTTCAGACGTAAAATATACTAAAGTAAAGCTTGAACCAAGTGATATTCAAACATTGAAAACATTATATTAAAATTCGGGAGTCCCTCTTCTACTCGCGCGTGGAAGCGTTTGGTTTGCTTTGAACGACAGTTCCTTTGTCTGGATGTAACTTTCACAGGCTTACCAGTCAGCACGTGTTATTTAATGTTGCTAAAACAAGATGTGACGTCACTGCTAAGAGCATGATTACAAAAGGCTAACATATATTCCAACATTTCAAACAAATTTTAATAATGATACTTACTTGAGAAAAATTCTTGAAAAGGTACATCGAATTATTTTCTTCGATAACGTTTCACGGCCTTTCAGTTCACATATACATGTATCTGACGTTAGTGTTTTCTTTGATTATAAGTAACATATTACTGATGGCGTATACCTGAGAGTTTTGGGAAAAACTCATTTTTGCAAATCCAGTCCAAGTTTGGGTTTTCATTTTTTTAGAATAGCCCAAAAAATTAAGCTTCACAAATTAACAGCCTCGTTTGCAGTGCACGTGTTACAGCTCAAAACTGGTAATAAAGTTTTATAAAAACGGATCGCGTTATAACTTTTTCAAAGTTTAATATCATATTCACCCTGCAGAATAGGTATGGGTCTGATATTTACTAAAAGACAATAATGTGAGCTATTCTTCTTAGTTGATTATGCATAATATGTTTTTATGTCAAAAACACCGGAACGCCTCGTTTAAGAAATTGAAATAACACCTTTTTCAATTTTCGATGACAACTGTTGCTCCATGATATTTCAAGACACTATATACACTATAATATGGCGCACAGTGTTGTCCCAAAATTTGACAGAATGTAACTAAATGGAAAAAAAATCTAAGCGAAGTTGAACCTCGTTCATGTTCATTTCGAAAGTCAGCATCCAGGAATAAATGCATTTCAATGAGGTTAGAGGTCGCAGTCTAGAAAATTAGAAAATCTACGAAATTACTGTTTAAATGTATTTAGTGATACAGTGGGGATAAGATGTTTTGGTGGAGTAATTCGCAGATACCTGATTAAAGCCTCAGAGAAGACATCTAGCTCTGGATTCGGCTCCATCATGTCTTTTCACTATAGATTACTACAAAAACTG
The DNA here is from genome assembly GCF_032854445.1 of Liolophura sinensis. Taxonomy (NCBI): domain Eukaryota; kingdom Metazoa; phylum Mollusca; class Polyplacophora; order Chitonida; family Chitonidae; genus Liolophura; species Liolophura sinensis. The sequence continues at coordinate 12,305,076 of NC_088301.1, forward strand.
AGGAAACGATGCGGTAACCATAAACTTAGCTTTAACTCAGTGATTTATTTTTATACTTTTTTTATTAGTCGTACATAGGAAGGTCTCCAGGAACCTGCAAATGGTCGTGGATTTCACCCGGCCTTTACACAGTTTTTCCCACAATAATGCTGGCCGCCGTTGTATTAGTGAAATATTCTGCGTAAAAAGCCAGTCCAAAAATTTATTTACTTAATTTATTTGATTGGTGTTTAAGGCCGCTTTTTTTACCTAAGCAACAATGGTCACGTTTATAGGTTGAAAAAACTCACTGATCTCCATCAGTTGTAACTGACAAACTCTCTGGCTTCATGCGAGAACTGAATTCGAGTCGGCGACCTATTTCGAGATCGATTATGGTCAAAACAATACATTTTTGTTAACGATATTAAAAATGACGATAACCATCTCAAACCTCAGACTGAACAGGCTGTTCAGTGCTCCCTCCTACAGCTGGGTTAATTAACAACGGTCAATTAAGGCGAAAAAATCGGTAGTTGGAATCAAACTCACGAACTGCTAGGTAACACATCACAACGCACTGCGTATTTTCTTAAAAAAAAAGGGCCGGACTAAATGTGGTTAATGCATCGATAAAATAGCACGCATGAAGTTTAAACAGCATAACTTTTTTGTCTTTGTAATGTTGCATAGCAGAGATGTAGCAGTTCATAGATAACCAACCCGCTTAATACTCCGTACAGAGCATGTGCCACTATTTAGGCTCGATTTACATCGCTGCCACCACCAGACAAACTTGACCTTTGGAGCGGAACTATTTAATCAGCATTCAGCGATTAAAGACGTTTCAGACGTTGGTTAGAATCATTTGGTGTATGCTTCAAGTAGATAAAGATAATGCATTTGTATAAAGTATGTTAGAAACAAGGGTTGAGGCAGAGCTTTGTTTTTCTGACATTACTTCCAGTCTCATCACCGTGATCTCGGTGACCTCAGTGGATGTAAAGCGAACACAGAAAGCGACGCATGCGCGGTAAGAAATCTGGAACCACACACAAAAGAGAAAGTCGAAAGTGCCGCCAAATTATAAATTTTAGACAATCAGGAACGAGACGTCTCTGTAACCCGAGAATGCAGATGTTGCCGCTTACGTTTAGGTCTGTTTCCACTGTCTCTTCCTAAGTACCTCGAATTATATTTTTGGTTTTTTTTTTTGGAAGTGGTATTCGTCCTACAACGCCCCACGTCTGTACATCTACTTATAGTATGAACATATTGCGAGTGCGTCAGGAAATAAGTGTACAGCTTAGAAATTCCGTCGTGCCAGAAGTATGTTATCCTACACTAACGTTATACTTCATTTACTGTAGAAGGGACATAACTCTTATGTCGTTGTCATGTGGATAATCTCCCCTGACTTTGTAAGAATTTTCTCTGAGGAAGGGATCATGCAGTACAAGTTGGTGTTGCCTGTTTTTCCTTGTTATAAGCATCTTACGGAGAACGGCAGAATTAAAGTGTTTACATGCATGTAGGTATACATCTACAGAACTTGGTGGGACAATGTAGAAAAGGAGTTGTCATAAGGCCGTTAAAATAACCCCAAAGTCAGGTCTGCTAAGTACTACATATGAAGGACAAAAAGTATACCCCAAAACAAAGTATTACCACCTGTTATTCTCTGTAATCATTAGCCACACGAAACTTCATAGCTGTTGTAGCTTCGCAGTACAGTAAGTTTGTTTATTATAGCTCAGGCAATCTGATATCCTCCCATAAAACTCACATCCATCGTGTAAAAGCGAAATTCTTGATTACCACGGCTGAGCAATAAAAAGATTGTGAACGATTATCATTTTCACTCTTGATGAAGAGTTAAACTAAAAGTGAAATGACATGCTGTCTGAAATGGGGAGTTTTCAGCAGTGAAGAGCAGCTCTATGGTAGCCTTGCTGTGGATCTTGTTCTTCTTTTTTCCTTCTTCTTCTTTGTCTTGATAGTGCTGCTTCACACATTATGCACTCAATACACTTTTGTTTCTTTATTCAAAGAAGTAGTACAGATTTTTGATGTGACCAATAAGGTTATCTCTTGTTATAATGTTTGATGTTTGTATAAAAATTTGAAAGCACATTTCAAAATAGGTAATATTTAGGATGGCTTTAGAGTACGACTTTGCAGGTGGTTGACACAGTGTAAGGTTTAGGAGGAATCCATTGTATTGTCAAATACACCAGCAGAGAGTTACCTCAGATCATTGAAAGCGGACCAAATAACCATGAACCGGTTATGGAGTTAAATAATAATTTTGATTTACTGGCTGGGGGAGACGAGGGAACGGGATCGGACGGAAAGGCTTTAGAATTCCAACCTTTCAAGAAACCAATCATTCTTCATAGGCAGTAGCCAACCCTGTAAATCGTCCCTCTGTGGGGGCAATGGGCGTGGTCGCTCAACATTCCCGCCTACACAAGCCGGTTCCAGGCTGTTTAAAAAAGCCTCTCCGCTGGTGGGTTGCAGTGATTGTGAACTGCCTCTTTGCAGTGTTAGCAGGGGCCATTTTCACAGAGCCATTTCTGACAAAAAATCAAAACGGCTTTATAACGCTTAAGTTTTGGAAACGAAAGTTGAAATTTGGACACATTTGTCTTAAGATAATGTTGATGATGTGGGCGAAAAATAAGCTTCAAGATCGTATTTCAAAATCCTGATTTACGTAAGAAATGGATTTGTGGAATTGGTTCCAGAACTATGCAGAAACAGTTGAATAAAATAGAGGAGTACACGTACACCGATTGGGCCGAGTTGTTTAGGCGGACAACGCTTCCCTAAGGGGAAGAGCCGTGCCACTAACTCCCATATAATACCACCACCAGAGATTATAGCTGACACCACGCAAGTGCAAGACTAAAACGCTAATTAATTAATTTTTATTTAATTTAGGCATATATTATTCTGCATGTTCCCGGCACTGTCGTTTTCCTCTATTTTCATTCATTCATATTTACGTCGCTTTGATGAGAAATCTACAGTTATATATATATATATATATATATATATATATATATATATATATATATATATATATATATATATATATATATATATATACTATTGGTTGAGATGGATAAAGGCCTGTTAAAATATTTCCTAGACCTATACTTCTTCAAACGAACTGCAGTTTACTTACTTCGAAGTCTTTCGCATAGTTCGTATGGAAAACAATGACAGTTATCCTAACAGATTCGATGAATGGGACGCGTCGTGACAGATACAATTAGTGGAATTGCACAAGCAAACACAGAACGAACCGGGCACATTGTGTTTAAGTGTCAGTTGCACGAGAGCATCACAATTAAAGATGGCGATTGTATGGGTAGCAATTCAGGCTGTCTGGGACTGAGGATGAGCAAGGAGAAAATGACTAGCTTTGTAAATAGAATGTTTTCATGTCTAATATTTCTGTTACACGGCCAATTCCATCTAATTCAATCAGCCATAACCAAAATTGACGGTTAGTCCAGGAAATGACAGTTATACTTGAGAGAAGCTTTATGCATTAACCTTTGCGCTTTCCAAAGCCAAATGAGATTTATGATTCCGCGAGACGGCAACACTTGTGACTGCTCACTTATATGCCCTGAAAATCTTTCAACCAATACCATAGATCGTTAGAAAAACGCACTGGGAAGAGTCAGTGCATTACCAGAAAGATACGAGTATCCAGTATTCCACCGAATTTACGAACTTGTTTTTTTCTTTTATATTACATTTTTTATTTAGAGTTTTATCTTGTTTTTCATTTTTATTGAGGGGGTCAGATACGAGAATCCAGGAAAGAGGGCATCTCTCAATGCAAGAAAGTCTCTCAATGCATTTCTAAATTTACCTCTAAATTTGCATGTTTATTTACTGGATATGCAATTAAAATTCTCCGTATGTTAAAAATTACTCTTTTCAGAACTTTTCATAAAGCAGAAGTAATACTAAAGGTTTACAAAATATGCATGATTAAAATATTTTGATTTGCTGTGTTAGATCCATGTTTTACTCATCTAATAAAAAGGCCAAGGATTTCAACATATCCATCTATTGGTACCGGTACGTATCTTTTCTGTAAAAATGTGAACACCCTTTCAGGAACACATATATTACGTTTTTTATAAGCTCTCTGTAACAATATATGTATTTGATCTGGAGGCATTTTATGCCCTAGGCATAAATCATTAAAATTAGAAAATGTTATGGTTGGTTCAACTATATACATGTCAGATTGTATACCTGAGTACACATAAACGTTTTGAAAGATTTTGAGGTATTTAAGGTGCAATTTGCAGATGAGTTCACGTGTATAGTCTTTTCCTTCGAAGCCTTTTCAAAGGGGATTATGTTCCAATAAATTCAAATAAAGCATATGAAAGAAAATGGAGGACCAAATATGAAAGATATTATATGAATGGTTAATATGGAAATTCGTTGTAACCTTTTTAACCATTGACCGGCTAGTAGTTTTAACATGCTACACACGCAAAGCGAGTTCTCCTGAAAAGGATTAGAGTGTGGTGTGGGGAGCAGGTCGTCATCGAGCAGTTTCGACGCATGTCTTTCAGTCACTAGGACACACGAGATGCAGGTTCAGTCCCAGCTGTGGGCTTGTAATTTGTTGATTTCCCACTCTCAAAGATCGTTGGACCTTTGTGACGATAAGCGGTCGACGACCCACTTGTGACGCTTTGCAAAATTAAACGTCGGTTGAAGTCTACTTTCGTGTATGAGTGAAATCTGTACGTTGCACAAGAAACAATTCGTCCTTAACTTACTAATCGTGTAAGTGACCATGATCGTGTAAGGGACCATCACCGTGTAAGTGACCATGATCGTGTAAGTGACCATGATCGTGTAAGTGGCCATCATCGTGTAAGTGACCATCACCGTGTAAGCGACCATCATCGTGTAAGTGACCATCACCGTGTAAGTGACCATCATCGTGTAAGGGACCATCATCGTGTAAGTGACCATCATCGTGTAAGTGACCATCACCGTGTAAGTGACCATCACCGTGTAAGTGACCATCATCGTGTAAGTGACCATCACCGTGTAAGTGACCATCATCGTGTAAGAGACCATCATCGTGTAAGTGACCATGATCGTTTAAGTGACCATCATCGTGTAAGTGACCATGGTCGTGTAAGAGACCATCATCGTGTAAGTGACCATCATCGTGTAAGTGACCGTAGTCGTGTAAGAGACCATCATCGTGTAGGAGACCATCATCGTGTAAGTGACCGTAATCATGCAAGTGATCATGATCGTGTAAGTGACCATCATCGTCTTAGTGACTACCATCGTCTTAGTGACAATCATCGTGTTACCGATTTACTTATTTACTTGATCGGTGTTTTACGCCGTACTCAAGAATATTTCACTTATAAGGCGGCGGCCAGCACTATGGTGGAAGGAAACCAGGCAGAGCCCGGTCGAAACCCACGACCACCCGCAGGTTGCTGGAGGACCTTCCCACGTACGGCCGGAGAGATCGTGTCATTGACCATCATCGTTTAAGTCACTGGTTTTAAACAATAATCTAATTAATAAATAAATAAAGAGTGGGATGTGTAAAATATCTGAACCCAGTTCAGGCTAAATCTAGCAATTTATCTCCTGTTTTCTGAGGGGCATTTTATTTATTTGTTTATTTCTTTATTTATTTTTTTTATTGGTGTTTTGCGCCTAACTCAAGAATATTTATAGTTATACAACGTCTGCGAGCAATTTTATGGTATGACGACCATCCGCGGGTTTCCGACAGGCTTTCCCATGTATGGCCGGGAAGAAGCCAACATGAGCTGGACTTTAACTCATAGCGACCGCATTGTTGCGAGGCCCCCGAATCATCCTTCTGCGCTATCACGCCACAAAGGCTTTCTAAACCTCATTTTAAGGCTGCTATAATAGTAGTGATGTGAAACTGTACAATCTTGGTGTGAAAATTTTACTAAAATAATACCAGCAGTATAATATGCGCTAGTAAGTAGAGTGAATGTAGATACGAACAAAAAAAGAATGATTGACAACCCTTGCACAGGCTTGTCGATTTTGTTTCTTTTCTCGGAAAAAAATGTATCAAGAAATAAGAGCAATAAGAGTTCAGTCGAACTGCATAGTTCGTATAAAACCGCAAGCGCTGTCTCCAGATGGGACAAGGGGTGAAATTAAGAACGCCTGGTGAACACTTCTGTATTCCTCGTTAGTTTTGCTTAAACTCTCAATGATCATTAGTCAAGCATGGGCGAAATATTTCGTCTTTAACGCGCAAAGCTTAATCTCATTTTATCCAACTTTCGCTTTACAATCCCGAAGAGATATTCCGCCGCAGCGCCATCCTGGCGGTAACGGCACCAACAAAGGGAGTTAACAGATGGCCCTGAATATTTCCCTGATAATAAGGCTGTATGTTACACTGGCGGACCTGGTGAGCCTGTTATGCTAATTTAGCGAGGGACAGTCAGTTAATTGAGACCGTCCACCAAACAAGGATAACAGTGAGGCTGTGATCGTCACCGGATAACGGTCTTGGCAACAGACGCCGACTAACAGGTCCATTCGACGGGTAAAAATCCGTGAGATGTGTTCTACAAACAGTCAGCTCTATCTGGACTAGGGATTATTCTCACAAAGTAAACTATTTAATGCTGCAGTTACGGATTTAATATATGATCCATAATTTTATAAATGAAGCTAAAAAAGATCTAAGGCCTACAGACATGAGATAAGTAATCTGTTATACTGGGTGTGGCTCCCATTGACAAAGACCGGATTTCTCCGTTTACGATTGGACAACTGTGACACTGTCTTCGCTGCTTTGTTTTACTGTCGATGCTAGTCTTTCATACCGTCAGAAACTGCTCTTATTCTCACTAAGATCTGAGGAATGTAGGTTTTGTGATGAAATCTAGCATATCACAGACAGATCCCATCGAAAATATTTCTGACGTCATCACTCGCTAATGGCTCCACAATGTACTTCCAATACATCTGTAAAGCGTAAAGTCGTCGATTGCATGAACAGTTTTGGAGAAAAGCGAAGGACATATATACATATTCATATACATACAGAAAATCTTTGGTCTTTTACGCCGTACTCAAGAATATGCAGAATTATAGATAAGTAATGAAATAGATCTAACATAAATCAGAAGAAAAAAAGATCACAGCAAGCAAAAAAAATATTGTGTCTATTTGTGGTCAGTCATCTCATTGATTTTCTTTTTGAAAGGTTATGCACCGAGAGCAAACTTAAGTATAGGGCCTACCTTTTAAAAAATATCATGATATAGGTATACGTAAAATAACATTAAATATATAAATAACAACCTTTGACCAAGCTGATTCTCAAGACAATATTAGAAGACACTAGTGCTAAATATATGCAAAGAGCTACAGGCTGACTAGAAATGGACTCCCTGATGCGTGGGGTTGTGGTTAGGCATGTGGCCAATCGCTGGGGCGGAAAATCTTTCTTTCCCTTGCGTGATTGTTGAGGTGTTTCCTTGACCAGATTCGTGCAGTCGACCGGAAGTTGGCCACCCTGGTCTCTCGTGGAACCAGCGACATTTCACGTGTGGACAGAAAAGACGCGCGCACCCAAAGAAAGGCCGGAGGAAGTTTTCAGTGTACATGTTTAATAAAGCATAAAAGAAAAATCCTGTTTTATAAAAAGGCAGGGGCGTTCAAGTTGAATGGTCAATTAAGACGTCATAATGCCTGTGTTCACCTCAGAATTGGCCGGTGGGAATTAGTAATGCATGGAGACGTTTGGTATTGACATAGCCCCTCTTGATAGACGGTGATGAATATATTTCCTTGTATATATATGAAGTTGAACGTAGAATTCAACAGTAGCTTTCACCAATTTCTGGGTAGTATGTAACTATTTCAACAAAAAATGTTAAATTTGCATAAAGATTTATTCATGACACGCTTTTTACACGCTTGTGGTTTTGAACTGTATTAAATTAAACCTCCTTTTCCGGTTCTTTAAACAATACTTTTTTATACCTATATCATGATAAAGCCTACTATAAATGTTGGTATCACTGTGGTAATTTTACCTAATCACGCGGCTTAATAACAACAACGAAAGATCAAAGCAAATGCTTACAGGTTAACTCTATACCTGTTAGGTTACAATGATTCACGTTTGTCCACAGACTGCGATTATGCCACAGATTACGATTTCCAAATTTTATTACAATTTCCAGTATAAATTTATAAATAACATATGGCGCTTGATTTTAAATCCAATTTAATTCCGCTGTGATATAACTGAATGAAACGGCCTGGTAGAAAATAAACCAAGGCAACAGATCTGGGCGTGCAGCTCGGGTGGACGTAAAAGACAAACCCGGGTTTAACTTGGGCATTGCGTTCAGCCACTGTAAGATGTGATTAAACAGCAGTAGCGGGCGGAGAACCAAGGATACGCTGAAACCGAATGCACGCGAACAAAAGAAAGCCGGTCAAATTCCCGAGGTTTCATTTGTTCACTTGAAAGCTGAAGTGCTTGTCGGAATAATGAACCCATCAAATGCACACTCGATTCGCGTTTGCCTGAGCCTCGATTGTTAGCCTCGGTCCCCCCAGTTATATCCATACCGGAGGGATGGAAATGTAAATATTGCCCAACTGTCGGGGTTTTCCCGGGGGCGTCGCAGGCCTTGTGTGTGTTATCCACGGAGCCCGTGTTCGCCAGTCCCTTCTCACACCCTTCCTTGGAAGGAGAGTCACTCCTGGGGAGAAAACAGCAATTACACTATTGTAATGGACTGGTGCTCTGTGTTGTCAGGTCGCTTAACCTGTGCCTATTCACGCCCGCTAGGATGTAGGTAAACACTCCCTTATCCCTCGTCTGGGGACGATTCGTGATGGTAGGGCTGGAGTCCAGACTGCCTCGGTCCTGTACGGTCATTGTTCGTGCCACAAAGCGGTCCGTGATACCGTGCACGCGTGAATAACGACAATAATAGGCGTGAGTTTCAATCAAAGTTTAAGGCGGCAATCTTTTCAGCAATGAGTGTTACAGATGTTGTGAAGAGCCCGCAACAGTTTAATTACATTTAAGAAAACTGAATAAAATCAGTTTTACGGTTTTTCTTTTACATACACTAGTAAGACGCACATTTGAAATTTCGAAATATGCATCGAAGTTGTTAATGTAAAATTTAATGAGGCTCAGTTAGTTAGCGCGCTAGTGCAGCGTAATGACCCAGGAATCTCTCACCAATGCGGTCGCTGTTAGTTCAAATCCACCTCATGCTGGCTTCCTCCCCGGACGTACGTGGGAAGGTCTTGCAGCAACCTGCGGATGGTCGTGGGTTTCCCCCGGGCTCTGCCCGGTTTCCACCCACCACAATGCTGGCCGCCGTCACATAAATGAAATATTCTATGCATTAAAGATTTATAAAAAAAAGTTGATAACATTTCTTTAATTTCGAAATAGATATAAACATGTAAAATAAAATCAAGACTAGACATATAAGGCCTGGTATATCAATTAAATAAAATAAGAATAGATGCATACATGAAAATGAAGACAACACAGACTTTTTCCTGTTGGCGGTTTCGTCACGTTTTGAACTGGTAACAACAAAAATTTATGCATTTATTAGTGTCGTGTTTTACGCCGTACTTAAGAACGTTTCACTTATGAGACGGCAACCAGCAATGTGGTGGAAGGAAACCAGACACAGCCTTGGACACCACCCGCAGATCACATACGACCGGAGAGGAATATAAAGTTGCCTGTATTATGTTACGTAAATACAAAAAAAAATTCACTGGTAAGTAACACTTCTAAAGGTGTGAGGCGGAAACATGTCAGATTTCACTGTTAATAATTTACAACAAAGTCATTAAAATGATCTAAATATGGCGAGGTGTGGGTTCAAACCCGGCTTTGGACACGAAATTTGTAGATTGCACTGCCCTCACGGATTATGAACCCTTGGTCAGAAGAAGCTCAGCTCTTCCCAGACTAACGTTTTTTTGAAGGCTACTTCTCCCGGTTGCTGACATTTTTGACATCCTGTCTATTAACATGGGCCATTCTCTTAACGAGAAGCCTGAGAATGAGACGACATGAAACCCTTTGGGTGATGTTTCAAAGGTTGCGAATTTGGGGTTGTCGCCTTATGCATTTACCCTTATTGAGATAATAACCGTAAATTGATTGAATTGAGAGAAACTAACAGCTATTTGTGGATCGATGGATATAAAAAAATCATCTTTTGTTATCTTTACTTTCACCCAGGCATTCTCAACCCAGCTACAAAAATCCTTATAGTTGCAGACAAAGAATTTCTTCATATAACTCCTTTGTTATAACAGCTACAAGACATATAACAGCATTATATACAAAGTGTTCTTTGTCCGTTAATTCATACTTTCATCATTAGTCAATGTGATGGTCACATAAATGAAGGAGCTCCAATTACTCGCTCGATCTCGGCTCATTGAGATATTAAATTCCAAAAAATCGCTTTTTTCATTGTTTGTTGCCACAAGTATTTCAAGAGGGGCATTGAAATGTGATTCTTTCCTCCAATAACTCCACACGTTCATGCACGTGTATGACAAAATTCTAATTAAAACAGCATGGCAACATAAACAAATGGGTAATACAAAAATTAGTAAATAAATAAATTTACCGTGTCCGGTAAATCTTAACTTTGCATTTTTAATCATCTGACAGAAGAGTGTGTAAAATCAGTTCTCAGTGGACTCACGACAGGCGTAACCTTTGCTGACATGGGTTCAATTAGCAGAGGGTTTTAATTGGTGTCAGATCGGCCACTGGGTCACGCCAGCGTCAAGTCGTCAGGAAATCCAGCAGAATTTGAACTTTGAAGCGAATACTTATTTGAGTTTGGTTTGCTAAACCATTTCCTCTTAACGAGGTCAGAATGACCAGGAAACCACTTGAAATTCAAATAAAATGATGTGATATTATTCTCAGTTCCTTTACAATGTGAGTTTCTATTCAGTTTATGCGATTGTTATAGACATTACGCCGGAGCTGTATACAATTGTTTAGAAGAATGTATGTATAAGTGCCTGGTGTAAGCACAATCTGGACTGGCCCGCGGGTAACGCACTGCGGACAGGGTGTCCACCGATTGTCCTGTCAGACAATGCTACTTAACAGGGTTCAATGAATATGGACGTCTGATGTCCAGTTTGACCGGCTCTATTCACCGATGGTCATTTATTCGATTTCCAAGGACACTTGAGGCGCGGCTGAAGAGGCCAAAGTTCATCGCTCCGGGAGCGCCAATGGCTTGTGCGATTGTCCGCTTGTCTAGAAGGGCCAACTCTAACCCTTACAAGCCCCTTGTATATGTGTTTACCCAGCAAACCTTTGCCTTCCGATTCATTTCTTTTCAAGAGGGTTTTTATTTTGCCAACTGTTTGCGAGGAGCTGTAGTGATCGGTTGTGTGGAGAAGTGCAATTGTCGCTTCCCCGAATAAGGCCTTGTTCGTTGTTGCTGGCCCATCTACGCACCATCAAATTAAAATTAGGCACGCGTTCGTGATAACGATAGCCAGATTACACATCTGCGCTGCCCTCGTCGCCAGATTTCACGCCTGAAAACACAGAGTAACCGAGATCTTGTTGAAAATATAATACCATATTATCAACGCACATAAAGTTTATTTCTTGAATACGTCATCAGTGAAAAAAGATACGGCCTTATGTCTATGTCAGCATCAAGTATATGTTCCAGCACGCGAAGTGCGAATGAACTGCTTGTTCGTTCCTTCTCTCAGAAAATGAACTATTGGTGGTTTAAGGCAAAAAACAAAAAGGAATGAAAACCCGGGATAAAAATGCTACATTTTTTGAGCGTTGTGACTCAGTGACAGTGTCGAAAGCTTATGTCGTCGAGATTGCAAACCGTAGGCACGTTCCTCTTTCAGTGACTTCAAATGTCATGCGAATGCAGTAAATGGCATTATAATTAAGTTCTCTCTACTAAAAAACTTTGGCATATAAGCTTTATGATTTCGATTAAACCTATATGTGGTTAGAAAATCACCTGGTGAAGTTTGGACCGCGTTGAAACGTGCGGACTGAGTCTCTTTAGAGTCTCATTTTTTCGGCATGGTTCCGTTTCTCATGCAGACTGAAATTAGTGACGACTGCATAGACTACGAATAGATGAGTCGGCTAAGTTCAGTGTCAAAACCAGCAACAATTCAACAACGTCCTGAATTATAGTTCATGTAGCAGATCACATGTCGCTTCAGTGCTGCTTGATCTTTTCCAACAGCCCTTTGCATTTTTCGCTTTCTATAGCCTAGGAGAAATAGTTAGTCGAAGATGGATAAAAGCATGTCGTTAATCCTTGAGTACGCTGTCCTGGAAAAATGCTCCAACAAAATGAGGCTTTTGTGTTCTATAAACTAAGCTCCTACATATCAGAACTATTGAGTGCTTATTTCGATGAAAGAAAATGCCACATTTTTATTTCCGGTTGATAGATTCTGTTGACAGTTTTAGTCAGTCGGTTCATTAATATGCATTGCTATTTGTCACGTGATTTGTGTATAACAGAGACTGTCATGACAGTAACTCTATCGATTTTGCACTCTTTAGAATTTAAATCTGCTATGACTTTCAAAGAGTTTTCCTTTGAAAACTAAAAAAGAAGCAGAAAAAAGTGACATCTGCCAAATTACTTTTGCGAGCTTTTGTCCGGTGTTGGCCGGTGCCGGCACGCCACGTGAGCAAACGTGCGTTGACCGCTGAGGTCAGTTTTAAGTGTAGTTTTATGCCTGCAGATGTGTCCGGCGCTGTCCGGAAAGCAAGGTTTATGACTCGCAGAAAAGGGAATATGATTTTTTGATTTCAATATAAATGACCATAGCCATAAAAACTTTTTAATAGCTAGATAATTGAAGAGACGGTAGAGAGAACTGGTTAACGGTTGTCGTGGACCGTTTTGTCGAGAAGTTCTTGAAACCAAATGGAATGACGATTTAGACAAGGCCATGTACGTTCTATTTTCATGTTTATCATAACACACTTGCACTGAGTATATACATGTGCTAAATGTTTCAATTATAATATCTGAACAATATTTTCTGCTGCGTTAAATAAATGCTAGTTTCTGTATTTATTTCATTATTCGAGGACCTCCGATAGCCGAGTACTTGGAGTGCTAGGGATGTGCAATAGTAGTAAAAATAATTCTTTATTTATTTCAGACCGAGCTGTCCTGATAACGAATTAATGGGAGAAAAAAGATACAAAAGAAATAAAGATGATGAGATACCCCCCTCACCAATGTGGTAACTGTAAATTCAAGCCCAGCTAATGCTAACTTCCTCTCAAGTCGAGTATGAAAGGCCTGCCAGTAAATTACGGATGATTTTCAGTTTCCCCTGCTTTCTCCCAACATTAATGCTGGCCACCGTCGCATAAATGAAATATTCTTGATTATACGGTGTAAATCACCAGTCGCAGAAATAAGTAAACAAATGAATACATTTGATTGATGCTGCTTAAGAGAACTTCCTGGCCTAGTAACGCTGAGTCATCAGGAACTGAGGCCGGAGGTGTTACCTGATTGGTCAAACGCTATAAAGAACATTAACCCACTCAGGAAAGGCTTTCCATAAATAACAAAAACTGCATAGCTCGTACACTGACATTTCATTCATTGTTTTACGACAAACTCGGACAATTCACTTATGTGACGATTCGGTTTATAGGCTGAAGGAAACCGCGTAAATCTGTGTGGAATCCATCGCCTTTGGCTTCAGATGCCTGTCACGCCACCTGACGTAAAGTCACAGCGGACTCGAGCAAGAGATCAATCAGCATGAGTTATTGAACTTATCCAGAACGAGGGTATTTAAGGGCATTCTTGAGTTAAAATCATGCAGTTTTAACCAACAATTAGGTCCTGGTATTTATAAAGATATTAAATTGTTACTTCTCCGTACAGTTATATTTAATTATTTATTTTTTTGATTGGTGTATTTCGCCATACTCAGGAATATTTCACTCATACAACGGCGGCCAGCATTATGATGGGAGGAAACCGATCAGAGCCGTGCCGAAGCCCCTCCATATAGTTATAAATAAAAGCTTAATTTGAACAATGCTATATATATATATATATATATATATATATATATATATATATATATATATATACATGTACCTATTCATTTGTCTATTTATTTTATTTCTGATTCTCCTCTTCTTATTCTAATTCTGGCAAAAACCTTTGTTATAGTCAACTTGGTATTGAAATGTTGATAAATGGACAGGTTTGACACGTAGTACTGGGCGTTGGATTATGGTGAGTTGAAACCAGGTGGAAACGTCCATCCGCAGGTTGCTGCCAAGCCTTCCAACATACGGCCGGAGAGGAAGCCAGCATGAGGTGGGCTTGAACTCACAGCGAAGGCATTGGTGAGAGGCTTCTGGGTCATTATGCTGCACTAGCGCGCTAACCAACTGAGCCACGGAGGCCCCTATTGGTGTCAATAATGTACGTTTGTGTTATAAGGATTATATGTTAACATGTTTACTTTTCAACCAGAATAGGAAAATCGAGGCTTTTTTAATCCAGCCTCGAACCCCTGAACAATGGTGTAAAATGCTCCAAGGCTAATTGGATGTTTGACTTTGAATTGAAGTAAACTACCTGCTCACCTGGAAAGTTGACTCTGAAATGTTCATTGAAGTGAATTCGTTCTGTGCTAGTCCTCCCTTGAAACCAGCCATGGTTTACTTTTCGTATTTCAAAAATCTTAATACGTTGTAAGTAAAAGTTCTATAAGAAGACAATCTCAATATTTGTTTATTAATTTGACCGGTGTTTAACGAAATACACTTGAATATTTCACTTAAAGGACGGCGGCCAGAGTTTTGGTGGAAGGTTACAGGGGAGACCCTGGGAAAACCGGCGGTTATTGCTAGCAGACCTTCCCACATACGACCAGGGAGGAAGCTATAACATTCCCAGGACTTGGTGGCTTGAAGTGGCTGACAGCGAGGGTTTATCGTCCACCATCATGGCAAACACCATACATGGTTTCTCTATGCGAATGGGGATCTATTTCTCACACATGGGGAAGTTTCTTATTTACATGCTTATGGTAGGGAAACTTTCAGCACTCTGGTTTCCTCGACCGATGAAGCTGTCCGCCATCTTATATATATAGGTGAAAAGTTTTGGAGAACGGCGATACAAACCAGTTAAATAAGTGTAAATAAAAGACACTAATGCTCCGTGGGGCTATTAGCAAGACATTATATACTGCCATAAAATGATTAAAAAGGGAGAATATCACATGCATAATTCATGTACTTCAATTGTGCATGTAAATCTTAATTTTTAGCGATTAGCCACCTTCAAACATGTCTTTAGCGCCGTGATCATGAACATTTCATCGACATCGCAAAAAATCAATTTTATTGGTGAAGGAAACTGAAGTTACATAGGAGCATAAACCACAAGCCTTTGGCAAATATAGTGAAGGTCTTTCCCAGGTCCGACGTATGCAAGGGTTTCACACGCAGAACCACTTGTATTCTTTCGTTTTATTTAAACGTTTATGATTTTATGCAATACCGCTTATATAAGCAGACCTGCGATTCCGCGTTGCCACCTAGGCCATGAGACCAGTACATAAAGAAGCATACAGGTGGATCTTGAAAACTCCAACATCAAGACTGGGATTGAATTAAATGTTTGAATAACCAGTTATCCAGTGCGAAACAAAGATGTCAGACGAAATCGTGGTTAATTTGCTGAGAAAAATGTGCCTGTATTTAAACGTAATTTACAAACGTGGTAAGAAATAAATCAGAAGTTGTCACCAGTAAAGAAACTTCTTAAAGGCCTGTTAAAAGAGATTAAAATTCAGTTCATTACAGAATCGAGCATATGTGTTTCTTATCTATGCACTGCTATTGGGAATGAATAACGGCGCATTGAGGACGTATATGAAAAGATTTGTGTTTAAAGATGGATCCAGTTTCCTAATCCATGTGACCAGTGCCTAGAGTCACCACCACCCAATAAAACGTGGCGAACACTACGTACGTAAACACAGAAGCCAAATTCACAATGCCAAACCAGCTAAGCATTTAACTGGCTACACCGCCGCACGTGGCGCCCAGGGATACGCACGTGCTGTCCTGTAAGGAGAGAGTAAAGATGACATATTCTTTGCCGTATTCACGTGTTAAACAGCGATATGCCGAGTATGCTTAAAACTGTTTACTTCTTTGTGTGCCTCATACTTTGTCCATACACTCCATACACGCAAGGATGTTTATACGTAAAGGGGATGCAAGGTGTTAACTCAAAATTAATCTATATTGAGTCTTTATATATATATATATATATATATATATATATATATATATATATATATATATATATTATATAGGTTTTTTTGTACGTTTTTAAAAATCGTTTAAAAACTTTTAAGGCATTAAAGAAGTGACAAGTAGATTTATGATCTCTTCTACTCTGTGCCGTTGAGACTGTTGCTGATTTTCCCCGGATTAATACTTCTATGGTCTAGTATTATAACGGGGCACTGAAGTTTTGATTACACGTTCGCGTGCGGAAATAAAAGGTTTAGCAAATTGGACATCTTGTTCTGGATACTCTATACCATTAGGCTGCCGTATGTTACAGTTTTCGGATCCCTACAAGAGGAAATTTATTCCTGCTTAAACCGTCGTTCTCTTGTTTTCATCCTTTTTCTTTGGTGCAAAGGTTTAACAAGACGTTAAAAGTCTATTATTTTATTCTGTTCACAGCAGCCATTTATCCCATTCAGTTGCAGAACGTTCTGGCTTGTATTAAATTACCCAAGCTTAATGAAAACTTCCTTGCATACGTGACGTCTGGCTATTCGACCATAATTGAAAAATGGGTATAGAATAGAATGCAAAACTGAGCTGACGAACACACTGCGAGAAACACTGGCAACGGACAATGTTAGTCTCTCGCGGAGCCCAAACCCGTTCTGTTCGCTCCTTAAATTTTGCCCCTGCCTTTCCGTCAATGGGGAAGATTTATGAATGTTTTGCCGTGGGCTATCCCCCTACTGCATCCTCCACCAGTGAATACATTATACCTCGGCCAGAAACCCGTCCAAGTCGCGATTTGGCCAAGGACACCTGCCGGTGGGAGTTGCGTGCAAGAGAGTGTTTAAGGACTTGGTAACGAGTTCAGAATGACACCATTGTTAAATTAACGCTGATTTACGCTGTTGAATGTGATAAGCACGCTTTTACAAGGAAAACTTGAATGGAATTTATTAACCGTGGCGATCACTGCGTTCGGACCTGGTCACAAAAATGAATATAGCTGTATCATTAAATCGCTATAGGTTAGTCAGAAAACTTCAGTCGCCTCACATAAAATCTCCTAGCTTCATGTACTCCGTCTCATACATGGCAATTCCTGTGAATGTACGGCAATATATTTTATCGTTTTTACGAATTTCAAATCACCAATAAAGTGTCGATGAATGTGTTCGTGTAGTCTAGAAGGCGCCTGAAGCATTTCACATTTAAGCATGGTGGAAGTATAATGTTTTTTTAATATATGTATTTTCCGTATGCGTGATCTGCGCGGTTTCCTCGCACAACAATGCTGGCCATCGCCGTCGTATAATGACATACTCTCGAGTACGGCGTACAAAATAAGCAAATAAATAATTTATTTATGATATTATCTGCATGTTTACTTTATATTACTTATTCTTTGCAGTCTGTCAGCTACATGTACCTACGGATGGTCGAGGGTTTACCCCTGCTATGAAAGGTTTTCTCCCATAATATTGTTGTGTGCCGTCGTGTAGGTGACACATGCTTGAGTACAGCGTAAAACACCAATCAAATAAACAAATAACTATTCTTTACACTTCTCGTCAATGTATGAGCGCATGGAATATTGCTAACGTGGAGTTAAATCATGATCACCCATTCTTTGTTTTCATTTACGCTAATCTTTAGTGAATAAACTAACAAATTTTACAACCAGATTTATTTAAATATTTATTGATCTGCATTATCGGTGTTAACGGTACGTACAAAATTATTTTATCTCCATACGATGGCTGAGTTAACAAACTATTGGTGATCTTCCCCGCATACATGTGACATATGTGATTTTAGTTACACATCGATACAGTTCGAGGTAAGAGCAAGTATAGACTTTCATAGCGAGATAGCTTAAGATATTAAGGCATTACAAACGATAATCGTAAAGATGATCATAGCATTTACTTTCAAGGGCAATTGTCGTATTTATAATTCTCAAAAATGAAAACATAATTGTTGTTTTTACATAAAACCGACCTCTGTATGCAATAAGAATTCTCTTTTTTTTTCTTCATTATGTTTTGTTTCATTTCCTTTTATCATTAAAGCTTTATATCTGCTCTGATAACATGTTTAAGATCAGACATCAAAGATCAAACAAAGTCTCAAAAATGCCTAGCACATGACTATTATGTTATACGTATCGCCTCTTTGATTGTACACCATGCAGTCGTTAAAAATGTAGACATGCTATAATAATGCACAGAACACTACAAACGCGGTTCCTCCTTAGTGAACATTTTGCTGTGAAATCATTTAAATGGAAATCTTTTCTCATACAGCCCGGCTATATTACAAGATCAATGGCAGCACGAATTAACAGTTAACATTTTTGTTGCTTGGTCCAGTGCGCATACGTGGCTGATGTATGAAGGGGAGATATTACAGCGCGTAAATGGTGCCGGATAACATCCTATCGTTCACATCATCGCGAGGGTATACTAGATTAAACAAATTGTATATACTGCAGAGCATTCTTTTCTGCGCAATCCGTCCCTGAGTTTTTATGGGTTATTTTTATCGATTTATCTCAGGCCGTGGAAGGGTAGTCCTTTTCTTGAGAAAAATGTGATTTTTTCAATAATAAAAATGCAATCGTTAACAATGTAAAATAGTTGTTCTTCTGGCTAATTCAACAGCTCCATTAAAATCAATATTTCATAAAATTTGACCGGTGACAAACTATTAGCTATCCAGCCAGAGGGCGTTTTATACATGAAAAGACACGATAGCAATCTCCTCACAATTGAAGTCCATGTCCTTCTAGGCTGAGATTCGCTAACTGTCGGAAAACGAAGTTGTAGTGCGAAGTACTGGACGATTATTGCATTATTTATGGTTGAATGGTGCTGGTTTGTGGACAAACAGAGGCGGTTTTTGGCGGTTTATCCCCGGGAGTACCGTTCCTCGCACCTTAACAAGCGATTATACGATATGAATAAAACATTGAATAATAATGACATTTGTAAGTTTGTCATTAACATATTACCGGAATGTAGGCATTTATCGTTTCGAGCAAAACTGAAGGGAACTAAAATGATGATTTAAATTCCCCGTTCATTTTAAGTTTTGTTTGAACTCAATAAAGTAAGTCTAAACAGTTGAATTTGGCATATATACAGGGTGAAACTTGTAATGTAATTCTACACAATTGAATTTGACATGTATATAGGGTGAAACTTGTAAGTTAAGTCTACACAGTTGAGTTTGGCATGTATATAGGATGAAACTTGTAATGTAATTCTACATAGCTGAATTTGGCATGTATATAGGGTGAAACTTGTAATGTAATTCTACACAATTGAATTTGGCATGTATATAGGGTGAAACTTGAAAGTTAAGTCTACACAGTTGAATTTGGCATGTATATAGGATGAAACTTGTAATGTAATTCTACATAGCTGAAATTGGCATGTATATAGGGTGAAACTTGAAAGTTAAATCTGCACAGTTGAATTTGGCATGTATATAGTGTGAAACTTGTAAGTTAAGTCTACACAGTTGAGTTTGTCATTTGTATAGGGTGAAACTTGTAAGTGAAGTTTACACGGTTGAATTTGTCTGGTATATATATTTCCAGGAGTATATAACCTGACTCCCGTCGTAAGGTGAGGGTGTACTCTATCTGGCTGTGGGGCCTCCGTGGCTCAGTTGGTTAGAGCGCTAGCGCAGCATAATGACCCAGGAGTCTCTCACCAATGCCTTCGCTGTGAGTTCAAGTCCAGCTCTTGCTGGCTTCCTCTCCGGCCGTACGTGGGAAAGTCTTCAGCAACCTGCGGATGGTCGTGGGTTTCCCCCTGGGCTCTGCCCGGTTTCCACCCAACATAATGCTGGCCGCCATCGTATAAGTGAAATATTCTTGAGTACGGCGTAAAACACCAATCAAATAAATAAATAAATCTGTCTGGCTGTATTATTTTACACAGGCCCCACGTGGTGCCCAATGTGAGTAAAGCTGACACGTAAGTATATAAGTTTCTATATACAGGTTGCTCTGTGCGCAGGGGGTAAAGGGTTCTAAGTTGAAAGAAGCCAGTCTGAAGGTGTTTAAATCCCGGACAGTATGAAGGAAGACATCTCAATTATCCCTGTCCTGAACAATGTCTAGCCTTTACTTTAGTCGCCATGGTATAAACGCTGAACAATTCTACAGCAGAAAGAAATTCCGCTTCTCCCGCTAACCAGTTGTTTGGAAGAGATCGATTTTAATCTCAGTCCAATTCGTAAATGCCGATGCGGAGTTAAGTTTATTTACTCAAAGCCTTCAAGTTGTCGGCTCGATTCTGCAAGAAACGGCCACAATTAACTCACAGGGCTGTAGACGGAAGCGAGGGTATAGAGTCCGGCCTGTGTTAGCTGGAGAAGGCTAAACAATCCGCCGAGGAGGGAATTTATTAGCCCTGATTGGCGGCCCATTGTCCCCGCTTAGCCAATCACCGCGCTGTGTCTTTGACAATCCTCAAAGCCTCACAATTAATTTGTTAATACGTTATAGAGGGGACGGAAAGAGAGAGTGAGTGATAGCGCTGGTCATATATCCCAGCCCGGGATCGCCACGCTCATATCAGCGAAGACACAGTCAGACACGTTGAGATCGGCTACATAACTTAGTCATCCACACGGACTCCCTCTTAGACAGACTGGGAGGAGAGGTTTTCGTGACAAAAATATCCAGGCCTGCAGTGCTCGGACCAATTCACGGCATGTCATTAGGCGCTAACAACATTTGGCTCAACTTTTCCAGGCGAGTGGTTCTAATAGCCGAGTAAAGAGGTTTCGGTCTCTGTCTTAATCTGCCCGAGGAGGAACAATCTGACTCTGTGATCAGACTCTCAATTGGCATCCCGACCGCCACAGCTTCTCTACTATGAACCCAGCTTTGAGTCGCGGCGAGATCAAAGTGCCGCCGTGTACGAAACTCATGGAGTTCAAGACGGTGAGCTGTCAGCCTCACTCACCTACAGGCACGGACGCGGCCAAAATGGAGAGCGAAAAAGTCACCGGAAGAGCGCAGGACAGTTTTAAAAGTATAGAGAACCTCTCCAAACAGACGGAATTTTGTGTTAAAAACATGCTATATCCGGGGGACAGCGGCGTGAGTGTGACCCGCAACAGTCCCCAGGATCCGAGGATCAGCGAGACCGCGGGAATTCCTAAGCCGGAGCCGGATCACGAAATTAGACGGGGTGAAGAAAAGGTGCTAGTTGTGGATGACGACGAAGACACGACGATGTACTCTCGTGACGAACGAGAAGACATGTACCCGAGCAGCGACGACAGCTACAGTTCAGACGCGAAAGGTATGGCTAGTTGTCACGAGGACTTTTCACGACTTACAGAAGCTTTTGGTGATAAATCGCTGCGGCTCAAAGTCACGAAATCTTCCCCAAAGTCTCACAAGACGCCCAAGTCTGCCAGGCTCAGTATTAACGCTCGTGAAAGGCGGCGAATGCACGACTTAAATGACGCTTTGGATGAGTTACGTTCCGTCATACCTTATGCACACAGTCCATCCGTTCGGAAACTCTCCAAAATAGCGACGTTACTTCTCGCCAAAAACTATATTCTCATGCAGTCCAACGCTTTGGAAGAAATGCGTCGCATGGTGGCCTTCATGAACCAAGCGCCTCCACCGCCACCCGCGTGCTTCGACCCGTATACTTCTTATCCACGGATCGCCCCACCCTCGGGATTAGCAGGGGAGAAGTGCCCCCCGGGACTTTACCCTCATCCACCATCATCACCAAACTGTAAACATTGTCCTACGGAAAAAGTTTGATACTTATACATACCGTTTACATACGCTGATTATTGTCTTTCGATTCATGTTTATGCGTTATTTATTTGTGTAAGGACAAAGCCAGTGTGGATGACGTGCAGAATACAAGCTATAATAACTTACTGTTTACATGATCACATCGTTAACTGTTTGGTGTGCGCCGTAAGGGTACAGTACACCACTGTTACAGAACTAACTTCTTGAGGAAATTTCATGGAATTTTCAACTTCTCGTTACTTGACACCAGATCAGGTAGTTGTGGACCATACATTGTTTTACATGTCAACTTCGACACTATAAGATCAAAACTGACGAATTGTATCTAGTTCTTTAATAACAATGGTGGTAAACTTTGAATCTGGAGCTAAATCAAATATATTAGCGCAGCTATAACGGCAGTTATAACACATTTTCCTTGATGGATGTGTTTTCTGTTTGTTGTACAAAACCGCGGACTAAAGGGTTTTAGACATTTGGAATTTATTTCTTTTTGTCCTCCACATTTAAACGGCAGTCTGCAATTATAGAGATATTTCATTTATCTATGGCAGTATTACTTTCAATAATCTCATACACGTTACGTACTGTTGAGTTCAATAAAATAAACACTCGATATTTATCAAACTAAAGCCTGTATTTGAATCTGTTAGTTGGCTTTTGTCACACTAATGTTGAATAGATTTATAAAATGATAAACCCATCATTTCTTTTATTACCAAAGAGGTCATTGATTGATTTTTGATTGATTGATTTCTTGGGGATGTTTTTCCCATCGTACTTTGTTGCTTTAATTTGTGTAACAAAGTCGCAAAGTCACTTATAAGGAATAAATAATTGGCCTGTGGAATAACTATCAGAGAGCTCTTTTCCGTTTTTCCGTAAAATAAGAACATCATACCTATTACATAAGGATCTTTCTTCTTAGTTGACCATAGGAATGCACTACATGAGCTTAACTTGCGTATATAACTTTAAATTAAACCCTTTTGGACTGACATTATATCAAAAGGTAAAAGATACTATTCTATTCTAGTTTATGATGCTAAATGTGACTTTGTGATGGTTAAACGTATTCTTTTTGTTGCTAAACACGCCTTGATCCAGATAATTCACACTTAATCTTACCTTTGTCGTGGATTAAACATATATATATTCTTTGAAACATATATTAGAAATATGCATTAGTAAACAAATCCATATATTATGTAAATCAGGAAGATTCCGTGATTATACAATTAGGAGGTATTCTGTCCTCATTCAATTATGTTTTACCGTTATATTTCAAGGTTGGTTTCAAAAATGCTAGTTGTTGCTGAGTCCCTTTTGGTATTGAATCTGCTGAAAGTTATTAGATTATTTATTTATTATTTATTTGTTTGATTGGTGTTTTACGCCGTACTCAAGAATATTCCACTTATACGACGGCGGCCAGCATTATGGTGGGTGGAAACCGGACAGAGCCCGACTGAAACTCACGACCATACGCAGGTTGCTGACAGACCTACTCACGTACGGCCGGAGAGGAAGCCAGCATGACTTCCTCTCCGGCCGTACGCAAGAAAGTTATTAGAACTGCTTTTTCATTTATTGCCCAATGTGATGTCATTTACACTCCCAAAAAAAATCTGTTGATTTAAAAAAAAAATATAGCCTGTTGCGTAAGTGATGTTAGAACGTATTCTGTTATTTTAACATAATACTGTGTCATATTTAACATCGAATCTTGTGTCAATCTAACTCAGCGTTTATGTTGAATAGTTCGCTACATTTATCAGGATAATCAGCTTCAATAACGACATACGTTCTACTATCAATCAGACTATAGATTTTCTGTTGAATTTTTTATTTATTTTTTTTTTGAGAGTACGCAAAGTATACTACTACATTGCAGGGTCACATAGCAACCACGCTTGTCTCACGTAAGGCTTTCTATCAAACAAGAAATCAATCATATCTTCTCAAGATAAAAACATTGTGATAATAGCAATTATTCCGTACAACTAGTTTGTTTGTACATTGTTGTTTTTTTTTTCATGTTGGGGAATGCTGGCTATAGAAGTATATAATTTCCTGTTATTATCGTTCCCTACAGAGCACATCATCAGGTGAGATTACTGGGGCGTGACGGTATAAGTCGACCGAGTCCTTCTTCTGCCCCATATTTACACAGCCTGGTGTAAATCATACCTGTATTGTAGTTAAGCACGCTCCACAACAGTTCTCACCTGGCGACGTTGATTGTCTTGCCACGACAGAACACACGTGTCGATAGTTCACGCCTTTTGTCACAGTCACCCCGCGGAATTACACCTTGTACAGATCCATCAGGAGGCCGACCAGTCTAAGGGTATTAGACACAGCCCATCCCTGTTGCTTAGAGCGATCATTCTAGCTTTTATGGCCGACAATGTTGAATGTTTATGTCGACTTTAAATATAATTGCGGAGCCTAAAGACATAAAATTGATCTTTGAAACCTTATCCAGAGTTGGATTTAATCTGTAGCAATGCGTGAATACGCTCCGCTCTTTACTTAATTCTTACTCGGAAGAAAGTGCTTCTTGAAACACCAACAACCCTTGCACGAGTTCGAAACCCGCTCTGGATACGTACGACTTTAACGTAAGAGGTTTATCAGGTGCTCAGGGATTTATGGTAGTTTCCTCTTGGCTTTGACTGGTTTGGTTCATCCATTAACACGATTGCCGATGAAAAAGCGAAATAGTCCTTCAGTAATGTAATCGAATGATTATTCGGTAGGCTTGGTATAGGTTGCGTGATTTGGGTGCCTTTTACAGACTGGAGTTACCGACAGCTTTCTGGCTAAGGAAAGGTACAATTTCTCAATGATCTTTGCCTGCACACCTCAAGGCATATAAGTAAGTAATTCTTTTAGGGCGCTCGTTATCACAAAGTTGTTGTTTATAATGGTGTTTAATCATATTTTCATTTCTTATTATTAATTCTAGATCTTGTTTTAGTAATCCCTTCAGCAAAATGCTTCCAATTCATTTCCGGTTTCCTTAATACTTAAGGTAACAATTGGTAAATCATTGCGTGGACACCATTAAATAATAAAAGATCATGGTAATCAAGGAAATCGTTTTTAAAAAATATGGTAATCCTGTCTTGTATAGCTTTCGTTGTCAACCTACCATGCAGAAGAAATTTTAAATACATTTACGTATATATTAAAACTTGTGTGCAAGATATCAGATATACGATGATGTCAAGTAATTTTTAGGCATAGTTTGTCCTGACCCCCAAACACAAGGTAGTTTTCTTTCATAAATGTATACTTATAGATATGTTTTGTTATAAGGTCATGATTATCAGTTAGCTGAGCCCCGGTGAGGCCCTGAGATTTTCTCCAGGCGCTGTTCTGTTTCCTGCATGCATAAAAAGGAATGTCATCGTATAAATAAATAAATAAATAAATAAATAAATAATAACAACCAAATAGACAGATATGAGGGAACATGGGGGACACTATTATTATCATTAATTTAATATGCAGGTCATGAGCACTTATATAGTTTCTCATTGTTTTTTTTTTATTTCTAGTTTCTCGCACACATGGCACACATAAAAACTATTACAGCTTATAAGCAGCAAGTAGTGTGGAAAGGAAAGTGCAAGGCATGTGGCTTCATATGTTATGACAAAGAGAGCAAGTTTTCTTTTCAGAAAGAAATTAAAACTTTTGGCGTAGTATTGCGTAGATGGCATAATTAGACCGCTGGCACCAGTTAAGTTCACAGATGGTGTTTTGTGTAAGACAACATCCCGGGCCACGTGATGCCACGCCCTTCTTATTCAATACACATGAGTAGTTGAGTTTGAAAGACTGTTTCATATTACGCTTCAAAGGGTTACTGTTTTAAGTAATTATGATCATTACGTTTGCTCTTAAGGTGCTATTATTTTTATCGCCAGGATTTCAACGCTGTAATATTATCGTTCTATGGTCGTAACATTTGCTCATGCGCTGCTATTACTTTTTATCGCCAGGACTTATCGTGGTAATGATGTGATCGTCCTATGATACTAACGTTTGCTTTTGCGCTGCTATTACATTTTATCACCAGGACTTCTAATGCATATGATCGTGCTGTAGGATGGTAACATTTGCTCATGCCCTGTTATTACTTTTTATCGTCTGGACTTAAACACTGTATTGCATGTGGTCGTGATATGTGTGATATTAACATTTACTTAAACCCTGCTATTACTTTCTAGGGGCCTCCGTGGCCGAGGCGGTTAGCGTGCAAGCTCGACGCAAAGACCCAGAAGCCTCTCGCCAATGCGGTCGCTGTCAGTTCATGGTGGCTTCCTCATGGTGGCTTCCTCTCCGGCAGTAGGTGGGAAAGCCCCTCAGCAACCTAGTCGTGGGTTTATCCCCGGGTTCTGTCTGGTTTCCTCCCAGATAGTGCTGGCCGGCGTCGTATAAGTGAAATATTCTTGAGAGCGCTGTAAAACGCCAATCAATCATATAAATAAATATTACTTTTCATCGTCTGGACTTAAACGTTGTAATGCATGTAATCGTGCTAAATTATATTAACTTTTTCTCAAGCACTGCTGTTACCTTTTACTGTCCAAATTGATACCCAGTAATGTGATCATTTTATATTGTTTCATAACACTTGGTTTTGAGCTGTTTTGTTATTTTAATTGCAAGGAAATATAGAGGCGAAGTATGACCCATATTTCGTCGATTTGTTTGTCTATTTTGAATTACAAATTAGCCAAAGTTTTAATGAAATTTTGTAAAATGAAACTTTCTTTTAGTGTTTTTGAATATGCTACATGAGTAGGAATATATTAAAGTCACATTGTATCTTTTGTTTATTTATTAGCTTTTGTTTGACCCCGTAGTCAAGAATATTTGTATTTAAGTGACATGCACCAGGTTTATAGGTCGAGGACGAGGGCCTTACAGAAAAATGTCTCTTATCTTGGATCATATTTTATCCTGTCACATGTTATACTTCATTTAAGTTAATTGATAGAGAAAAGGATTTCTTACAATTAATTACAAATATAGATGACGAAATCAGACGACGAAAACCAAAAAGTCAAGTACAAAAATGAGTTTAGCTTAGATCTTGACACTATTCTTCACCTTAGCCAAGACTAGTGTGGTTGAACCCTGAATGAGTACGTCTCACTGAAAATGTAAGCGTAAATATCTTAACCATCTACTTCATATCTACTTAGATATCTACTCATGTACAGAAGTATTCTGTCTTTTGATTTGGAGACATGTTAAGGATTGATGTGTTTGTACGCATACAGGGTATACAGGATATATTGTGAACGGCTGTATTAAGAATTACTCTCTCATCATATTCCCTGACCTCCAGATATACGGAAGGCCTTTACTGAATTCCAGAAAGGTATCCCATGAGATTCGCAAAGTGTGTCATAAACTTTGCCAGTAATGGTGAATACATTGGGATTATCTCACCCACGAATATTATCCTTGAAATCTGCTTAGACTATATCAGTTTAAAAAGCCGACAAACATATAAGTATGTTTACCATGTAAACACTTCATATGTTAATTATATTTAACATGATTACATGTTTCTTCGCACAGTCACACAGAATATCAACGCAGTCATGCTTACTGGACTGTTTGCGTTTATTGAAAATATCCACCACATTATTATGTAAACACCTGACACCCCCTTAATTATTAAACATACTTTATATGAATATAGCCAGGCCACGTTTCCAAATTGTAACACAAATGTGTTTAAAAAAGAAATGCATAACGTTATTGTGTATAGATACTGGACATGTATTCTGATAACTAAAGACACTGTTAACCTTCTGAAAATTCGTTGCTTTTTCAAAATAAACCTATATATAAACTGTAGAGGCCTACGGTTTTGGAAAAATACTTTTCGCTTAAAAATGACCATGGTAAATTCCACCTCAATTTGAACCGTTTCCAGATATTTTCCTTATTCAGGCGAATGGAATTTATCTGGCCATTTTATAGATTTTCAAACATCAAGTGAAAGTGCACAGATGTATACGTATACATGCGATTCCATGTACGTGTCTCCAGTTGTTTTCAGTTTTCAAATTTCTCATAAAATTCTGCACTAATTTTCACAGTTTGAAAGATCTTTCATTTGAGCTTTAATCCATTTTCTAGCAGATGAAGCGAATCTGCCTCTTTCGTTTACTGTGACGGGTTTTAGTGTGATAACAATGCATATACCTGTATATAATTTTATATGTGATTTTTGTTATATGCAAATATGTTGATAGACTCGTGTAACGGGATATGAAATGACCATACACAGCCGGGAGGGCCTATTCATATTTCTGTTTGAGAGTACAGCATCTGCCTGCTTTGCTCTTTATTTCGACCATATCTGGTTGATGTTTATTTCTAATGAAACACCACGCACTAATCACAGTATCTTAAATCGGTATGAAGATTTTTTTTGATAAAAATAGTTTAGTGACATTTCAGCACGTCGACATTATCGTGAGCATGCAGAAACTGGATGCTGTGACGTCAGAATTAATAACGTTCTTTAACGTGGGAGGCATTTTCCGCAAGTCCTTTCCAGAAGTTCGGGTATATACAACTTGGCTTAACCTCATTTCGACATGTCGATTGAAAAATTGCTGGACCGTGTTAGAAGACGGCTTACCGATGCCATTTTTGACATTTTTTTAGAATTTGATGATTTAGGATTCAGTGTAGATATATCAGATACCTTTCACTTCATGGATCCTTATAGTCCTTATACAAACGATCTGAAACGATATCTATAAGTTCAATGTTTTCGGCTGTCTCTTTGTCACCATGTCACACCCTAGTCTGCGCAGTCTGATAACAACGCTGTGAATTAAATGCTGTTCGATATTGTCATTATTTTTATTTTAGGCCTACATTTCGGGGAAATCACATCGGAATGAAAGAGTATTATGCTTTTTAGAGATTTTCAACATTTCAGTTTTAAAAAATAAGTGTTTTTTTAAGTAACGACACAAATCATTTTGACTATAATAAGAATCAATTTTGGAAATATGAATTTGATTTTAATAGAAAGCAACAAGACCTACGCAAAAACAGAATTCTGTATAACTTATACAACATATATAAGCTGTCGAAGGGCTATATGTAGATCATCATGTAGACCTATACCTTGTAAAGCAAATTCTCCGGTTCGGGTGTGGCTTTAAATAAGGCAGTTTGACAGGTACGTGACTGAGAGCGGGTTATTTTCTCTCCGCCCGTTTTCCTCGACCTATAGGCTTGCCCACGCCTTCGTGTATATATAAGTGAACTATTTTAAGCATGGCGTTGACCCTACATGAAATAAATAAATTAATTATTCAACTCAGTAATAACTCTACTTTTAAAAAACTTTGACGTATTTAATTTCAAAATATTTGACTCTCGTGTCTGCATATCGATTTACACGTACATATTTACTAAACATGTACTTTCATGCTGAACGACTTCAATGTGTACAGCAGGAAGATTTTTTTGTATGTTGAAAATCCTTTGTTTTTCCTTGTCTTGTCGTTTGGCAATTTATCACTTGATATGGGCTTATCATGAATTTAAACAAGTGGCCATCTATCCTACTTAATTCTCCAGAAAGTGGGCTTCATCGTCAATTTGGTTAATGTTATATTTGCCGCCATAATCAAGGCACTCTACTTGGTGCTAAGCTGTGGTGCTGGTAAGCCTATTTGACACAACTATCGTCTTCTCCTCGGGCTCAGTATTTGCCGTAGGAATCAGACAAACTAGCGAATTTGTCGCAAAGCACGTTGAAACTGGAACTCCAAATCAGATTTCCAACCTCGTAATTGCATTTTCCCCGCGCACCCTGGACGTCATTTTGTAAAACCTCAGTAAGTAAAACGGGCCTCCTGTAACTGGCATAAACAAATCCAAACCGTTTCTAGTTAAGGGCTTGCGTGAGAAGAAAAGCGGACGAAAGCGTTGGTGAGATTTGTATGCGTTTGGTGGCTAGCGTTTCGCAGCTTTCATTGTTAGATGTAATTAGTTGTTGGGCTAATACGATAAAAAGTGGCCACTTTTAACATTGTAGTCAGATTAAAAGTGATGGGAGCTATCTGTATCTTCAATTCTATCTCATCAAGACTTCGATCGATCGGTGACAGGCCGGCAAAATTCAATTTGCATCCTTAAGTACGACAGGAGAATGTAGTCTCTAACGAGTCCCTCAACTCCCTTGCCTCTTTCAAGGAAAACTTGCCTGGCAGTAGCGATTTGCCCAGGCCCGGGGAATCCCAGTTCATTATTTAATTGATATGTACAGGCTAAAGATCTCCTCCTAAGCTGGTTGGATTAGGCAGCATGGGCAAAGCTATGAAAATGAAGAACTTTCCTATTACAAAGTAATGGTCTTACTTAATATTGTAGCCGGCCCCCAGAGCTCGCTCTTTATAGCACCTGATACAAACCGGACGCATGCCATGAATCGCCCACCCCGATCGGGTGACGTGGAAATTTGTTCTGGAGGATTTCGAGAACGTTATTACACGAGTCCCCAGGGGCCGGTAAGATTCGATCTGCGTCTGCTTTCCCAATTTCTCCCCTTTTTGTTCCTTAAATGATTCGTCACTTGTCCCCTAAGACGATTTTCATCTAATACGCGTTTAGTATTGCCCATCTGTCGAGGGTATCGGTCCATAGCTCAGCGGCTTCACTTTTTAATAAAATAACACAAGTCCATGGACAATGTTTTGTTGTCCGCCTTTACTGATTAAAAAACTCCCCTCACAAAAAATTGTCCCTAGAAATCGCAAGCCACACTGAGGACGCTTGTGACAAAAAGCAACAAACCGAGCGAAGTCATTTAACAAAAATCGGATGAAGTAGATGACAGTTTTTACAAGAGCGACGTTAGGGATGAGCAAGACTTCAGTGCATGGACTTGACTTCTACATCGCGTGGCGGGTTTTTGAAGGTCCTTGGAGGCGCAACCCGTTATAAAGCTCGCTACATCAGCGAATTAAAAGCAAACACCGAGAAAATTATTTGCATTCGTCCGAAACAGTTAACCACATTAGATTCGGCGTAAATGGCTTTCGGCTGAGAATTTATCCCCTTCTCCGAGCCCCCAGTGCCCTGCTATGATCTCAAAGACAATTCCGGAATAACTTAAGATTCTCGTTATCTTACTAGACAAACCTCAGCGTATTCGTATAAATATTTCTTGGTGAGAAATGGCCCAATGAAGATTAAAGGACCGAATAACGCGTGTCATGCCGGAATCGGATATATGTACGAAGACTGTCCGATCAATCACTCTTCGGGCTTCCAATTAACGTTCCAATCTCTTACAGTCACGTAATGTCAGACTAGTTTCTCCTCATCCCATTCTTTGAACAGATAAGTCATCCAGTGGCGACCTGAGAAGCTATATGGCAAGTTACAGCGATGGAATCTCGCGTAAACAAAGATTTACCGTGAATGGAACTAAGATTTAGATCACTTCCATTATAAATTATTTAGTGCTACAAATACACTGACACAATAAACCGCCAGGAAATAGTGACGTTTCACGAATTCCATCTTTTTATCTTACTTCGGACAAAATATGTCAGTTTTTCTATGTCATACATTCGCCCCGATTTTGCGGAAAGTTACCTAACGTTTCGTGCATTAGCTTTTAACGTAAGCAATTTTTGTTCTGCACCACCTAGTTAATTGATAGTTTGAAAGGAGAAATATATGTGTTCGCATTTTACACTGGAATGCAGTCTTAATTCTGGAAAGCCCGTTATGCTGAAGCCTGCACACTAACATGGATTGTGTCAGCTTTTGTTGCTTCAGGAAAACTAGAGGCTAATAGAGATGTGATCCTATCGTCTATCAAAGTCCGATGGCCGTTTTTTCCCATTTGATACAAACCAGATTGGCCCGATTTGATTTTAGAGCAGCCCATTAACTTCCACCGTGTCAGGTCAAGTTTCTGGAAAGGTCAACGACAAAATGCTCTGACGCTAGATCATATTTCGTGCGATGTGTGATGTGTTTTCATCACTAACTGATTCTCATCTCGGCACGTGGTCAATGGCCCCATCAAGTCAGAAGCGTTGAAAAATCTTGTGTGGCCAGAGGCTATTGTCACTGAAGAGCCAGAACTTGCATGGATCTGCCACGTGTTCCGGTCTGCGTCGTGGACAATCCTAGTTCATGAATAACTACGACTTGCTGTCGGCTAGGCTACAGTTAGGTCCAGAGGTCATGTAATTAGCAAGTATTTCGCCTTAAACATGACAGTCAGTAAATACTAAATAATCTCATAGAATATGGATGTAAGGGTGCAAAAGATTTAAATTTGTGATGTAAACATTCCTGATCTTTTCTTTTCAACCATGAGGTCGATCGCGTGAAAATTCAGAGTGGTTTTCTCTGAACTGTAGGAAGAGAAGGCGTTTGGTTATTTATGCTTGGGACACTCACGCGATAAGCAAAAACTGGTTTTCGTTATTCAACTGACACTTTCCACTGTCATCGAATCTTTGTAAAGCAACAGAAACGAAAGATGTGATTGGCAAAACTGAAGGCAAGCCAAAATGTAGACGAATAATCACTGCACCTCAAGGAAAAGTTTGTAGACATATGTACCAGGGATCGGCTTCTCATTGGGCTGTCATTTGGTCAGTGGCACACTTCTCCAGCCAAGAGGTGGCTTCGCAGTCTATAGTATATCTCTGATCCACGTCATTCTTGTGGAAATCGGTCCCAAAATCGGACCCGACAGCAAACGTGTGTCTTTACCTTACATGTGTGTCGATCGATGTATCTGAACTATGTGCACGTCTACTTCTTTTACATTTAGTAACAAATCTGAGACTTTCTTTGCCTAACACCTCATGTGCAGACGGACTGCTTTTGGTCTTGCGTCTAGTTCGTCTCCGTTATAGTCTCGCGCCATTTTCATAAGGCTGAGGCAGATCCACCAGCGGTTCATGCAGGAGTGATTTACAGGGGACCCGGTTTAACCTTTTATCGGCAGATAATACACGAGGGAGTCGCGAAGCAATTCCGGTTCGCTTTCTCATCACGGCGTACCGTATAATAGAAATTTTATGGGAATTTTATCAGGTTGTGTTCAGTTTCAATTCACGCCATATCCC
Source organism: Liolophura sinensis (assembly GCF_032854445.1). NCBI lineage: Eukaryota > Metazoa > Mollusca > Polyplacophora > Chitonida > Chitonidae > Liolophura > Liolophura sinensis. Next base: position 12,338,407 of record NC_088301.1, read on the forward strand.
CTCTTATTGATCCTCCTCTGTCCTTACACCGGAAGCAGTACACATGTCCATAACAGTATCTCTGTAGACACCTTCTGTCCAAACAAGCCTCAGACTTTGTACAGCTTTATATACAGGGCCTAAAAACGAATCTTTATAAGAATCTATGATACGAATGTTTGTTCAAGAGTAGAACCATGTAAAAAAGGCAGCATGTTGATTGTTATAAATCACTTTTTATAACAGGTAACAAAGACTGTGAAATGAACTTCAACCATGGCGTATTTAAAGGGAGAAACTAGCGACGACATTTAAACAGATTTTACTAACGATGTTTACTTGTTTTACTTTGGCTACGCGTGTAATACCAGTCTTAAGTTATGAAATATTTTAATGTCCGTGAAACTCCGGTCTATTGCTAGTTTCACCTTGAAATGAAAGAGGTTGCATTTTATGTATTTGTATAGTCATAAAACTGTGAAATAATCGATGAACTCAGCTTCACAAGGTAGCTGATTACTATCTGAAGAGTGAGCACTTGGCAAAGTGGCGCTGTCGTAGATATAGGCGGAATATGAACGGGGAACAAAATACAAAAAACAGAATTATAATATCATTGGCGTGGATTTATTATTTCAAAGATTACAAAATGTAACTAAAATCCGTTCTGTTTTCTCTCTAAATTATTTATTTATTTATTTGATTCATGCTTTACGCTGTACTCAAGAATATTTCCCTTATATTCCGGAGAGGGAGCAGACCTAAGCTGGACTTGAACTCACAGGGACCGTATTAGTGATTTGCTCCTGGGTTACTGCGCCACGCTGTGTTGTCATTGAGCTATTTAGCATCATGTAATTTATTGTGACCTTATATTGGTAGTTTATTGTACAATGAAATCAGTTGTAAATATCCTTCATATTTAATGTAGATAGGCCTATCCTAGTTGACCGTGTCTAGTTCTTGACAAGCGGTCACAGGTTCGAATACACCTCCCGCTCTTTCTGCTTCGGTTTTAACTCATAGGAAGTTTATCAGGTACTTGGGGAGCTACGATGGTTACTCTTGGCCTCTCACTTGTTTCCTACTCCTACATAAGGCTGAACGATATCATAAGTGAAATACAACTTCACCTTAATTCGCGCCTTCCATTCAATTCGTGAATGATTCGGCGACCGTCTATTTACAAAATAGGAAATCAGATACAGCTTATAAATTCACTGTTCACAAACGTGCATTTGTAAAAAGTAAGATTTGCCCAAAGAGAAATGCCATTTCTGTTAATAAAATAGTAATATTTCTCAACTCGATGATTAAAGACTGACATTTCTCAACTTGAGAATTAAAGAGTGATATTCCTCAACTTGAGAATTAAAGAGAGATATTTCTCAACTTGAGGATTAAAGATACTTCTCAACTTGAGAATTAAAGAAGTGATACTTCTCAACTTGAGGATTAAGGAGTGATATTCCTCAACTTGAGAATTAAAGAGTGATATATCTCAACTTAAGAATTAAAGAGTGATATATCTCAGCTTGAGAATTAAAGAGTGATATTCCTCAACTTGAGAATTAAAGAGTGATATATCTCAACTTGAGAATTAAAGAGTGATATTCCTCAACTTGAGAATTAAAGAGTGATATATCTCAGCTTGAGAATTAAAGAGTGATATATCTCAACTTAAGAATTAAAGTGTGATATATCTCAGCTTGAGGATTAAAGAGTGATATTCCTCAACTTGAGAATTAAAGAGTGATATTCCTCAACTTGAGAATTAAAGAGTGATATATCTCAACTTGAGAATTAAAGAGTGATATTCCTCAACTTGAGAATTAAAGAGTGATATATCTCAACTTAAGAATTAAAGAGTGATATATCTCAGCTTGAGAATTAAAGAGTGATATTCCTCAACTTGAGAATTAAAGAGTGATATATCTCAACTTGAGAATTAAAGAGTGATATTCCTCAACTTGAGAATTAAAGAGTGATATATCTCAACTTGAGAATTAAAGAGTGATATTCCTCAACTTGAGAATTAAAGAGTAATATATCTCAACTTGAGAATTAAAGAGTGATATTCCTCAACTTGAGAATTAAATTATTTCGATCGTATGAGCTTGTGTGGAGTCATGGAGTAGTGAGAAGTCCCGATGTCATTGGGACAATTTCGCTCAACCGGAACAGCTGCAATGAGCACAATTGACACGTGATCGGTGAGTTAACGGCGCTCTCTTTAAGACGACACGTGACCAACCAGGTTGTGATTAATTCGTCAATCTGAGAGTAATTAACTAACTCAAGAGCTCCGATGAATGTTTTTTTCTTCATGCCGTTTAAAACGATCTGGTAATGACATCTGACCTTATTTCCAGTTGGACTGATTTACTTAAGCATGTGGTCGGCAAGTGTTTGTATATGATCTAATATTCCATTAATGAGATTTGTTGTAGACAAAAAGTATTATTAATGTGTGTTGAATAGACGTTGCTCTGACATAACAGCTACCTGTTCTGCTCTGCTGTAAGAAAAACACATTTGTGATTTTCCTTGAATACAAATAGCCTCCTGGTGTTCATTTTTTAGAAAATGAAGGCATCGTTTTACTGCACATCGACATGTGAGTAACGTTTTACTGCACACCAACATGTGAGTAACGTTTTACTGCACATCAACATATGACGAACGTTTTACTGCAGATCAACATGTGACGAGCGTTTTACAGCAACTCAACATGTGGGTAACGTTTTACTGCACATCAACATGTGACTAAGGTTTTACCGCACACCAACATGTGAGTAACGTTTTACCACACTCCACCATGTGTGTACAACGTACATGTGTATATTTCCTCACACCACCATGTGAATAATATTAAATGTTAAATGGTTTAGTGACCAAGTTCAACTACAAATCTATAGAATAAAGTGTCGTTTCGTTAAAAGTCTACATGATGCGTCGCCTAATATTGTTTATGCTTGATTTATGCTAAATGCTACCTTTACTACAACGCGCCTACATTGTTCGTTGACAAACTTCCCGATACCTGTTCTTTTCTGTGAGAGCAAATTTGATAATAACTAATAATATGGAATACTTCGGTCATTTAACCACGGCTGTGACTCATTACAAACATCTGTCTTTTGGAAATAACATGGCGCACTCTATATAAGATGACGAATTTCGGCTAAGCTGTAGGTGCCTATGTATTTAGACAATCCTCATGAAGACCATATTCACGTATAAATGTGTCGTACTTCCATTATACAATGAGGAGGTAGCAAATACCATAAAATTTTCTTTCCTTCTTAAAGAAAAATATTTAGGACCATATTAATGAAAAACTTAAATGGACAGTCTTTTATGTGAAGTTTGCTTCATTTTCTTATTGAATTCTCCTTGAACTGATGGTAGGGTGTCTGTATACAGCAGAAATAACTTGATATATACCCTGTGTATTAAGACTGGCGTCGTCCTGCATTTCGGGAACGTTTCGGGATTCGGTGACCACGTACACGATGAAACGAGCTTTACAAAGGGCCCATTTCGTATTAAACAGTTTATGGATGAATAACTGACGTAGAGATGAATTTGTTCCGTGATATCTGGTCGCTGCTGCTGACATCCGCCCTGGCCTCTGACATCCTGACATTAGATCAATCCGTCTCCGGTGGATGAGTGGTTATTGTATCCCTCCTGACATTCGTATTCACGCGGTGTCTCGCGTGGTCGAGACTCGAACACAATCGCCTGTCGCGGATTGATAAATGTCTGCGGGGTTACGCAGATCACGTCAAATGACGCCTGAATAAACGAGATTTCCTTAAATTGTCATATCAGCATTTGAGGCTGTGAGAAAGTCGGACTCACGGGAAGAAATCGGATAGAAACGACTCGGGTGGAAAGTATTCTTTGTATGACACTGTGTGTGGAAAACATTTAAGAGTTTCAACTCTTCAGAATTACATGGCAAAAAATTCATCTGATATTAATGTGTATATATATAGGGTGCTTTTAAAGTATTAATGATCTTTCTAGGAGCTTCCTGTCATGACTGGGAACCATATGTATGTAGCTCACTGAATATGATGCGTGACTGGCAAACACCAGGCACACAAGGTGCGGTTTCAATAGCACTCCAAACTCCAAAGACAAAGACTTTGTGAATTTAAACGAAATGAACACAAGAGCCAATGCTGTATTTGAAAATTATGTTTGTATAGTAAAAATGTAATCTAGCTATTTTTGTGATAATGAAATGTAGATGGTTGGACTACATGAGTTATTTACGGCGCGGACATGTACACCAAGTGGCTTTTGTTTGCTGGCCGCTTATTGGGGAAGTGTCTTCACGATAAAACTGTGTTATGCAGCCTGTCGTATATCTTCGATTGTTCACTCCAGGAAGATAAGGATTGCACATTTGTAACAATATAATATGAAATGGGGGAGGGATGCTATATTTAAATCATATAAATCTTGGAAATCGTCATAATAGGGGGGGTGGGGGAACGCGAATATGCAAATATATTTCCATTTTCTGTCAAATGAGATTCTTCAGGATAGACTGAGAATTTATACACGATCTGTCAGTTTATCCCACAACGCCGCACTCCCTCAGACAGCCAGTTATAGATATTACAACACGTCATGTGATTTTTTGATACAGCATAGATGAATTTAAATCAGATTTGGCTGTGAAGTTGATTAATATAATCTACCACCAGTTTTTTTCTTCCTCCCGACAGAGTAGAGGTCAAAGGTGTCATTAATTCCAGCCACATCGCTCCTCTGGATGACGTATACGTGCCTGGTAAAGTTCCCCGGGCGGGGCACTGGGGGCAATCGGCCGTAGTGTCCAATTTATGGATTAAGTGTCCATCTTTCTTTTTTTCTTGTGGTGAAGTTGTCCCCAAGTCGCGCTGCCTGGATAATACCACCACTGTAATAGGAATGCAATGGCGGGACTATCTCCTTACAACTCTGAAATTAAATTAAGTGGCCATCGCCGGACAAAGAGCCTTCCATTGTTCCTTGTACTCGCTGCTGCTAATGTACCGAGACATGGACGATACTGTTAGAGTCTACTCCCCGGAACATTCCCGACACAGCGGTACTGATTAAAACCCGAGATTTCCTTAAGTCTAGAACAAAGTGATAGCTAAACCATGAATATAGAACCAGGGTGGAGTCCGTCTGCATATCCACACACTGGTCCAACAATCCTGTAGACGATGGTCTGTATGTTTGCTTAGCTGTTTAATTTGATTTTACTCTTTATTTTTAGGGTCATAATTATTTTGCTGTTTTACTGTTTTGGCTTGGATGGAGATTTCTTATGCAATAGACGTTTACCCCCCCCCCCAAAAAAAAAAAAAAAAAAAAAACGTGAAATAATTTCCATCAAGCGTCATCAGTGAGTTGTGAAATTGTGATTTAGTAAAGTTTACGTTAAACTCCGTGTGGTATAATAGAGTGGTATATTCATTTCTTATGAATTATGAGGTAAAGGCTTTCGGATAGACCTCCCCATATTTGGTGTTATTAGGTTGATAACACGCATGTACAAACGCCTACCTCATTGCGTGCATGGAACGTTTGGAACCGTTGGAAAGGTTTCCTCAGAATTGGCTGTGTATAAATGGCTGTAAAACAGTGTCTAATCTTTCTGTGGCATCGATCGCCTTAGCCACATGAGTCCGGGCCAACCCCACTCAGCAAACCAGTCATGTTTTTACTGAATGAACGGTAATTTGTTTTGACAGACAAGACTTGCTATAACCTCAGCTATAACTGTTATCATGTCTCACTGAATGCTTAATGTATTGTTTTCATATTCATCTGGGAATCTGAACAGAATTTCTGGCACTCTTCCTCATAATCACATCTCTAACACGATTTTTTTTTCTGCTAGGCAAAGGGTTATTTCCAGCCGAACAATTTGAGTTCCTGGCGTTAACTTTCCTGGTATGAACGTGTTCAAAGCACGTCCCTGGCGGTTTCACACGAACTGGCGGCTCTCCAGAAGCAAACTCAAAGTGGCATGAGTTACATTCACTGAATATTTGCGGCAAAATATGTAAAATGTTAAGACAAAAATGCTGATAAATGTCAAATGGCCTCAATGTTACACATAACTTCAACTCCAAGTTGCTATTCAGAACATGACTATAGATTTATTAACTTGAGCATTAAGGCTTTCAGGGAACATTACCGAACAGAAATATACCTTATTGTTTGATATCTTAGTTGTAGGCCTATAAATGCTAAACTGAAAGGAGAATGTTTTCCCGCCTAAACTAATTCGGGCCTGCAGTCTATTGTTCATCTTTGTCTATTGGATAAACTGGTAACGTATTATCCGTTCATAGCAAGTGAACAATGGTGTATTCAGCTTGGACACGAGCCGCCATTGCACGTGAATTAGTACCACATTGTGACAAAAGATTGTCACGCTAAAAGTCCCTCAGCAATTCACAATGTCATGTCAGTCAAAACAAACGGTCAAACATGATGAAGTCACACCATGTCATGTGACTGCCACAAGATGGCTTAATATCAAACAAGCTCACCACAAGCTACATGACCAAGCAATCTCACAGCGAGTCACAAAAACAAGCAATCTAACAGGAACTCACATCGGCAAGAAAACGCCAAACAATGCACATGACCGACGAATTTCCCAACGAATTACATACGTGTGCACCCAGCTACGTCAAGAGCGAGTCAGTTCTCACAGCAAGTCGCATCCGCTAGCAACGTTTCAGCGAATTGCATCTACAAACAATGTCGCAAGTCAACAAGCAATCTTACAACTACTGCAAGTCGCATCACCAAGCAATGTTACAAGAACAGAGACTCCCACAACCTAGTAACTTTACCGAAAGAGTCACATACCAACAGTAAGTCGCGTCTTCCAACAATCTCACAACAACAGCAAGTCGTATCCCCAAGCAATCCTTCACCAACAATTATGGAGAAATCTCACAACGAGTCGAATAATCGCCCTGCAATCTCACAACAAGAGCAATTCGCATCGTCCAAAAATATCACAACAATATCAATAGCGAGTCGCATCTCCCAGCAATCTTACAACAACAGCGAGTCCCATCCTCCAGCAATCTTACAACAATAGCGAGTGGCATCGTCCTGCAATCTCACGGTGAAGTACATCATGCAGCAATCTGCCAACAGTACTGTAAATACGTAATGGTAAGCTGTTTGTTCCAAAACTTGCAGAGGTTTTGAAATGTAAAACGTCATTCTAAGCACTCTGGTTACTTTCACCCATGAACAAGTAAACTATCGAACACGCGGTGAGATCAATAAATAGATAAATAAATTTAAAAAATAAATAAATAAATAGCCTATCATTGCATGGGTTCTTTGGCATATATCAAGGCGAAAAAGCAAAATCTGGAATTTGTGAAAAGCAAACTATATGTATGCCCAAGGGTCCTGCTTCTGTCTCGGAGGCTTCTATGCTTTATATGATCGGTTCTTGTTACAGCCGAATGATTAATTACTGTGACAATTTGTTGACTTGAGTCACACGCCACTGTCTGTCATCTCCACCCACGTCAACTCCTTGCCAGACAATTACTCAATCACGATAGCAGTCATTCCGTGGACCCTTTATTAACCTGTGTATGAGAACGGAACGACAGAGACTCTTAATTAGACAAACACACCCGCGTGACAAACGTGGATATAAACCACTGGAGCTCTGAATTTGTTTTCTGGATACAGTGTGAAATAGGATGGAAGATCAGACATGGCATAACTGACATAATCTGTTTCTCTTTGAACAATGAACTTCGTATGTTGGAATAAATTAGTGTAGCGATATCTAGATGTATTTGCTTTTTGTGATGGAATGTTTTTGCAATTGCTAATATTTTGAAATCACGATTTTAAACATAGAAGTACATCGCACATAAAATGGTATGTAAATATGATGGAATGTGAAAAATATCGCCGTTCTGGCTACAGACGTGATGTTGAAAAGTGGCAAAACTATACCACCAACTTATGAATGTTGAATGCATTTCTATACATCCAACATTCAAGCAAAATGAGGATGACTATTCTTCAAACAAATCCTGGTTAGGAACAGTGGTATGTGTTTTATACCCTCCAAAAATTAGAGCAAAAAAGACTGCTAAAAGATTTTGTCATCTATTTAAAAACTTAGCAAAAATTGTTCGCTCTTTGTGAAAAAGAGCTTTTCATATAACCATTAATAATGCTAAAATTTACTTTTGAAATAATCCTATGTACTGTTTTGATTTTGAATTTCTAGCCGTCTTGATTTACACGAAGCATTGCAGAAATGAGTCCTATTTGTGATAACCTACTTACACAATGGCTATTCCCACAAATTTTTACAACAGATGATTTGCAATAATTTATCCCATTGATAAAATATTGTAAACATCCTCCATATTTTATGAATGAATATTTATGATTGAGACATCGTTGCTATATTGTTTTCTTTCGCTTTAATGCATTAGTTACCAATGTTGCATGTTCACATGAATAATTAGATTTTATTTATTTATCTGATTGGTGTTTTACGCCGTACTCAAGAATATTTCACTTATGCGACAGCGGCCAGCATTATGGCGGAAGGAAACCGGCCAGAGCACGGGGAAAACCCACGACAATCCGCAGGTTGCGGGCAGGCCTTCTCACTTACGGCAAAATTAGATTTTATGAATATGCTTAGAAAAACGTATACTCTACACGTGACAGTTTCATGGGGTAGAAATAGTGAGCTACATGTAATCTCTGTCAGTTCAAAGGTTTGAAAAGCATCTTTCAGTCAATATTTTCCATTAAACTTGGTCAAAATAACATGTTCTTTTTGCACTAACTCTGGCGTATATGCTGTACTTGGTCAGACCGCATATGGAGGTGAACGTCCACATATGGTCTGATGTCATCATGAGATAAACTTCTGTTGCTTATTTTATGACTGATATTTAACGTTGTGCATTGTGTAACTTGGCTGAAAATTATATACAGGGTAGTAAATTAAGAATCCTGCTTTACTTTGGACCAAAGCTGATTTATTAAGTGGAAATTCACCTCTGCATGGGTTTTGTTTTTAGCAAACTATATTAAAGTGAAATGAGGACGTATTAGAAAAAAGATACACACAATTCTAGAAGTGTTTCTAAAAAGGTCATTGTTTCTCTTGGATGATCAGATTATGGAATTTGGAATAATCTCTATAGATCAGACTTTCATTACACCTTCGTTTTCAGAAGATGCAATGGCATGAATATTTAACTTCATTTAACAGTGTGGACCTGTCACCCTGCTACATATCTGTTATACGTATGTTCCCTGCTTTCTGGGCTAACTGCTGACTTTAACAAGCACTCTTGACTCGTCTGTGAGGTGTTTATTTTCTGGAAATGTGCCAGCATGTGTACAGACTGTGTCGACCTATGAGGGAAGCCTTTAGGAGGAGAGTTTCCCTAAATTACGTACGTGTTCAGTACAAGGAGGGGTAATCCTCGTCGGATGGGGTAGTACTCGCTAAGCCCGGCAGGATTACACAGACATGTTCCCGAGCGGCAGTAGCTCCCGCACTTTGTAGGAATACATGTAACCCGGCAGCTTCTAATTTGGTTAATAGAATCGATTTGCCGTTTTGAATTGAGTCGATGGCGTTATTGTAGGATATTACCTCGCCTTCCTTCTCCAGATCATCTATGTGATGAATGCTGCGGGGTGGGTCATCTTGATTCAGTATCAGCCAGTGTTCTCACCACCACACATCAGCGAAATGACCTCTATCCATCCATCTTTCAATTATTAGAAATTTTTGGATAAATCGTTGGTATTTCCGCTTATGAAGGTTTCCGGAAGAGCCCGGACAACGGTGGCTAAAGGCGCATCAAGGGTACATTCCTTGACGCCGGATCACTCGACCGCTTAACGACGTGTAATTATGCCTCCGCGCACGCATCAATTTCAAAATCAGCACCGCGGAAAATAGCGATCAGTAGCTGTGTCAGCTCGTGCCGTTTTATTGTTATTGTCTGGAATTTTGTCAACATCACATTTGATAGCTCGGCTGCTTTTATGAGCAAGGCCATTATAAGAAACTTACACAAGCTTACCAAAATGGCTTGCATTCATGCTCCTTCTGAGCATGCCTGGTAAATACTTGTGATTGGATTTTGAACATTCGATTCACACATAACATCCACATGGAACCAACCTTGCATAATAGGTGTACGGTTACTGAGCTTTCAACGTCAAAACGTTTTATTCTTTTGGAACCACAAATGTACGTGTCTGTACATTTGGAAATATATGTACTTGCATTCACAACACATAATGAATTATAAATTTTATCATACATGTACACTGGTTCACTGACTGCATGTTCGGAACAAAATAGTGTGGGAAAATGACTATGGAAGGGGATATCCACCGAAACCGTATGCGTGTAACTTTGAACGTTGCAAGTTCTACACTGCTATGTAAGTCTGCAGCTTCTGCTATGTGTCTACCGATATTCGGCTATGTGGCTACCGAAACGTGGGCAAGGTATGTGATCTGAACATTGTAAATTGTGATGCCGCAGGTTCTGTGTTCTGACGGCGTGCATTTGTTTCCGTCATTGCAGTTTTGGATATGCATGAGACGCATGTGCCAGTAACGCTCGTTAGCCACATACACGTCTTACAACACTGCTCCCATATGTGGTCATGCGCCATTATGACAACAGAGGGCGCTGTAATCAACAAGACGAAAAATAATAATCGCTCCCAATCCTGGAAGTACAGTCCACTTTACGGCAAACTGTTCAGTTGTCGTTGTTGTTGTTAGGATAATAAAATGTCAATCATGGATGAATTTTGCTAATTACACAACAAATTACCAGGACTTTTTAGTAGTTTTGCTGATGATTTCATTGCAAGTGTTGTGACAATGTTTGAAAACCCTTTTGAATTTACAGTGATATTATATTGTTAATATTTCAGCAGTTGATTCAAATTTGTTGTTGTTTACATTTTGGTCGAAGTAGTCCCTAGTCCCGAGTCCCCGCCATCGTCTTGCATGGGCACACTCACAGTCAGAAGTTGCCCATCAGCCCCATGGGTTTAGGGGGCCCCTAAATTTACACTGACTTTCAAAATGTAACATTGTTCTTTTTGTTTGTTGTTTTGTTTTTTGCATGTGTGGCAGGCGACAATCCATATGTTTGCCCAGAGGCCCCTGATAATATTATGCTTAGACATGTCAAAGTAAAGACGTACAGGCAATTAACACGATATACATAAAAACATTTGAAATAGGTCCCATTATGACATTGAAACATAAAACAAAAGTTTTATTTTAACTTCATGTGAGCTGTATCATTAATACCAGTACGTTCTACGGCCCGTTCATGTACCAAGAGTCATGAGAGTACTAGCCAACAGCCAACACAAGAATACATACCAAAAATACTCCCGGGGCAATAAAATTTTAAAAAATAAAATCTAATAAATTTACCTTTCCCCAAAAGAAAATATTTCTTAAGACGTAAGAAACAAAAGAGCACACACGTACGTCAGAACATGGGAAATCAGCTAAAACGAAAGCGGGAGCGATTGTTATTTCAATTTACCTTTGACAGAAGCGCCCCTTGTTGTCATAACGGGGCATCGCCACAGATGAGAGCAGTTCGAGCGCTCATCTCTGGCGATGCACCGTTATGACAGCAGGGGGCGCTAATTCATCCCTTGAAATTTCAAAGCGCTTACAAGCTTTCTCGTTGGAAGGACAGAAACTGCGGCATCACAGTTTGCAATGTTCAGTAAAATACCATACCCACATTTCGGTAGGCACATAGCCGAATATCGGTAGACACATAGCAGAAGCTGCAGACTTACATAGCAGTGTAGAACTTGCAACGTTCAAAGTTACACGCATACATTTTTGGCGGATATCCCCTTCCTTACATAACTAAGCACGATATACAGCTTTGGCTACATAATTCTTATACGCAACTTGCGTAGACGACATACCTGTTTGTTCAGTATAAACAGGTATGCAGTAAAGACATCATACCATACGAAGTCTTAATTTCTTGGCCTTACTTCTCCGATTAATGAACATCAATTTAATCCCAAACAGAATGACTAAATATCTCAGATAGATCCAATTCCATAGTGCCAATTGGCCACTTCTCCGTTGATTTCATTTTGTATGAATAAGATTTAGTTATTTCATTGGTGTTTCACGCCGAACTCAAGAATATTTTACTTATACAACAGCCAGTATTATGGTGGGAGGAAACCGGGCAGAGTCCGGGAGAAGCACACGACCATCCGTAGGTTGCTGCCAGACCTTCCCACGTAGGACCGGGGGGCTATTAATAAGACGTGAGGGTTTTAACAGTATGTAAGTTAAAGTTAACATAAAGTCATAAGATACTAATTCGATACGATTTTTAGTTCTATTCTCCGAAATTATAGTTCCAGTGTTAAAACACACAATGTTCTGTGAAAATGCATGTACCATTGATGTACTGTAAATAATGCACTAATCTACTTTCGTACAACAAGCTTTCGAATTTTTTTGTGAATACAGAAATCTGAACATATCGATGGAAAGCTAATTTTAATACAATTCTTTTCTAATTATAGGCAAAACGCTTTCCATGAATTTCAGGATGATTTTCAGGTAATTATCTTTCGATGAATTTTCTGGAGATATCAATATGAATTTCTGTCAGCAAGCTTTCAAGCAATTTCTAGTCAACTGTAGCTTCAATGAATTTTTCACATTTTGAAACGGGATCGTTTCCGAAAATCGTCGAAATGGTCTGAACTTAAGTCGAGAGCTAGTTGTCAGAAATTCTGCACCTAACATAAGTTGAATTTCTGAGAAGCATTCGACGAATTTGAAGCAAATTTTGTTTTCAGGTGATTGTAGGCTACTGTAATTTCAGGCGAATTTCAGGCGACAGTACAACCGCAGTGAATTTCAAGTGACTATAAATTTAGTTTTCTTTGAACTTCTTGAAAATGCATGATTTTCATTGCGTTTCTATCAACTGCAAGGCTTTCATTCTATTTCTGGCAACTGCATAGTTTTCAATGCCTTTCTGGCAGCACACATTCGAGGGATTTAAGCAGGTATATCGTTTTAAAAGGATTTCAGGTGACTATATATATCGTACGATAAATTTCGTGAATGTACATGGCTTTCAGTGCATTTCTAGCAACTCGCTTTCGAGGAGTTGCAGGTAGCTGTATCCTCCTCAACGAATTTCACTCGACTATATACAGCTTTCCATGAATATCGTGAGACTGCATGCACTTCAGTGCATTTCTGACAACTCGCCTACAAGGAATTGCAAGAAGTTATATTTTTTTCAACAAATTTCAGGCAACTATATAAAATACCGCAAATGATATCGGAATACATACGCACATTTTGTCTTTGTGCAGATAACTATTCTCATTGGGATTTTCATTTAAACATCTTTAAAGGAAAGGAAGAAGAAAAAAAAAACTATGCATAAATATACGTTCATTTATTTTTTTACATTATTGTGTTACACATTTGATATCTAACGTGTGCTTTATGAACCATACTGCCAGTGTTGGGAACTCAACTTTCCCAACTCCAATCACAATACTGAATGTTGGAATAACTCCTTTTACCTATGATTAAAATATTACTGAAATAATGTTCCAAAAATTCCTTCCATCCGGTGGACATCAGGGAAAAATGGTGATGTCAGGTCAAAGTTCCTATATACCGTCAGTATGGCTCACAAAGCCCACCATAGTATTCAAATTTTGAATGCCTCTCTAAACTGTTCAAAAAATCTGAAAAAATAAATGATGAACCTTACCTCATATTTTAACTTACTTTACTTGAATAGAATTTAAACAGACGATTAAAACAATCATCACTGTAGAAATAATAGAAATCATTTTAGAAAGTTTAAAAAGCAAATTTAAATTTTTGCTAAATGTTCAGCCGTCATCCCCATGAGGTGAATCTTTGTAACCAACACATGCAGGCACATGCATCCTGTAGCTTAGTCACACTCGACACATTGTTAGTAATCGTGGGCTTTTCTCCTGATACCAGCCCGTCATTCTCAGGATTTGAGCGGAAGTCATTTTAAGCTGATATTTAAGTACTGAGTGGTTTTGTTAATCGCCTTGCTTCTTTGAAGTCATTTGTCTCGTAACGTATACAACTAACAGCCCACTTCCCAGAAGATAATAGCTGATGATAAAGAATTCAAGGAAACGTTTGATTGATTCCTGCATTTATCACTCATAAAAGATGACGGTCAGGTTTATTCTACGAGGTTCAAGAACTAAACTGCGAATACATAACCAGTACAAAACTTTTGTTCTGAATTTAAAAACTTTTAATGATTTTCACTGCTTTCGCTTAAAATGTCATGTATGTATCATCTTTTCTGTAGGCACTAGACTGATCCAGCATTGTTCAAATTCTCTTTGTGAGTTTATTTTATTGTCACTGGCACGGTAAGACTGACACTGTCACAATTTCGACACAGGAAATGTCTTTGTATACTGACAAGTTTTTGCCGTGATGTTATGAGTAATAATGTGGAACCTGGCAAACAAGTCCAAATGCAAGTTTCAAAATGTACCCGGAACAGGTTCACCTGCACTATTCAAAATGCCAGCACAATATTGAGGTGTTTTGAGTTTTGATAACTGCAGTGTATTCTTGATGCATCTACATTTGTATATATTCATATTTTCTATGAATATCACTGCGAACTAGAACACCCTTTACATTTAAATAATACATGCAAATACAGCCGTGTCCAAAAGAAGGTTCACGTGTAGATCTACACTATTATACAGATTATGCCTTCATCCACCCACTTCTAGATCATTTTCTGAGCGGTAATCCTACGGTTAATGATGTTTCTGCAAATGTACACCTTCCCAGATCAAAAAATAACCCCGTTGAGTTGTGAGACGTTATACCCATCTCTGCTACAAGACCGCTACTGAGCTCCTGAAGCAATCCTATCCAGGATAAAACCCTTGTCCCCATGGGCTCGAGTCTGACGTTAACGCTCCGGTATCCTCGAATTTTGCTCACCCCGTTGTGGCCACTCCTTCTTCCCTGATCTGACAGTGTGATAATTGTCATGTTGCCCGCAGTGAGCATGTATCAGGTGCGCTGTCTAATGTTTTAAGCTTTTCTATTAAGTCGAACTGTGATAAACATGGTTAGCTGTCTAGCGCGTCAAGTCCGTCGAGAGTTCGGTCCGTTGGCAGATGGGCGTGGCTTGATCAACCCACACTCCACAACGGCGCCGGTAACTCCACCAGCCGACTCGCGTCTCTGCCGCATCTACCTTTAGACCTGCTGATGGCGGCTGCATTCTGACCACAGATATAGAATTTTGATTTGAAAGTTAATCAAGTGGATCCCAAAACAACAATTCTTCTTTGTCGTTATATATATTCATTATTCACTAGCAAAAGTGTAGGATATAGAGAAAAGACATGAAAGAAAAAATAGAGCATTCATTTCATTGGGTAAAATGTTTTTTCAGTTAGAATATGACTAATCAAATGCAGGAAAGTGCTAATCAACTTTGAAATTACTGAGCATTTGAATTGACTCTCCACAGGAAATCTTTATATGCAGTGACAAGATGACCGTGTAAAATTTTGGAGTCACCATCTCAACGAAGACATTAGAGCGTACTTTAGCATGGGGCCAATATAGAGGGGTATTACTTCTATGTGGCTTCAGTTGTCCTTGTATTTGACTTATTTTTTTATTTGATTGATGCTTTACGTTGTCCAGAATATTTCATTTATACGACAGAGGTCAGCATTATGGTGAGAGAAAACTGGGCAAATCCCAGGAGAACCCGACGACAATCCGCACGTTGCTGGAAGATCTTCGCACGCACGAACGGAGAGGAAGCCAGTGTGAGCTGGAATTGAACCCACAGCTGTCGCATTGTTGTTTGGCTTCTGGTTTATTGTGCTGCGCTAGTACTGGCCTGTTTCTTTTTCTGAAAGCAAATCACGCACGTAAGAGAATTCTGACTATGCTATAGCATATATACCTGAATTTTTGCATACGAGAAAACATCTAACGTTGATATATATTACTGGCTGGATTTTACAAAATATACCAGTAAGGCATACTTCATTCGTAAAATGAATGCATTAATCGATGAAAGGGTTGGGCATCATGCTTTTTAGAATACCTCTAGAAGACATACATGCACGCATTGTATGCCAGGTATTACTCTTTCCAGCGCTGTGCACTTTCTTTATTTAGCCTCTATTCAGAAAAAATATTTAGTTATTATAACCTCTATGTCTTATTATCAGTATTCCATTATCACGCATAATGAGAATTCATAGATATTTCTCTCGAAGCTTACCTGGAATTTCCTTTCTAAGAAGAAGATATCTAAAGGCTTATTTTTACGTAGCGTTTTACGTAGGTCTGGATGTATCTAGGGTCGGATCAAGAATAAATAACGGTACAGACCAATAGCAAATCTTCTCCTGCAGGCTACACATTGTCCCAATGCAGACAGGACTGATTTGCTTTTCAATGTTGCGTGTAGCCCCAAACCAACATCGGTTAAAATTAAACGAACGGAGACATTCATCAACTTTCCAATTGTTCCATTCCATCCACTGTGAAATAGAGCCCGAAAAAGGGAGACAATTCATGAGAGATTATTTTGATACAAAAAACAGTTCCCGCGAGAGTACTGCGTAAGGAGAGGCTATTAGTGCTGTGACTACCACTCCCCAGTGATAGATTACTCCGCGTTTCGTCTTACAGCTCATCATTATCCAGTTTGACTGAGCTGATTACGAAGTAATCCTCTCCTACCGCAGCGCTTTTTATCACGTACAGTTTATCGCTTCTTCTTTCCCCTTAAGAGCTGTATACGAGAGTGGACCATTTAGCTAATCGGTTTATGTCCGCCATTTCATGTGCCGTAATCCGACATGTCATCCCGAGGGAATGTCGTGACAGAGCAGGTTGTGCGACATGTTCTCACTTCTTGTGGCATTGCTGACAGCTCGCTTTAATACCTTTATTCATCGGGAAACATGTAACCACAGCTTCGCCGTTGAATTTGTCTGTGTCATCTTTCATGATACATGTGCTAAATTAATGCCGACTTCTTAATGTTTTCATTAGGTATTTTAGCTGGATGAAATGTCTCATCTTTTCTTATACAAGACATCAATTTCTGTTCTTTTTCAATGCCTACCCTTAACACATTACCAATTAAGTATTGTCTTATACACATAAGATTTAATAAAGCGTATATGTAACTGTAACTACATGTAATATGTAACTACACGTTCATCCCATATGTGATACTAAACTAACAAGAATGAAAATCTCCCTGAACCTGCCAGCAAACTAATTTAAAAATATATCTATATTTTATATCAAGTATAATATTCGCTCTTTCAAACATAAAATGAATGTATTATTAAAGGGTCTAAGGCTTAATTGCGATATGATTTAGATTACATCTAGAAAACAATTATTTATTTATATATTTATTGATGTTTATGTCGTACTCAATCATACTTCACTTATACGAGTCGGCCACCATCATTGACCACCATATATTACATCATTGGCCATCATATATTATATCATTGGCCACCGTATATTACATCATTGGCCACCATATATTACATCATTTGCCACCATATATTACACCAGTAATGGAAAAAAACAGGAAATATTTTAACCAGCACCGTATACAGTACTACAAGCTCAAGTTAAGACGGCTAAACACAGACGAGAGATCAGGACATGTGATCGGTAATGTATATCAACGTATAGACTGTTTAGCTGAGTTGGCAAAGTGGAAGAATATGTGTATGACCTTTTGCTTAGCTGTAATAAATTCAGACAATCTCGATTTAATCTGTAACTGTGGGTAACCCCACAACAAGACTACGATTTGCTTGCCCCAGAGAAGAACAGAACCAGAATACTCTCTGCAGGTACTGTAATTGCCGAGAGAAGATTTTTTTTTTTTTTTTTTTTGATTGGTGTTTTACGCCGTACTCAAGAATATTTCACTTATACGACGGCGGCCAGCATTATGGTAGGTGGAAACCGGGCAGAGCCCGGCGGAAACCCACGACCATCCGCAGGTTGAGAAGATTTTAAGTATTTTGTTTTTCTAGAATAATCTGGATTTAAATATTTTCATCTGGCACCCTGCAATTCAATGATTTTTACATGCAGTGAAAAGCAATACAAAGTATGAGACTTTCCCCTTCCTGTGTAATACAAAGCATCAGCACATCCCCTGATCAAGTACCATTTACAACTCCCACTCGCCAAATTTCCCCTCAAAGACAGCAAGGCATGTTCTCGCTCACCCAAGAGAAATCCTTATTTTTGATGCAAACGGGAACAGTTAATGCGCATGTGCATGTGCAACTGTTTTGCACATATGTAAAAAAAAATTATTTGCACTTATGTGCAAAAGAATTATACATACACTTTTATTTAGATGTGTGGACATCATTTGTACATATGTGTGCAAGTAAAAATATTTCACATGTGTACCAGTACTCCCAAGCTTTTAGACATTTAGAAACATTTCTACATATAGACAAATATTATTTACATAAGTATGCTAAAGAATTTAACATATATGGACAATAATTCACTATTACATATATACAACTGGAAAAGAACTCTGATCTTCATTTCTCCTGTTGATTTGTAATCTGTATAGAATGTGAAACTGTTTAGAATTAAACCTTTTGATGTAAACTAGACCAAGTGTGTTGTCAATTTGTAATCTGCATAGAATGTGAAACTGTTTAGAATTAAACCTTTTGATGTAAACTAGACCAAGTGTGTTGTCAATTTGTAATCTGCATAGAATGTGAAACTGTTTAGAATTAAACCTTTTGATGTAAACTAGACCAAGTGTGTTGTCAATTTGTAATCTGCATAGAATGTGAAACTGTTTAGAATTAAACCTTTTGATGTAAACTAGACCAAGTGTGTTGTCAATTTGTAATCTGCATAGAATGTGAAACTGTTTAGAATTAAACCTTTTGATGTAAACTAGACCAAGTGTGTTGTCACTACAGCAAAAGTTGTTCATATGATTCAAAATTGTATGATATTACCAGTATTTTTATTAGGAAAACTAATGTATTCTGAAGCACATCGTATACAGGGTGCATTTGCAAACACCTAAGGGGAATAACTAGACAACACATTGTATACAAGTTGTCTCCCTTGGGTATGTTTCAATTTTAGATTTCTCTTTTCGTGTTTCTACGATAACACTATGCTAAATAAATAATTAATTTTCCTGCTACACATTAAATTAGTTTAATGTATAAAATACATATGGCAATCGCTGGCTCATGTGCGTATAGTGTTGTTTTCTCACCCATGAAGTCGAGGGCTTGAATCCGGCTCTCGCTAATTGAGTAGCAGGTTTTAAATCAGCGGGATTGCCAAGCACCAGTCGATTTTAATTTCAGTTAAATCATAGAATGTTTTAAAAATAAATACAGTGAACAAATATTATAGACGCATACGTTTAACAAGATGTGATTTTACTGAATCATATATGCACATTTAGCTTCGGCTAACCTGATGGGTGGTCGGTGGGATACAATGTACTGCCTATTCTAACATAAGCCTTATACTGAGAGTTTTACAACCGAACCAGACAAAGGAATAAAAGATTTGAATGAAATTAGAGCAGTGTTTACTGAAACCACAGTTCTACATCGGGTGTTATTTTATACCTGATGCAAATAGGTGAAATAAGTGTAAATACCTAAAATCTACAAACGAACAAAATGAAAGGCAAAGTCCAAGAGAGTCAGAAAGGGATTTGGTTTAGTATATGTCATTGAATCTGTAATTCAGGGTTAATCGTCCAGCCTACCCTGGACCTTTACAAGGGCCGGCAACACTGTGGTCGAGACAAACGCAGTTTTATTGAACATAAAAGATGACACAAAAGTTGATGCCATTCTAAGTACCAGGCAAAACTGTTCCTATGTGAATTCAGTTTTTAAAGATTTTCAAAAGGTTACAAAGGCATTTAAAATTAGATAACATATTGCTCTTTCGAACCGTATCTTACTTCATAAGAATTCTCCTTATTTGTCTATCCGGAACATTTGAAAACAGTAACTTCTTGTGCTACTACCTAATAATACGAGAGTCAGCTTCGAAAATAATTACTTTTATATCATTTGTGGGTCACGAATAAAAATTTTGAGAATGATTTTAAGTAATTTTAAGTATAATTCTCCTTTCATTTCTTTTGTATACCTAAATGTCGTATTATTTACTTTATGTACATTTGAAAGATAGGGAACAATTTGGGAATAGAAACCTCGCTTCACAATGTAAACCTACTTATTAAGCATTGTTCGAACCAACCGGGACTGCAAAATCTATCCTTTAACCTTTAACATGGGCAATCCGGTTTCCTTCGCCCGCAAAACCTTGCCGCTGTCGTACGATTTTACATCAATCTAATCAAACAAATCTACAAATAAGTCAACGTTTCGTTTAAAGTGAAAGACAGCGCCTAACTAATGTTTATGTCAACTGAAAAACTACCATTCAAAGCATCTTAAAACTGCAATAAATGCTTTTTTAGATTTGTTTCAACCCAGTAAAAGTTTAGTGAAACTTCGTCTTGACACAGCTTCAGCGCGTCTCCATTACCGATAGCAAGATGACGTCATGTTTACTCTCTCTGACATCGAAGGTATTTCCCGTAAAGCTAATAGTTTAAGCAGTAGCCTATGGCAGATTAAAGATGTGGACTTCGGGGGTGAAGGATCAAGTGATAAATAGCTTAAATTGGACATACTGAAAAAATATTACTTCCACTGCTTGAACTGTTGATTTCAACAGGATTGTTGTACAAATGGAAATAAGGCTGATCTAGGCATTTGCCTCGCGCTGTTTGTTTTGGAGGGGGGGCTTTTTTTTAGTGGTGTCTTCTAAGATGAAAGTAGTGCTGGCCTAATTATTGCGTCAGAGAAAAATTATGTCAGAGAAAGCACCTCGCTTTAAACATGTAAAAATTCAGAGAAATTCAGAGAAAAAATTTAATCATCAGAGTTATTTAATTTTAAATGTGGTCGCTTGAGATGCCGTCTTCTCATTCCCATAAACCTTTGGCATTCCGAATGAATTTTTCACGGGCTGACATTTGTTATTTAGTAGCTGCATGCTGACTAAACGATAACACGAACGACAAAGAATGTATTTGTATAATTTGAAGAGCGTGTCTAAGTAGGCTTACTGGGGAGATGAATGCCGTTTGAGTAGAGACGGTAGGCCTATGCTGCTGTGTGACATAGTTTGTGATGCCGTCGTTGAATTCTACACGGCGTATAAATCAACTGATTTTACGCCTGTGGTGGTCGGTAAATGATACAGACCTGTCCCACAACACTCTGTGAAATGGCCCTTCAACTATACGTAAAACGATCTCAAATGATATCTTATGCAATTGTTCAGTGCTATCATATGACTTCATGGAGTGAGTGTTTAAAGACTACGTCACAGTTAAGACCGCACAATCTGACAGTAACGTGTTTGACTGGATACAACTCTCAAGATGACTGCCCTGATTCACACCAGCCATTTGTGCAGTATTGTCATTTTGTTCTAAATGTTATGCGGTGAAATCTCATTAAAATAATAAAGTATGATAAGTTTAGGAAGCTTGACTCTCCTGCTTTTGCTTGAAATATGTTTTAGCCATGTGCTGTCTTGTCCTTTAATGCCTGGTGCATCATTAGAAGTGGCATCTGGTTAAGCCATAAACCACTGTTGTCGTCGTCTTTGTTTAAAGAAGGTACTTTATATATAGATAAGCGTCTTGCCTAGTTTTTGACTGATTCATGGTGTTCACTTTACATTAGGTAGGAAAAAACCCACTTGCCTTTCTGTTCTGCCAGTTAATACTTCCGCTTTTCCGATGAAATGTTTGAGCATTTATGTCATAACATGCAGTGGCTGCACAACGCCTTTTGCAAATAAATCTCAAACCTCTTCCTTAGTGATATTATCAACGTGGAATGATATTAATCTCGCATTTAGATTTTGTTACACAAATAATTGTACAGACCTATCAACAAAATGTAAAAATGGCTACCACAATTGGCAGATCAGAAACTATTTTCAAGATGGGTATTTCCAAAGATGCATTTCTGTAGCAAAATGCATGCTCCTCTTTATAGGTTGTTTGAAAGCGAAATACTTTGATCAGGCAATCATATCTGAACAACAGCAAAATAAAAAAAAATACTATATTTAAGTGGCACAGGTGGTCTAATTCTTGAAATACCCTCCACAGACACACAGTCAAACAGATAAATCAATTAATTTCGGTCAAGACATAAACAACCTTGCACTTTATCCGCCCGATCCGCAATTTGCTGCAAGCACGATCAGTTTTGTGTGTATATATATGTATATATATCACAGAAAATCTCCAGTTGTCACGTTTCATTTGGTCACGTGTACTAATAGTAAGCTTCTAACCATCTCAATTCTCGTCAATACAGCTCAGTCTATATGGTTCTCCCGAATTCTCCCTGGTTAGGACAATTCCTATGCCTAGCATGTTCAGCAAAAATATAACAAATGTTAACTATATTGTTATTTGTATGATTATTACTTACCGACATACTAAATTATTTTTCACTTCTACATAAGACATCGGTCAGCTTTATGGGTGGAGGAAAACGGAATGCCCTGGGTTAACAGCCGACCATTAGTCAATAACTAACGAACTTTCCCAAGTGTGACATACAGAGATACACATGACATTGTTGGAAGACAAGTTGTCCTCAGCGAAGACTGCGATAAATGTACAGTCTATATCGTTACAAATTCCACGGTTCAAGGCCAGATTAGAACTCGCACCTCATGCATGTGCCACCTCGGCTGACCCTACAGCCCTCTTCCTAAACATTAAGTATGGGTAACATAAACCAAAAACAACACAAGTATGTACATACAAGCAATTTTTGTAATTAATCTATTCAATATAAATTATGATGGCACACTGAATTCCTGTGTTAACATCTGTCAACATGCATCAACATTAATTGTTCAATGGAACATTAAAACGTATTAAACACCCCAATAAATACTTGTTTATTTTCGTTCAATGTCCATTGCTGAATGTCGCGTTATTAATCACATGCATTGCAACAGCAGAAATATCAGCAAGAATATCCTGTCAAACTCATTTTACATCTCTCTTCGACTTCTACATAAACTTAGATACAATACCAGAGCTACCCATGGAATTGTCACTTGCATGTAGGCTGTATATGCATTTACATGTTGGTTTATATTTTCGTGATATTTGTGTTCATTTACGTTCATTTACGTTCATTTACGTTCATTTGTTCTGGATAATCAAACTGGGTGAATTGCATGTAATAAAATATAAAAGTAATATAGAAGTGAAAGAATGCATGAATATAAGTAAAATAAAATACCATCTTACTTCCTAGCAGATCTCTGCAGTTCATTTTGATGGCCGGCTCATTGCGTTAACTATGAGTTTAAAACCAGAATTCTTGCAAACAATGCATCAATTAAAAACACCAACAGAAATACCTGATGCCAAATAGTGTATTTCGTAAGTCATTGAGTAGTATTAGACTGATGAAGAGTCATTTTTCAAACTTTACACGATGGTTGCAGAATCCAACCTAGCAGTATATCTATTGCTCTGCCAATAGAGTTTTCTTTTGTATATTGATATTAATTTTACTCATGTGGAAATGAAAAGAAATTTAACACTTAGTAAAAGCTTTAGTAAAATTCACTGAAAAACTACTTAACCTAAAATTACCTTTCCTTAACTTTTCTTGACTTAATTAATTGCAGTCATATATTATATTTCTGAAGTGGGCTCTATGAACCAAGTGTTTTGTACGTCCATTTTCACCCAAGCACATAAACGAAAAAATAAATCTAAAACAAAAACAGAAAAGTAATGGTAGTTCAGTAAAAATGTAATTTTCCATAAGTTTTTGTACTTCTGTCACTATATCAATATTCTCAATGTGCTACAACTGCACATGTGCATTTTGTCATTCACCTATCAGATAAAGCCTACGCTTTGTCAACTGGTGAACACAGTTTTTTTAACTCGGAGGTTGTTTTCACGAGATCTCCCTCCCTGTGGGCTGCTTTCTCTTTATCCTCAGATCGGAAGTCCCGGCCCGGCAGACACTGATCCTTAAGCATCTCTGTGGTGACCATCCGCTGGGGTGAGGCCCGCGAGAGAGTCATGTGGTGAGCGTTTAAGGCGATGTCAAAGGCACAGGAACAGAGGGGAGAACACATTGGCGGATGGCGCTGTGTTTGTGTAGGTATGCTTGGACTGAAACGCCATCTGAAAAATAATCCAAATATCTTAACACCATTTACATGTCTGCACCAGAAATTTCACAACAGAAAGTCAGATCGAAGTGTAAAGTTCTATATTATAAGCGCCTTTACCCACACCTCACTCAGTCCCGAACTTAAACAAGGAATTTCTAGATTGTCTTGGTCTTAATAACTGTGAGACCTTGCTGACATTCAGCAGTGGACGACGCTCGTGTGGCTGTTTGCACAGTTCATTATTATTTTTTAGAGAGGGGGGAGCTATTCTGATTTCCACCACTCATAAAACCGGTCAACTTGGTATAAGTTGTATGAACAACAAAAAATGAATATAAGTGAACAATATAAAATATATAAACTGTTGACTAAATTTGTCGCTCTAAGAAAAGATATACCTTTGCAAAATAATAGAAATTGTACTATCACAATGGTTAATAATATCAAACTACATAATGGTAATTTTTACAGATCTGAGACTACTGGTTGCGCATAATTATAAGCCTTTTTTCCCTTTGATATTCTAAAGAACAGCAAATCACGCCTCTTCTGACACAACACCGAAGTTATAATATTTTATTTTACCGAGATGTTTAGCGTATACAACGTTTATATATGGCCGGATCTGGTTCAATACCAGTACTGACCTTTCATGGAAAGCCTGCATGGCGCGTAATCGGCTGGCATAGATCGGGAGCAAGTCAGCAGGAATACCAAGCGGACGTTCTGGATGTCCCGCATGACCGATGCCTCCAAAGGCTGTACCGGAGCCAATCCAAGGGGAACGGCCAGTTCCAACACTCATGCGCACTGCCTTTCTCCATTTGGCTCTTCTGTTCTGAAACCACACCTGTGATGGAAGAAAGCAGATTTTGGGTTAACGCCAGTGATGAAACCCGATGGGAATTATTTGCGATATATGTAATAAAGATATGTTTTAATATGTCTACATACACATAGAAATTTAATTCAGTGTTTTATGATTCTATCGAAGAACAGGTTGTCCGAGAACAGTATGTAATATCGGATATATTTAAATACTGATAAAAGGTGGTGAAAGTCATACTTATAGGATGACATGAAAGAGCAACAGCTGGATTCGAACCTGCGACCTCATTAGTCAAGTGTCGATGGACTGCTGTGAGGATAGCGATTCGGCAGAAAGTACAAACTTGGACTCTCTAGGGTATTATGATATCGTGCAGAGACAAATATGTGGATCTTACTCTAGAAAATGTTCTCATTGTTTACGTGAATTTTATACTTAAGAAAGGCTACATGAGCATTGCAACTTCGCTCGTGGGTCAGAAAGCTTGCCAAGTACTGACTGAAGAGCAGTGATTTGGACTAATCCTGGTTTCCATAATCTTAATAAAGAGTATACAATGAAGTAATATTCAGTACGTCGTAAACCTCAGTTCATATGCTTTCGGGAGATTCTGAGAGACAAATTCGCCAAACCCTATTTAAGCACCTATTAAACTGTTTTTCTGTGTTCATAATGGATTTATATACCCCTAAGGTTCAACGGGGGTCTTTAATAATATTAAGACTATACTGACAATATAGAATTTAAAATAAATGTTGTGTTCACAAACGTGGAGCTAAATATAGTCATAGATTGTATATGTATATATATATATGCATGGAACATAATGTCGTACTTAACAATTTTTCAGTCATACGACGACGAGGAGTCATTAGGTGTGTGTGTATATATCCTGAGTCCATACCGCCAAAGTGTCACTTCCACTGACGTATCATGTCGAAGACATCACATTATACTGATACCGGGTCAACCAGTCCTGTTTCTCTGTCTTTATCTCTTAGTACTGAGCGCCAAGCCAGGCAATAACAGGTATAGTTTGGCATGACCCGACCCGGGTTTGATCCCAGATCTCCCGACGCGGACCCTCTAACCATTAGCCCACCGAAGCAGTGTATAATCACGGAGACGAAATGTACAATCGAAATGATATTTTACAGCTCCTCAAATCAAATAAAATCCTTGAGTGGTTTAATGCCCACACGTTTGCTGTCAAATTTGGCTCAGTTTTTTTCTGAGAGTTTTAGTACTGCTAATGGTGTTAGACAAGCTGGGATACTTTCTCCGTCCATTTTATTCTGTTTACATGCATGAATTGGACACATCTCTCGCCGAATCTAAAACAGGATGTAACATTGGAGGTGTTTTTATTAAATCATCTGTTATGCATATATAACATGTGTATTACTTGCCCCTCTGTTAAATCCCTTCAATCCCTCTTAACCGTTTGTGGAAAATGTTCTGTTTTACATGATGTTATGTTTAGTACCAAAAAGACTGTATGCCTCTGCGCCAAATCCAAGGCCTATCAGAATTTTGTTCCCCCATCGCCCGCGTTATGTGGTAAACGCCTTGCCTATCTTGACACATACTCGTATTTAGGACATACATTTTATGATGATCTGACAGATGATAAGGATATAGAATGTCAGAAGAGAAAATCACGCAGAGCGAATGTTGTACTGACCTAGTAAAAAAAACCCATCTCTTTCGATCTTGCTGCTGTAACATATATTGTAATTATTTGTGATGTTGGCATAATAAAGAAAACGACCAGTGTCCTGCGTGTAACATACAATAATTCGCTAAGATGGCCTCTTAATTACAAAAAGGATTGAAGTGCTAGTTACATGTCTTGTATTAATAGGATTTCATCCCCGAGTGAACTTTTGCGTAAATCAACGCTGAGATTCAGACATCGCTTGTTTAATTTGCAAAATCTGCTAATTCATGGCATAATCAATTTTTTCTTACTTTGTCGTATTTATAACTATAGACTGTTTTTTTGTCTGAAATAAAGATATTATTATTATTATTATAGACGACACGCGGTCAGGTTTATAGTCGACTGCAAGCCGAGTGCCCAGATGAGCCTCATGGCATTAAACCGAAGCCGACCTTACAACTGCTGGATTCGAACATGCAACGTCTCTGGTGAGATGGAATAGCAGTCGCAACGATCTAACGCTTTAACCAGCCAGTCTGATTAAGTTTAAACACGCCATCTAATATATGACGCTATACCTGAATTCGTGCCTCTGACAAACTGATACGAACAGCTAGTTCCTCCCGCGCAAAGATATCCGGATAGTGGGTTCGTGAGAAAAGCTCCTCTAGCGCGGCAAGCTGCTGAGGTGTGAAAGTAGTGCGATTTCTCCGCTGAAAAGAAAAGGAACATGAACATTTTGATGAGAACTCATGAAACAAACAAACATATATATTAAAAGTAAACTGAACTTTGAATAACGGGTCAAACGTTCAAACAGCAGTTTATGTTTTGTAAAGAGTAACGAAAAAACATTGACAGTTTAGCGCCAGAGCATACAAAGTCCCAGCTGTTTACAACTTTAATAATTAATAAGTTGAAGCGACTTTACTGCTTAATCACCTTGGGGGACTAAACGCGCGGCAGTGCCAGAGAAACTTGAGTTACACTGATACATAACAATTTGGCTAAAAACATAAAACTCGTATATTAATATCCTTTTCCACATATTATTACACTAATAATGAGCAACAATTTTAAATGTTATCAGGATTATTTAATTTCATTCGCAACGTAAGAACCCGTTACACAGACAATATTTATTACACAATATGCCCTTCGTTTCTCAGCAGAAATTGCCAAACTGTTAAACTAACAATATTATGCGTTAAAGTGTAAATTAAATATATATAAATATATAAGCACATTAAATCTACCACTTTTAACAATGAAGTCTCAGGCTGCATGTGCTCGGTGTTCGACCTCGGAAAAGGTGAACATTGCAGCTTTGTTTGAGCGAAGACAGTAATTTTTCATTGTTTGAGCGAAGACAGTCATTTTTCATTGTTTGAGCGAAGACATTCATTTCTCATTGTTTACTTTTCAATTTATACTTTACATCAGAATTTCACCCACCACCAGACCACCCCACCCTCCACCACTAATCTCAAACCCACACCACCTACCCCCGTCCGTCTTGCATTTAATACTGTTCGGGACAAGACGGAAAGAATGTGAAAGTTTTCAACCTGACAACAGGCTGATCTGGCCCGGGATCTCGAAGCGATCTTAGACTTAAGTCAAAATTGAAATTTTGACTTAAGTTTACGATTGCTTCGTGAACCTGGGCCCTGAACCTTACAGTGAAATATACTTGAGTATACGACGTAAAGCACAAATCAAATAAATAAATATAAAGCCTATAAACAGTATGTTTCTTTTATTAACTGTCATAGTCATGTACAATGTTCTTGCCCGACATCCCATAAGTTTGTTTATTTATTTATTTCATTGGTGTTTAATATTCTTTAGAACGGCGTAAATCTCCAATCAAATAAATAAATCAAACACACCGTTATAGCAAGAAGTGGTCTGAAATGCTGCCATGGTGGTGTTAAACCCCAAACATCCATTGATTCAATTACGTCATGATTAGTATGAGTGTGAGGGATTTTTTTTACATTATAGATATCTTTTTCGCATAGAAAAAATATATACAAAATGTTTATAATGCATTTGTGGCGCAGTATATTTGTATTGAAAATTTAACCTTTTGAAAATCTTACAGGAAATAACAGCCATTGTACAGGAAATATTAACATTATTATCACAAGACTACCATTGGAATACTTGGAAGTGTAATTGAGTCTGTCCAAGCAATTTGCCGTGGAATTCTGAATACATGTTGTTAATTTGTTCACACCGATATTATTCTGTGTAGGTTACAAACAATTAAATAAAAATATCAACACGTGTTAATTTTTTATTTCATTAATGAAAATGTTTCTTTTTTTCAAATATGAATCCCATAATCTATAATATAATTATAAATATAACAACATATCGTCAGTTTGGGTTGTCTTGAATTAAACTATTTATATATCTCAATCCTTTACAATCTTAAAACTGTAGTCATTATTCATGAAGCATACAATTCGTCTCATTATTTCCGTATTTATTTGTCCTTTTTATTATGATTGTTTAATTTTATTTGGAGTCTAGTTTGAACTCAAAATATTTGAGTTACAAGCTGACTGAAGCGGGCAACCCTGAAGAAAACATGTGCACACCTTGTAAGGTGACAAACAATCGCCGTGACGTGCAGATGTACAGCCGCTATACCGAGCGAGCGTGGAACGAATCCTAGGTTAACGGCTCTAGTATCGTTTTTTGCTGGCTCCCATCCTGTCAAGTTCATGGAGATATTTTTGGTTTCCTCATGTATTTATTTGGAAACTTGAATTCATGAATTTGATTTTAATTGTTTCATTGATTTTAATAATCCACCCATAAACCTGAACACAGTTATGTAAACGAAATATTCTTGAAGTATTATGACATTGAACAGATCAAGAATCCACTGAAGAACTAAATTCCTACGGATCTACCAAATACCACAGGGAAAGATCCCATTACATCATGCTGTAATTCATTTTAACATTCCAGTCTAAGTTTCCACTAAGGACTATACGGTTAGTTGACGTGTTGCCAATTTTATAATGCAGTGCAACACCCGATCTTGGAGTGCAAAGGTTAAGTTGCCAATTTTATAATCTGGAGCACAACTGTCAAACATGTAGGTCTCGCTAATGACTTTTTTGTAGTCTTAGATGTTAAATCATAGATCTTACTGCTATCCTGGGTTAACGATAAAAGCGCGTTTGTAAATTATATACGAAAAGTGTATAAGCTGAGCACATTTTATTTAAGATAACATGTTGTGAGTCATGTAACAGAGAATTAGGAGAAAATTTTCAGTAAAGTGACATACAATTAAATATTTGGAAGAGTTTCATTATAATACATAAATGTTAAGGCAATATATTGGTAAATATAAGCGAACGTGTATTTTAGGATGCCGTAAATGTGAATCGTTTTATAACTCAAAGATCAGGTTTGAAATATCTGTTCCAGTGAGTAACCATTAATATCTAGTATCTAATGACTGTTATATGACTAGAAATGCTTCAAGAAATTGCGTGAGAGCTGCGGGTAGGGTGTTGAAAATATGACGTATTTGGTGCTCTGTCTTCATTTTTAACGCATCACTAATGGATGACTAAACTGTAAAAGCTGATTGCCACATTGGCAATATTTACGCATTGGTGTTAAGTTATCGTTGTAACTACACATTACATAGAGAAATATTTATCATTTTGTGAACATTTATTCAAGAATAAAATTAAATAGTAATTTATAGGTCTCCATAAAAATTGAATTTTTAGCCAAAGGCGTACACAAGGTTCTTAAGTTTTTCTTGACAGACACGCACTCTTCGCTTCAAACCAGTTCAATGACACTTCAGTTTTATTTAACTACAAAAAAGCAAGAATGAATTGGTATGCCAATTTTAAACCTATATAATACCTATATACACTTGACTTGTTTTCGAATTAAGGCCCCTTTCGAAACCATATGTGTCCATATACAGTTTGAGGTATCTATATGGGAATAAAAAGCCAAATATGATATGTTTGTGTGAATATATACTCAGATAAAAACTCCACGGCTGGATACAACAAGTTGCCTTACCTGTCGTCTCTGACCCAATAAATAATCTTCTATGGCCAGATCGTGCTCGGAGCCTGAGGGATATGTGGGAGATGCCATGGTTCCTGTCAAAACGCTCGCAGAAGATTTTAGCCCTGGTGCCCAAAGAAAACTTTCAAAAAGACTCTTCGGGGGATTTTTTCGCAGGCGGCCAGAAACAGAAACAGATGTTTCGCGGTAAAATTGTGAAAATAAGATTTAATGATAAGAGATTATCTTTTTAGAAAACCAACATGTATAGAAATCATGGTGGGCAAAAAGAACCAATGAATAACGGGTTTCCAGTTTTTCCAGCCAATGGGATGTCTCATGGGCTGATGACCCCCGTCCGATTGGCCACGCGCCGGCATATGATTCTGTCTATACATCATATCTGAGGAGTCTTTAGGTAACAATAGAACAGATTAACACTGGGGCCCGATGAATGCGAAGCACGCGCGGCAGATAAATGAAGCTGGTATTTACGGCAAATATGAGATTAATAGTCTCGACATAAAGGAAATATATGTTCATTGGTTTTCGTTTACCAGCTGTGAAAATGATAAGGCTGAGCACTGGACAATTTTCAGAGATGCTTTATATTGTACCGAGCTCTCTATGCCTGTCTAACCATAATATATTCCCCCATGCTGTGTGTTCTAAGCGGGCATAAACGCGTTTATTTCTCCAAAGTTGAAGTTATAGCCTTGCTGATATTGTGTTTGACAGGTGACCATAAACTACGAGATTTGTCTTACCAGGCATTGTCTTAATGAAAATATGTCTTTATTTAACACCTTAACCAAAATATGGTTTTGCCTTAAAACATAAACTTTTTATTGGTGTGGTTGACCATATTTAACCACAATGTGGAATAAGCGCCATGTCTTTGTAATATAGGCAAATAAAACATACTATGGTAGTTTTGCACTATATTTTCTTTTTAAAGTATTAAAAAGTTCTAGAGTATTTTTACAACGTACTTTTAGTACGGAGTCGATGGAATGTTACAAAAGTAATTTATGAACATCTTGCGAACTTATAAATTCTACGATGAGATAAAGTAATTCCAATGCTACCTCTTCCAATAATGAATGGTATCAGTATATTTATTTATTTGATTAGTGTTTCACGCCGTACTCAAGAATATTTCATTTATCCGACGGCAAGCAGTATTATGGTGGGAGGAAACCAAGCAGAGCCCGGGGGCAAACCCGACCGTCCGCAGGTTGAAAGCAGACCCTCCCATGTGCGGCCGTAGAGGAAACAAGCAAAGCTCCAGTATAGAAAACATACCAAACTTCAAACTACATACAGACGAAAACAGAAGCCTGTAGGACTTTCACTGAACATTTCTAGAACATTTTAATAAAAGTTTTCTGAAAAATGTTGTGTGCTCCCAAACTGAATCTCGACTGAATCATAGCGTCCAGTTCGATTACCACATATCACTTGTAAACCATAAAGGATGTTCAAGGCAGCAAAAAACCATTTCCATAACAACCTAAAAGGCCATTTTCCAAAGGAATATATGAGAAATGATATATTAATTTTTGAAAAACTGGAAATGTGTAAGAGAAAAGCAGTTACTACATGTAGTTTTCAATGAAGGCAAGACAAGCGATGTATAAATATAGGTATAAGCTCTTCGCGCTTTGATTCAACTGATTATAGAAACATGTTGATGTTGCTGTAATAAACATTAATGCTTATTTCCTAGCCCCGGAAAAACTTTCACGGCATTGTACATACGGGTGAGGATCTTGTGTGATCTGACACACTCAAACATGACAAAATTCATCGGCGTTCAAGACTGAGTTCTGGTATATTTTAGAAAACCAGTCATCTTAGAGAAAGTTGTGAAGTCTGGACACTATGTGCCCATATGCCTTTATTATTGTCATACTGGACACTATCTTGTCGATTTTCCAGTGCTTTAAATCTATTAAGTAATGGGTAGCAAGTTTTAATTTTGAAAAAAGTTATCTATTCAGATAATTACAAATGCACACGTTCAACTTATTTAAGGTACGTTGTTCGACAATTTTGCAAAAGGGGATAACCGTTTTAATAAATGGCTTTACCCTAGAATAAAATGTATCAGAATTTGTCGACATGGCGCAGTGCTAACACCTGTATATAAAACGTATATTAAGAGCAAATATGATATGTGGAACAAATCCAGAGCAGGTTACGTGTGAGAATTTTCCAATTTTCAACTGGTGCATTTAAGAGAAGAACAGTGTAGGTGTCAGAATGGGGCCTTGTTGGACAGCAATAAATATATGTACACACCGGGTTTGTATACACAGAAGTATTGTATTTTTGTACCAATACTCCAATCAAAATGTATGATTTAAACCAGGTGAGAATGTTGGGTTGTATGTAATAAGGTATTGACACATCCTTACTAAAATCCTTGCAAATGGCATGAATGCAAATTTGTTGCCAAACCGGACTGAGATATTATTATACTATCCAAAAAAAGAAACGCATAACCCGGTTTTTTGCGGAGGTGATGCAGTCTTTTCAATTATGCATAGCTAAATAAGAATTGCTATTCTGCAAATATTTTTTTACACAGATTAAGTAAGGGTCCATATCTAGACAACAAGGCCATCAACTTGAGGTAAGACACTCACAATGAGTCTCCCACTTGAGTGGAATGTCATTATCTGTTGTGACCACCACGGGCACGAATAACAGTTCTGACACGCCTTGTCATGGACTGGATGAGACGCTGGATAGAGGCCTGGGGAATGTTCTGCCACTCCTCCTGCAAACATGCAACTTGCTCTTGAAGCGTTTGGGGTTGAGGTTGACGTTGGCGTAGACGTCGATCAAGTTCATCCCACAGATGCTCAATTGGGTTAAGATCCGGGGAACGGGACGGCTAGGGTAGCACATTTACATTGTTTTCGGCGAGGAAGTCCCTTGTGACACGTGCCGTGTGCGGTATG
Source organism: Liolophura sinensis (assembly GCF_032854445.1). Classification (NCBI taxonomy): domain Eukaryota; kingdom Metazoa; phylum Mollusca; class Polyplacophora; order Chitonida; family Chitonidae; genus Liolophura; species Liolophura sinensis. The sequence goes on from NC_088301.1 coordinate 12,372,347, forward strand.
GCGTTGTCCTGCTGGAACAACTCCCGCTGAACGTCAATGACAGGTAAGAGGTGTGGCTGCAGGATGGTGTCTCGGTAGCGTACGGCCGTAAGATTTCCCTGAACGTGGACAAGATTTGTACGACCAGTATACGATATTGCTGCCCACATCATCACACTCCCTCCACCAAATCTGTCCACTTGGCGTACGCAGTTAGGGGCATAACGTTCGTGAGCACGTCTGTAAACCCTGTTTCTACCATCACCTCTCTGCAATAGGAATCTGGACTCATCACTGAACCAAATGCGTCGCCAGTTGCGTAGATTCCATGCAGTCACGTTGTTACACCATCGGAGGCGATTGGCGCGATGGTGAGGACGCAGCACGATCCCAACATAGGGCCTCCTGGCTCTCAGTCCATGTTCCCTCAGCCTGTTCCGCACTGTCTGACCTGATATCCTCCTCAGTCCCGGTATGCTGGCTGCTGTGCTTTCAGCTGTAGCACAACGGTCACGCAAATGGAGGACCCTTATGTAGCGATCTTGGGCTGCTGTAATGACACGTGGTCGACCTGAACGCCGACGGTCATTTGTTGTCCCAGTATTGTTGTAGCGGGCAGCAAGCCGTGAAATCGTGCTCTGGCTGACGTGTAGACGCCTAGAAATGGACGATTGGGACTCTCCAGCTTGAAGTCTTCCAATGGCAATATTTCTTGTGACAGTGTCAAGACGTGACATGTTGAATCAGCTTGAAAACACCACTTGAAAGACGCCGATTTCCGGCCCGAAGTTGCGGTTTTATAGTCATACACTGCATGCTTTCCATGCGTAAGTTCGGCGTGTAAGACTGCACGTGATGCAGTGTGGTGCTGTATTTTTTACTTCTTCCAAAAACGGCCTCCAAACTCAACATTTTCAACCAAGAAATGTTTTGAGGAATAAAATGTGTGCTAACTGTGACTATTAACAATATTAAAACACATTTTGCTCATGAAATGAAGACAAAATGTATTTATTTCATTTTAAAATAAAACAAAACACCTATGCGTTTCTTTTTTTGGATAGTATATATTGCATATTATGCATGTATAACATAAAATAGATTTAAATCGTAAGCATTCACTTCAGATTTTGATAAGGATCCACAATGGCGTATGCAAGACACGATGATCGACAGATTTTGGAGTTTTAAAACTGATCTAAAATGCCTTTTCATTTAGACTCATTTAGGCTATTTATTTGATTGTTATTTAACGCCATAGATAATGCTTTTATGCATTTATAAGATGGTGGTCAGTTTTATAGTTGGAGGGAACCGTAGTGCCAAGGTTAAAGAACCAGCCTTTGGCAAGTTACTGACAAACTTTTCCACATGCGAAAAAATACAGATATACACACCACTGGTGGGAGACAAGTAGTTTTCATTGGACGTTATACTAAGAAGACGGCCACGTCATCGAACGCTAATCGTGATAAATTATGAACCTGCAAACAGTGTACAAAAGCAATCTGCTAGACCGGATTTGAACAAGGATGCAGTGAGGTCATCGCTATGGAAAGGCCAACACATCTAACCAATATAGACCACTGTCCTCGCCCATCTTGTTTTAGAGTTAAATGACAAGGTTAGTTCTATTTTGTACATGATCTTAATACCTCTAATGTTGTCCTACGCAAAGTTAAACAACTTTCCCCGTTCAGAATTACAGAACAGGTATGTACTTGTGGCCAGTGAAAAATGGCTAACATAGAAAACAAATCGACTGAAAATGCCACTGAAATTAGAAATATTTATTTCTTTATTTGATTAGTGTTTTAGTGAATATTTCATTTATCACAAACGCCAGCATTAGGATGGAAAACGGGCCGGAAAAACAAAAACTGTGTAGGGTTTAAAATCTGACAGAAAAATAATTGATCTAATAGAGAAAATCTTGATGTTTCAAAAGCTCGATACTTTCTTCTTCCTTTCTGTAAAGAGGAAAATGTGTATGGTTCATTTTTTCCACTCCTGCTTGCTTAGGTTAGAGATATATACACAAATTATTGAAAAAAGTTTCAAAACAGATCAATAAAATATCAGCATTTTTTCTTAAATTTATTTCAATTCTTCACATTGCTTGTATTATTGAAGTTGATACAATTCATAATTTTGCAACTTTAATAGTCGTATTTCAAATTTAAACTTGAACCAATGAATGCTCTCGCAAAATTATGAGCATACGTGTGAACGTTAGACGTAAAAGCTTTACATTAGCAACGTTCTACTTTCAGACAGCACCAACTACAAAATTAAACTGCAATCCATATTCTATACACTCTTTACAGAACATAATAATATCTTGGCTTTATTAATCATTTTGTGATGCTTTTTCTATAATATATAAAGGCCCTAATTTTCCACATTTACAATGTGAAGCAAAACGTCCAAAAGTGTTAATTAGACTTACAACATTTTCTAAACATTTTGTAGTGTCCAGTTCCTCACACTTTATAAAAGCTTTTTAACCTGACATTATGAATGCTTCTTCCCTACATTTACCACACCTGAAATATTATTTTTAATCCATTTGAAGTTAAATATTTCAATTTTGAGAGAGCCGGCAAGCTGAAATTATCACATTAAAACATTATTACTAGATAAGTAGAATTTGCATTTTATCCGCTTTAAACAGGCCTAATTCCTGTCTCATACATCAGTTTGTATGTACAAATTGTCTGTTTGTTTTCCACGTTTTGTTACACATTAAAATTTTACTTTTTCTTACAGTTTTAATTTTTTGTATATTTTCTATGATTCAATTCTTTTCGCTCTACCCATTAAACAATCTGCAGGCTCATTTATAGAGTTACGTGTCGAGTATAGATAGGACTTTATGTATTCCCCGACTGTGATTGCAGTTATATAAAATCATGTTCTGTATATTGTGTTATTTGTCTATATTGTCTGTTAACGCCTGTCTTCGTAGACCATATGTTTCAGTGGAACTGTGTGCAATGTCGCATGTGCGATGTCAGAAACGTTTCTTGAGGATTGTGTCCAAACGTTGACTAGATTCTAAATTTAACCGGATAGAAGCAGAGCTATAATGTGCGAGCGCGCTCCCGAACAGCCCCAGCGTACATACGCACGCGGAACACAGCTGGTCAAGGGAAAATGGCGCTGTTAAATTTTATCTAAATGAAAAGGAATGATTTTACAAGCAGACGTTCAACACCGTAAATAAAAAGGGATGTCCAAATGATGTATCGCTAACCGACCTTCTCTTCAAGAAAAACCTCGATTAAATAAAACCCCGGATGGTGATGAGACCTGTGACGAACGGTCTGTAATAGATTCGGTTCGGTCGCTTTTCTGCTTCCTCAGATTAAAACGCGGGAAAACACCGATTCATCTTCTGCTGACAAAACGTTGAGGCGAGGGACAATGGATTACTGTATGAAAATAAGTTGATATAACTAACATGGATTTTATGCTTTTATTCAAGTTGATTATTAAAGTGTACCCAGACGATGGCTATCTAGGTTGTTCTCATTGCATGAATATCGCTGACCAGCAGGCCACAAAATTAATTGACCAGTATTATCAATTTGTATACCATTGTGAAATTTATTTACAGAAATATTTTTATTTGCAAATCTTTCAGACGCAATCGTTTAAACTAAGCATTTGATTTTATTAATAACCCGAAATAACTAGCCTCGTGTATCGCATGCCTTCTTGTTTAGACTTGCATGTGTTTGACTCCTTTTGTATGCTGAGTTGCATACCCCGATTTTGCAATTACCATATTTCAGAAGCTAACTTCAAATAAAAACATGAATGGTTTTCCCGAGTTTAAAATGTCTGAAATAACTTAACGATATGCTTTAGCAGTACGATTCTGATCAATTTCAAATCTGCCAATGTATACGCATTCCAGTCTAGTGCTAACATCATGATTACTTACTGTACATATTCCAGTGCGGTGCTAATATAAAGATTGGTTACAGTACATACAGAGATTGGTTACAAGCGGTATAAATATTCCAGTGTGGTACTAATACAGTGCTTGTCGTGCTGTTCAAAGCCGACCTTGGAGACACATTCCTCCATTCCTCCTACTTCTCACTTGTGGAGCTTCAGCGACAATAAGCGACCCACGACGTTCGTGTGATTGTTTGCACAATGTAACCTTCGATGAAGACCTCTTGTCTTCCAACAATACTGTGTGCGCATCTTTACGTCAAATGACGGAAATTCGTCGGTGGTTCTGGTATCTGTGATTTACGCCAGGCACTTCGGTATCCTCCTACATAAAACTTCCGGCTATCGTGTAAGTGAACACTTAATGAGTAAGACGTTAGGCAACAATCAAGGGAATAAATAATGACAATAATGCTGACTACAATGTGACAAAGGTACCCTACATCCAACTATGTATGCAAACGGAATAACTCGGCCTTCGATACCGTCTTCACCTCCAAATTTTTTTGGGTGATAAACCCAAAGACCAGTTTTGCGTGATATACTTACAGCACGTAATCAGAAAAATAACACACAAAAAAAGTCTTAACTGTTTTCCACACACTTTCCATTGAATGAAAGAATGACAGAAACATGTGTTCATGTATACTTCTGGTACGCTGTCTCAGAAAAATGTTGACCTTGAAAATGAAATATCGTACTGTACGAATTCCAAAGGAGAATTCAGAATATTAATATTTTAAATTTTAATGCTATTCCAGGATATCGGTAAATCTAAGGATTGACTCCTGATGTGCCGCAAAGCTATGCTACTCAGATGCTTTAATGTCGCAATCGGCAAAATTGACAGCCGGATGAAAAAGAAGTGTATAGAATTCATCGTAATACTAGTGTATGGCAGTAGGATATTTTTATGTATTTTAGTAAAGTCAGCGAAGGCTTAGAATGTGGATCCCAGACTGTTGAGTGCGGAATTATTTATTTATTTATTTATTCATTTGATTGGTGTTTTACGCCGTACTCAAGAATATTTCACGTGGGGAATTAAGCATAGAGACTTAGGCCGTTGTAAAAAAAAATATGCGTTTAGATCTTCACATCAGGAAATGGGGTATAATGAATGCACGCAAGCCGATTTTATGCAAAAAGTTTTCCGTGTGTTATCTGAAATAGCTCACGTGACATTGCTCCACTGACGTTCCAAGGTCATTTAAGCAATCAACTTAATGAGGTAAATTGACAAGACGCCATGCACATATATTTCACTGGTTAAGTGTGACCACCTTGCCAACTATCACACCGTCATTGCTGACCGGGGTTTTGTCTCTGTACTGTACTCTTTTATTTCATATGAATATATATTTCATTTATATTTTTTGCATATGTCTGAAAAACAAAATAGTCTCCATGGATTTTAAACAATGCATGAAACGTTTGGTTTGAATTTCTTAATGTAAAAAAAAATGTTGCTTCCTAACGTGTAATAGTACACACAAAAGTTTCACAGCTTTCTTTTTGGGGTGAGTGAGTGCTTGGGGTTTAACGTCATACTTAACAGTCAAATGTAATGTGCCTCCTTGTTGCAGGACGGATTTCCAAATCTCTTTTGTCTATACTGATGCTTCACTGAGACAACTTACCGACTTCAAGTAAGCCTCCCCTCCCAAGCAATCATACTGACACTGGTCAACCAGTCGTTGCTCTGTCCCCTTAATGCTGAACGCCAAGCGACGAAGGTGTAAGGTCTTAAGAGTGACCCGACCCAGGATTGACCCTGGATCTATACCACTCACGAACTGGACGCCCTACCAGCTGTGCTAGCGGGGCCCGGGTTAAACTGGTTGAAGTCCCAGTGATTATAGTGTAGGAATTAAGTAACCTGCAATATGGTGACATCAACTGGTTAGCTGTCAAAACAACTCTGTAGGGAAATCTTTCGAATGGATCCCGCGTTCCAAGCAAGTTCATAGATAAGGTCATTTCAGAAAATGTCAGACCACTGACGGAAAATAAGCGTAAAAAGGGTTTATTAAGTGTAAAAAAGGGTTTATTACGAGATGTAAAGTATGCCTAAAAAATAATACTAATTAAATTGTCCATAATTTTCTTTTTACGCGCAAAACCGTATCCTTCGCTTTAGAATGGCCTTTCAGGTATACAAACTGTAAATTATATGCCGACCTTCACTTGTCACAGTCGACAAATGCGTTTTTGCTGAACAAAACCACTGACCCCTGATCACCGAGGTCGCGGACATGAATCGAGTTTCAAATATTTCACTTTTGGCTTTTAAGTCAGGGGTGGAGTTGGGTGAGGTTTTGTGGGGGCTCCGTAGCTTAGGGTAAGCACGTCAGCGCGGCGCAATGACTCAGGAGCCTCTCACCATGCGGTGGCTGTGAGTTCAAGTCCAGCCCATGCTAGCTTCCTCCCCGACCGTACGTGGGAAGGTCTCCCAGCAGCCTGAGAATGATCGTCGCCCCACCCCCTCCTCCCCTCCCATCATAATGCCGATCGCCGTCGTATAAGTGAAATATTCTTGAGTAAGGGGTAAAACACCGATGAAATGAAATATTTAAATTAAGTCTGGGTTTTCGTCAGGTACCTGGCGATGGTTTACTTCGTCTCCATCCATAAACCTGACCACCATCATGAAATAGGTAAAATTTTTGAATACGGCACAAATCAACTAACTAACTAAATAAATGAAACAACATATGGGGTGTTAGGTAGAACACTCTCGACTAAGGCCCGCTTGAATCCATCCTCCAGTATTCTGTTATTTATAACAAATATTCAGTGTGCGTTCTTCTCCATAATTTTTAACCTATTTCCTTCCACTTAATATAGCTATATTGTTCAAGTGAAATCAGTCAATATATTTAAAATATATTAACAAATGAGGACAGAAATGTAGACGGAAAGAAAGACCAATTCCCTGTGAAACAAATTAAGCCTAACTTATGTACAAAGCTATATGCCGTGTTTTGGGTTTCCTCCAACCTCCACCGGACATCGTTTAATTGAAATATTCTTGTGCAAATCACCAATGTAATAAATACATATTTAAATACCTTCTTTGGTAAATGTGAAGAGGAAGGTAAGTTTTGGGCATTTTGAAAGTAGAAGATTTAACGATTATATCTGAACGGTTCAAGTACACGTGACAATCCAGGTATAAGTCTGAGGATGTTTACCTATCGGAGGACTAATCAAGCACTTTGGTTTCCGGTAGTAAGTCCCTCTCCTTGACGCTAATTTGCTCAAAAAGACATGTTTATGACATTTAAAGATCCGATACGGCGTGGTAAGGTTATCCCATCAGTAATACCTCTCGCCTGTCTTAGACCGGCAGTGGATAAATCTGATCGCTGTCATTTCTTGTTCTGGTAGAGCCATAACGAGCCTAGCTGTCAGGAAGGCTTCAAGGCCTGGTCGTTAATCTGGCCAGCTTTGAACTTAATTACTGTATACGATAGCGCTGCCGACAAAGTACTTTGAGGATATCATACCTGTTTATTTGCAATTAGGCGGCTAGCGCGGACAGGTGGGCAGAATGATGGAGCGATCTGCGTAGAGACAGGAGAAAGGAAATACCGTTTTCAAACTACACATTATTCATTATTAATATAAGATTTGCAACAATACATGAGCTTTAATAAAAGTTATACGAGGTATTCAATTCTACACCGAGCACCATCTCCCCGATAACAGCGCGTATATTGTTCCTCCGTTGTTCCTATTCAACCCAAACCATTTTAAGGCTTGGTTTAGATTGTTGATGTGATGGAAGTTGTTTCGACATTGTGCCTGTATACAGAAATCTGAAATGACCCTAACACTGTTCGCTGGCAAATATGTTTTATTCACTGATCCCTGAAAATGATATTCTGTTTGAACGCAGCGCAGAAAACAAATGCAACACTGGGCCGAAAATAGTTCCATTTAATGACAAAAATGCATTATGTTAGTTGACGCCAGATGAGACCGTCTCCTTAGATAACAATAGCAGAAACAGTTAGAAAGCAGAGGCGAACGAACCACTGTACAGAGATGGGCTAAAGCGCGTCGAAGACACGTCATTAATATTAATTAAGAGGATCCTGAATTAAGGGGAACGGTTAGCGGCCAAGTGGTAAAGGTGAACGCCTTTCAATCATTAGGTCACATGAAACGTGGATTCATTACCATTCCCGGAAAGTGGGTTCCTTTGTGTTGACTGACCTTGTAGCATGGACCGCAAGAAATGGTTAACGATGCTCTCTTGTTGGCTGCCTTAAAAAAAAATGACGTTTGTCACAGATGGTACGGTTCTCATGATTTTCGCCAAAGGTCAGTTGTATACGCCGGAAACTCCGATTCCTGTTCTATTTCATTTTTATTTTCCACGAAATAGTTTAGAAAAGTGAAACAAGAAAATGCCGCATACGCACTAAACAAATTCATGTCTATCACTTTCTTTGTATCTTGTTTTTAGGCCATTGATAAAGTCTTTCTAATTTTTTCTACTTCAAATGGTATAAAATAAAATAGTATATATGAGTAATCGAAACGGACAGCCATTACCCAGTTGATGTTACATTTTAGATCAGTCATATTGCTGTAACTTCTGATGTTCCTCACACTTAGATTAAAACGGCTGCTTTCTGTTTGTGTGACGAGTCTATTTGATTTCCCCTGAGCAGCGACGACAACCCACTTATTCACAAAGACGTGTCGCAACTTTACAGAACATGGGGTGTAATTGATGGCGTTTATCTGGGTTATGATTTATGTGTTTGTGTATAGTATATTATAAACATCCTAGTCGTTTCATGCACAAGTTTCTACACAAAAACATGCATATTTAACTTTTTCATTCAGAGGAATTTGATGTATTTGGTTTGATTGGTGTTTTGCGCCGTACTCAAGGATATTTCACTTATACGACGGCGGTCAACATTATGCTGGAAGGCAATTGGGCGGAGCCCAGGGGACAAAGGGATTTGTTTCGATATAAACCTCTACACGCCTTCTGTAGGGGAACTCACCTCGTTACTTACACGATGAATATTTCAAGAGAACAACTGAAGACAATAGGGGACTAAAGGCAAAAAAACACTAAAGCGATGTATGTATCAGATGACAGAATTAAAAACTATCCAGGAAAATAGGTGGATTGATTTTATTAACTTGTTTAATCTAGTTCAATGCATTTGGATATTTTATTCTATGTTGGCCTTTTCTGACCCCAATGGGACCAGTGACGTCACATGAGGTTTTTGCTACTTAACTCACTGCATATACAAATAGATCTATGAATGCATTCGCACAATTTTACTTTTACTTTTTATTTTAGAAAAGTTCTAAAAAAATAAATCCAACTGTTTACTGGACAGCTTTTAATGGTCTTTCATCTGATGTATACCTCATTATAGACTGGTCTTTGTCTTTAATAGTGTAAAAATCAAGAATAAACCCAAATCTGGATTCTTCTTCTTTCCCTAATAGACAGCATAATTTAATAAATGGTAATTACACAGTAATAGTAAAATAGTAATTTTTGGCTCTTCACCAACGGTCAGATCAGTCGCATGAACTCTCCGATAGTATAAAGGCAAAGAAAACACTAAAAGCTAGGAAATACATATCATATGAAGGACTATAACCAAAAATAGAAAACATATCTATTTATATCTAGACCCCCAGTCACGTCACACCCGTATTTTTCGCTCGAAGCAGTTCAAGGTCCATTGCGTTCATATCTCTTCGTATATGCATCTTAAATGCCAAAGTGAATTTCGGGACCTCGGACGACCAATATCAACGGGAGAAAATACAACACTCACATCTGACATGTTCCAAAGAAGTTCCAAAGAAAAACGTTTTGCAAGAAAAATGTTCTAACTATCACAACAATGAGAACACATCAAATGTTTCTGTTGTATGATTTTCGAACAAAAGTCTTGTGCCTTACTTGAAAAACTCTATCTTGTGGTGAGACACATAGCTATGGCGAGCCAAGTACTACGGCGTAATGCACGAAATTTTAGTTGACATGGTAAAGTCTCTTTCTTTTAACCAGTCGACTATATTGAGGTATCTGTAAAATCAGTCATACTCGCTATCAAAATTGACTTTAGTTTGTTACATGTAACAACACAAACTCTAGACATGGATGTGTTGGAAGTCCATATTCTTGCAACGAAAATGGAGAGATAGCAATTATTCTAATTTACCACTTTATTTTTCGACACTAAGGACTCATAGTCTCGGTTGGCGTCATAATTATTCAGAAACAAGTGGTATACAATGAGCCTGGGGAGTAATTTGTTTTACAATAGCTGCACGGATATGTGAATAGAGCAAACTGCACACAGCAAACAAAACTCGAGCTATACTGTCTCCGCGAAAAGAATGCAATGTTTTTTGTAACAGAATTTCCTATTATGCAGTCAACATCCTGCGATTCCCCGGACTCCCACCATAATGCCGTCATCGTATAAGTGAAATATTCTTGAGTGCGCCATAAAACACCAATCAAATAAATAAATAAACAAACCCTATTATGCAACTCTAAAACCATTCTGCCGTGAGATCTTATACTACAAGAGATAAAATAAAATTCATTTAGTAAGGTTCTATTACACTCAACGTGTAGACAATTTTAAATATGGCAGTGTCAGAAACAGGTTTTAGAGTGAAGGCGATAGGAGATAGATGGTGTCACTTTCCCTCAAAACATACCAGACTAAGTAAAGGCTTACCGAGCTTGATAAATTTAGGCTTACTACACACCTTGCATGAAAGTGAAATCGAGTGTTCAAATCAAATTTAGACTTTCACTTTATTCTGTAAGGTACAGTGTGCTATAGAAACAAGCCGCTCACCAATGCGACCGCTGTGGTCATGCTGGCTTCCTCTTCGGTCGTCTGTACGTTGGAAGGTCTGTCAGCAACCTGCGGATGGCCGTGAGTTGTGCCCGGCTGTTTTTCCCATCGTTGTGGCCGTCGTCACATAAGTGAAATATTATTGAATAAGGCGTAAAACTCCAATCAGATAAATCTAATATATCTAATTTTCTGCCCTGAAAGACAAAAGTAAGAGCAGTTGTAAGTATTCTTCTTTAAATTACATTGGTTTATATACTAAAGCCATATTTTACATGGTTAGCGTGCCAGCGCGGCACAATGACCCAGGAGCCTCTCATCAATGTGATCTTTCGGAGTTGTCCAGCTCATGGCGGCTTCCTCCCCGGCCCTACGTGGAACTGTCTGTTGGCAATCTGCAGACGGTCGTGAGTTCCACCGGACTTTGCACGGTTTCCTCCCAATATACTCGAAAAAGTGAAGTAATATGTCGTATAAGTGAAGTATTCTTCAGTGCGGCGTAAAACAATAATCAATCAAATAAATAAATATTTTACATACCGTACAATGTCGAGATTATAGGTATGTGCTAAATATAGTGTATGAACGTAGCAAAAAACAATCAAATCCAAACATGTGGCGGTTGTTCAGAGTACAGGTTTATACATGTATTTAGGAATCCTAAAACAATAAAAAGAATGGATACCACATACTAACCCTATATATTCGACAGTCATGAATATAAACCGAAAGACATAGGCCGTTGGTGTGTCATGGCCATCATGCACATTATACGTGTATAAACATGCATGGTCCTACTTTTAATCTAGCGAGGAGGCATTGGTCAGATCATATACTGGCCGTATAAAAAAACAAATTGAAACACATCTATGGAAAAACTATACCTACATATAGCTGTATTTGTCCAACTTTAAATAACGACGGTATGAACTGATATGGAAGCTAACTGTCAACAACACTATATTACTCATAATGACTGATTCACGAATTGTATGACCAGACATCGTTATTGTAAAACCACTATAACGCAATGTAATAATCATTAGGAGCAGCTTTTTCCAGTGTGTATAATTAAAAGCAAAAACCTTACCCGTCCGGCGTCGAATCAATAATGGCTTGTCCTTAACCACACGTTTAAGTACTAGTACATGTACTGCGACCGAATGGCCCAACTATACTTATTGTGATTTACGTTTAAATACTAGTACATGTACTGCGACTGAATGGCCAAACTATACTTATTGTGATTTACGTTTAAGTAGTAGTACATGTGCTGAATGGCCCGACTATACTTGTGGTGATTTACGTTTAAGTGCTAGTACATGTACTGCGACTGAATGGCCAAACTATACTTGTGGTGATTTACGTTTAATTAGTAGTACATGTGCTGCGACTGAATGGCCCGACTATACTTATGGTGATTTACGTTTAAGTAGTAGTACATGTGCTGCGACTGAATGGCCCAACTATACTTATGGTGATTTACGTTTAAGTGCTAGTGCATGTACGGCGACTGAATGGCCAAACTATACTTGTGGTGATTTACGTTTAAGTAGTAGTACATGTGCTGCGACTGAATGGCCCGACTATACTTATGGTGATTTACGCTTAAGTGCTAGTACATGTACTGCGACTGAATGGCCAAACTATACTTGTGGTGATTTACGTTTAAGTAGTAGTACATGTGCTGCGACTGAATGGCCCGACTATACTTATGGTGATTTACGTTTAAGTGCTAGCGCATGTACTGCGACTGAATGGCCAAACTATACTTATTGTGATTTACGTTTAATTACTAGTACATGTACTGCGACTGAATGGCCCAACTATACTTGTGGTGATTTACGTTTAATTACTAGTACATGTACTGCGACTGAATGGCCCAACTATACTTATGGTGATTTACGTTTAAGTACTAGTACATGTGCTGCGACTGAATGGCCCAACTATACTTATGGTGATTTACGTTTAAGTAGTAGTACATGTGCTGCGACTGAATGGCCCGACTATACTTATGGTGATTTACGTTTAAGTACTAGTACATGTGCTGCGACTGAATGGCCCGACTATACTTATGGTGAGTTCAAGTCCAGCTCATACTGGCGTCCTCTCCGGCCGCAACCTGCTCTGCACGGTTTCGTTCCACCACAATGCTAGCAGCCATCGTATAAATGAAATATTTTTGAGTACAGCGTAAAACAAATAAATAAATAAATGTATTATGTAATGTAATGAATGTATTATGACTCATCTGCAGAAAAGAAGAGTTCTCTCCGCTCCAGGTCTTCATAACGCTGCTATACGTACCCGTGCCTGACTTCAGCGCTAGCTACCAGCCACAGTTCGAGCAACATGTCAACTAATATTTATTCAATGGATCATATTTCCAATGAAAAGCATTTGTACCGACATTCATCAAGTGATGAAGTTTAAATAAAGCAAACGATGGCCCCGTTCGGGTGAGATGATAGGAGAAAAACGCCTGACCGACCCGCTGTAATTCAGACGGTGTCTCGGAGGTCTCTGGTAACATGATAGCCCGTAATGCCTGCCCCGCGTCCTTACACGTAAATTAAATTCCAACAAAGGCGGGTTTGATGCGCATCTCATCTCTCCACTCCTCATTATATTTTCATTTTCGTCAATTTAATGGGTCTTTCTGGGAATGATATATGAAGGGTCGACCTAGCTCAGCCCGTCTTCCGCACACGTTCGGCAGCTCGCTTCACACCTGATGCCGCGACTCCTCTGTCAGCCAACAAACCTAGAATCACGTTAAGCAGTTAACAGGCTAGGGGAAAAAAGCAAAAAGTCAACCAAGGCCCAGTTGTTTGAAAGTGTATTAGCTAATACTTTATTAAGTCATATTTTATAGTTAAGATTTAAGCCAATTTCAGCAGACAATACAGTTGTCCAAAGGCAAAAATATAACATTTAGTTCCTATTTAATACAGTCATGGAATTAATTTTGGGCTAAGTACAAAATTAAAGTCTTGGCTTAAAGTTAAATCTGGAGATAAGTGTTCAAACAGTTCCTCAGATGTTATTCTTTGTGCAAATGGTCTTGGGACCAATTGTCCTCCACCACATGGCATGAAAGTAGCTTGCAAAAAGGTATATATAGTGCAGTTTCATTTCGGGCACTCCCGAGAAAAATCTGAAGATATAGGAAAATATAATTCAACATACACAAATTTTTAGTTATTTTGTCGCCTCGCGTGTTGTCTAATTTTCTTCTTATATATAAATATATGTTCACGCAAAATTCGCTACAATCATGACTTCAATTACGTCTATCTAAACCCACATAATACATACAATCAGGTCAGCTATTGTAGGTATGTTTATTTATTTATCTGATTCGGAGTTTCACATCGTACTCTTAGAATAATTCACTAAAACCACGGCAGCCTCTCACCACAGATTCCTGTCAGAGCCGCGAGAAACCGGCGAAAAGGACTTCCAACTCACCGCGACCACATTTGTGAGAGGCTCCTTGGTTATTGTGCTGCCCTAGGTCACGGAGGCCCCTTTGCAGGTAAAGGTGTCCTTCACCATCGTTATAAACTGCTGACTTTTTTTTTTGCACCAGTCCGTTTTATGTACTTTCATAGTCTTTTAATGTTTAGAGTTGAACGTTTGTCCTCAGAAATTGGTCTTACGACCCAGAAGGTCCGTTATGGTTGAGCTCTCGGCGGCCACGTATACAATGTGTGGCGTATGCAAATCAAACAGAACTCGCTGGAAACGACCGCCAAGTCTACCATACTAAAATTCCTTAGCGGAAGTGACTCACACGCTGCCTACTGTAAACCTTCAAGCAGTTCAACACTAAAACACTTTTTCCAGAGGAATTTATGCAGATCATTATGGAAAATGACACTAAAAATGATCTGGTTTGTGTCATTAACGATTAAAGCTTCATAGTACTGTGCAAATTATTTCTCTACGCCATAGTTCTCTCAAAATGTTTCAAAATAATTGGTTGCAAAGGTGGTTGAAAACTTGGAAGAATAGGGTACTTGGCCAAAGGCTCGTCAAATTCTCAGACAACCGTATACTAATGTCTTTCAATACGCAACATAACATCTTCATGTTTGGAAAAGTCTGTGCCATCTTTGTCCAGGACAAAAAACTTCATCATAAATATATACATGTGAACCCAGGGAGACACCAAGCAATGCCATAATGACAGTCCTTCGATTGAGGTATAGCACAACTGCAGGCTTTACGGATCAAATTATATAGGGTAATAGGCTATACTGGACATTTTTGGCAAAACATTTATTAGTCGAGTCGAGTCGAGTTTCTATTATTCCAGAATAGCACAAATATTTAAGTTAAAAAAAACTATCAGCCTAGTCTGTGCACTTGTCACCATTCAAAATTGTTAATAAGACGATTTATGAAAGCGGGTTATATTCTAGCTCTGTGAAATGTTTAGCATCAAAATTAGTACAGGCACCTGTAGGAGTCTGATATACACTGAGAGACATTCTTGGTAAATACCGAAAATTTTATTGCATTGGCGAATGTGAACTGTTTTGCCGCGGAATCTGCGGTATAACGCCTTTAAGACACAAAAAGAAAGTAAGTATACTTATTAACACAATGATGTCTATTCAAACATTGGTAAGTGGACAAAAAAAAAACAACACTAGAGAAAACATCGACAGTGTTTCAAATCAGTGAAGTTTTATACAACTGCAATACAAACGTAGCATCACCTGGTGTAGATATACAACGAACTGTGATTAACCTGTGGAAATGACACTGTAACTATACGAATCCTGCACAAATACAGACAAGGAACACAACTGTCTTAAAACGTTATTAAGACATGCTGACAAGACTACAGACAATAATATATCGCACATGTACATGTGTGTAGCACAATCTGCCATCGCAAGTAGCAAACAAACTGCCTTCAACTGGTTCCTGTGTTTAACGCATAACAACGAAATACAGCATATACACACGAGTACAAATACATACATGTGCCTAGTGGATTCCAAGCACACAGTCCATTCTGACAAAAGTGCTTGGTGCGAAGGTAGAGATTCCTCAACAATATCATCTTTACCAATTTTTCAAACGTGATCAGGCCCCTGGATCACGAAGCCAGATACTATGGGGCTCAAACAGATGTACGTTACGATAATCCTATGATAATTCATCATTATGTCAATTCCTTGCACCTATAATAAAAGAAAAGAACTGCTCTTTTGAAAGTATATGCTAAAAATTTTTTTTTGTTACAATTAGAATAAGCTATTGACTATAAAATGTCTCGGCTCAACTCTACCCTGGTAAAATGATGAAAATTTTAGGGGTTAAAAGTGGTACAGACGTACATTGCTCGAGTATAAGTTAAAAAGAAAACAATCTTAATTGTTCAGCACTATTATATTTAAAAAAAGAGCAACACCTTTTTCTTTACACCAACAGAAAGACGTCTGCCATAAAAAAAAATCAATAAAGTACATGTATTTGATTGACATTTTATAATTAAACCTTTATTTAAACTCTGTAGCTATTCTTGTAAATTACATGTAGCTCAAACATAAGTACAGAAAATGTCACTCCTGAATTATTAGACTGACGCTTACATGTAAAACAGTATTCAAGGATATTTGACGAACAAGAGGATAGTGAAACTAACTAACCCTACGTGTAGGTGTAACTATCAGGGTGATGCACTACCATCAGAACTGAGTGACATGTCAAGTTACCCTACGTGTACGTGTAACTACCAGAGAATGGTAATACCGTCAGAACGGAGTGACCTGTCAAGTAACCCTACGTGTACGTGTAACTGCCAGGGTGATGTAATATACTGTCAGAGCTGAGCGACACGTCAGGTATACCTATATACATGTACGAGTAGTTCTACATGTAACTCTACAAGCACATGGAACAACCAGGGTGAGGTAATATCATCAGAACTGACTGACATATCAGGTAATTTTTCTTTTTCTCCCAACAAAACATAAAATATACTCAAGGCTGAATCTCACTGGAATACTACAGAAGAGTATTCATTTTTTACTACCGCACATACAGTCGAATAAATCTTGCACCAGTACCAGTACCAGTACCATATGTTAAGTCTATTTTCCTGTTGCTTCTAAACGTATGAAATCAAAAGTACGTGTAGACAAACACATAGGTAAATGTCTTCTTAATAATCTTCCACAAAGTATTAGATACTTCCTTCTAAACTATTTTTGTGCATATATGAAATGTATTTGAGAGAAAATGCCTATAACAGTGTACGTTGTAAATGTGCCACTTTACAACCTCTTACATACAATGCTATATAGTACGAAGGCCAGACGAATTGACAGCTTTTTTTTTTTTTTTTTTTAATTATGATATTTTTGTTGATTAAAAATACATGCAATTATAATAAAATGTCAGAGTACTTTGAGAATTGAGAAGACAGATCAAAGGAGAAAAACAAAAGCAAAGGCAGGGAATAGAAAAACGAAAAGTTAATAACCTACATGTGCAGAGGATTATACTAGTATTAAACGTTTTGAGAAAGCATCAGAAAATGTATGGTGATAATGATCATCATACACATAACCTGTGCAATTTCCCAACCAGGCAATGTGGACAGCTCTTCACTAAGCATGACTACATGAAGAAGGCATAATATGCAACACCAACCGTCAAGTCTGAAATACTTTCACAGGCTGTGAAAAAATTACACAAGTGCATGCCTCAACACCCATTTTCATTTAAAAAAGTTCTGGTATCTGTTGAAAAATTTAAAGTGGACCAGGTGAGAATGAAATCAAGTCCTCTTGTACTGTTATTCGACTTCGTCTTTTGTTGGTTGCCTTAGGGCTGGCTAGTGAAGCAACATCCTGAGGGGAAAATAGAACAGACAAATGTGAAACTGACATCAATATCAATATTTATCTGATTGCTGTAATCTTTATTCAAGACATGACCTATATACTTTGTAACAATAAAATTAATGTACTCTACTGCTTGTACTCCAATAACACAGATCGCGCCACATCCCACCAATCCTGGGACCACTTTCACAAAACTTCATCAGTCATATTTCTTGTAACTTTTTTCATAAAAGACATTGTCCTAGTTACAGCGCCATAACGTCAGGTCATTTATAAGAAAAGTTATGAAATACTGATCTATGAAGTTTTGTGAAATGACCTCTGGAGCCTCTTCCACGAAGCAGTTGCAAAGTGCGCCTGGAATAAGTTCCATGACAACATACAGTGAAGAGATATTTCACCACTGTAAATGCGCTTGATGCAGTATTGCGAGCTTTTAACGGGCCCCTGGTCACTACATGTATATACCATCAACGTTCACTGACAAGAAAGGTACTAAGACTATGTTCAACATTTCTGTTCAAGGTGTTTCGCATAGTAAGTGTACATGCCTTTAGTTAGGGTGGTGCGGCTGTCTAATGGAAAATCTCAATTTACAACAATGAATATGTTTCTGTCCCATTGTGGCTGGTTTCTGGCTCAAAACAGAAATACCATGACGAAAAATGTTTGCTATGTACTATAAAAGATATATCCTAAGAAGTTAACCACTGCAAATGCTCATGGCTAATAACGTTAAATATACTTTGCACAACATGTACATCCAGGGGAGATAACTCAGTGTTTACCTTTGTGAATGGTGACATCAGAAGCGGATCGTTCTCCTTGCCGGTACTGGCTCGTGGAGAGTCTTTGAAGAGGTCCGTCTCCTCGTCATCCCAGCACGGCATGCTGAAACTGTTCGATCTCACTCGTGTTTGCGCCACTGGTGACAGAGATAACATTTCAAATCAACAGGAAGTTAGTTCTAAATCTGTGGTACAATGCAGAAGTTCATCTTCCTACAAGCAAGGTTGATACTGTGCTATAAGCTTCACAATCGCCCTTGCTTTACTTTACATATGAAAGTGATCAGAAACCTACTCTTTTCATTGCCAATGATGTTGCAGCCCACATACTTCTGTCGGGGGCATTCAGTCAATCACCGATTTTCCCTTTGTAAGTGTGTATTTACTCGTTTTGAGCCAAATACATGTACCTTTGGATCCAATTCCTTCCCTGAGAATATTATACAACAGCAATGCTGTAATTCTTCAACCTTTTCGCCTGTTTGCGCAGTGCTTATTCAAGGATATTCTGAAAGCATTATCCTGTGTGTCCCCAGGGCTCTGAACGGTTTCCACCCACCATAATGCTGGCTGCCATCGTATAAGTGAAATATTCTTGAGTATGGGGTAAAACACCAATCAAATAAATAAATAAATTATTCTGTGTGGACAGGTAAATTTCACTTTTTGTGAAGCCCTGCAAAATGATCAATCCAACCAATGTAGTTTTGTCCCCAAAATGAACTTTAAAATGTGTATAAATTGAATTGAAAAATGAACTTTTATATGTAAAATGGTTGACAAGTCATTGTGCTGTCAGTCAATACCGATGCCTGGGAAAGAGGTCGAACGGCAGACAGTTATTTCTTGTGATGAAACTGTGATGAAACTATGAAATAAATTTATTCCATATACATCATGTAGTTTTCACCACAGCAACCTCTCATTATTTATTTATTTGGTGTCTTGCTTATTTGATTGGTGTTTTACGCCATACTCACGAATATTTCACTCGTATGACGGCAGTCAGCAACATGGTGGGAGGAAACCGGCAGAGCCCAAGGAAACCCACAACCATCCGCAGGTTGCTGGTAGACATTCCCCCTTATGGTCAGAGAGGAAGCCAGCATGAGCTGGACTTGAATTCACAGCGACCGCATTGGTGAGCAGCACCTGAGCCTTACCAAAAGCTTACCCTGCTTGCTGTAGGATGAGTTGATTACACAAAATATTTACTCAAGATGGAATGACTGATGCCTGTCATTCCCTTACTGCCCCATTCTTATGGAATGGGGAAAATTAGCTCTAAATTTATTTCTTGAAATACTTGAAGTAAGTACAACACAAACCTCTTGAATTCCTATTGACAGGGGTTTGAGGCATATTTTTTCCAGATTTCTCCTCTTCCTTAAAAGATGCATCAAAATGGACACTTAGCCGTACAGACTTCCGTGTTGCAGATTTGGACCGTCTAGATTTCTTCATAGCTGATTTAGGTTTTGTCTCAAAGCCATTTTCTAAACCAAAAAAACAAAAACAAAAAACAAACCCAGTAAATCATGTTCATGTATAATACTCATGTAATGACAACTATTAAAAATTTTTCCAAACTGGTTTTTAAAAAATATTCATGTACTAGTGTATTAAAGTCCCATTTAAAAAATCAGTATCAGTCTTAAGTTAATGGAACAGACATCAAACTTCATTCCTCCTTGTTTGCTAATAATGGCTTTAAGCAAGATTTCAGTCACATACATGCATATCAGCTTATACTTATACCATGTCACTCTTAAACTCTCGATACTAATAAAGTGTTGCCTCTCAGCAATGGCATGACAGCACTTGTGCAGGAGGGCATTACATTTGCAAGCAGCCATACCTTTGAACAGTTTAACAAGAGAGGCTGAGTTTACACGTACAGATACTCCTCAGACTCACCCTGTTTGAATACATGTAGAGATACCACTCATCACACTCACCCTGTTTGTGTACATGGACAGATACCACTCCCCACATTCACCCTGTTTGTGTACATGTACAGATAGCACTCCTTGCACTCACCTTTCACACTCATCCTGTTTGTGAACATGTACACATACCACTCTACACACTCACTGTGTCCATGTACAGATACCACTCCTCAGACTCACTGTGTCCATGTACAGATACCATTCCTCTGACTCACCCTGTTTATGTACATGTACAGATACCACTCCTCACACTCACTCTGTGTCCATGTACAGATACCATTCCTCAGACTCACCCTGCTTGTTTTCCAGCACAGTCAGAGGCTGTGTGTACATCTGCACATTACTGAGGTCAGATTCTCCAGGTGTGGATGGCTCTGGGGCAGGGTTTAAGTGGGACACGTTTTTACTACTGGAACGCGAACGCCTGTCAACGAAAATCACAACTCAGATTATTAATTCTATCATTTATTTATCTGATTGGCATTTTACGCCGTACTAAGGAATATTTCACTTATATGACCAGAGATCAGCATTATTGTGGGAGGCAACCGGGCACAGCCCGGAGCAAACCCACAGCCATCCGCAGGTTGCTCACAGGCCTTCCTATGTATGGCTGGAGAGGAAGCCAGCATGACCTGAACTTGAACTCACATGGACCACATTGGTGAGAGGATCCTGGGTAACTGGGCCTAGATGGTGTCCTATTCTACTCCGCTGTTAGTTGCAGGCTGTGTGCAAATATAGATATTAAATAGAGATGACCTGTCAAACAACATCAAGTAAGTCACGCAACACATCGGCCAGTACGTTTACCTCCCCAAGTAATATCATTTCATGTTGTTTATGTCTAGAAATAAAAGAATTTGAGTTTGCTTCGTGATTTATATAAAGGCGAACTAGCAGAATTTCCTTCAGTGATAAAAGTGTTATTTCGCACAGTTTATAGATATCCGTCTTATTATTTGATTTTATATATTTTACACCCAGACGCCATGACGTCAAAAAAAAAACATTTGTTTCAAGACGTTCCAATCTGAGCTCAGCGGTATGACGTCATAATACATCTGCAGCTGAAACCAAGAGCTACTTTCACAGTACTTTAATTTTTCCAAACTTCCAAAATTATGTTGTCTAGGTTTATATCATGCCTTATTAGTCTTTTTTCATTAAAAAAAACTGGGTATGTCTGGCAGAAACTCACTGAGTGAAGTGTTAATAATAGATGTAATTCTTCTATCGTTTTGCAAGATGTTTATTCCAGCATATTTTGAAGGCATTATTCTATGTACACTTATAAAATCATACTGTTTTTAAAGCCTTGAAACTGGCCAACTCAATCGATGTGGTTTTGTCTCTAAACTCAAATTAAAAATGTTGCCATTTGATATGTGAAAAGATGGAGGAATTAGGGTACTGGTACAGTGATTTGCATGGTCATGGCAATCTCCTACCATATCACACCAGTACAGTACACTGTATTTCAGACAGACGACCATTTATCACTGTCCAGGAAAATAGTCTGATTTATTCATTTTAGAAATTTTGCAGCTGCATAAAATGCGTTTTAAGCTAGCTTTTTGAGAATTAGTCAGTAAAGCTACCGTTCAATTTAGTGATACAAATGCAATTCACTTTGTAAAAATTTAACTCTTTGACCCCCAGGATAACAAATGTACCACTGTATGCATGTATGCTTGAGGTTTTACCTCACACAGTGTAGTGAACAATTTTTCACTCATATGACAATGACAAGAAGAGTGTGTAGATATATTGTGGCTCCTTGTGGCAACACCACCAGTGTTGGCTCATGTCAGATATCAGACACGACACCCCACCCAGTCACATTATATTGACACCGCCTCAACCAGGCCTATTTCCTTGGCATAACCCAACCTGGGATTGATCTCAAGTCCCTCAACTTCGAGGTAGACACTTTAAAACCATTAGACCATCAAAGCAGTCAATATGGGATTGGATAATAACTTCAAAATGTTAAACTAACCTTCGTGTTTTGACAGGGGAGACAACTTTATCCTGCTCTTCATCGTCACTTCTTCCAGTGCTCTCAGCGTGTCGCTTTAGCAGCTTGACCGGTACTGGAGTGTTCCTGTAGGAGCGCCTCTTCTTTGCTCCGCTCGGAGTGATGTCACACAGTAAGGGACTGGGCACGGCAGGGACATAACTCCGACGCCTGGGGGTTCTGTTAATTACCGGGGGTATAGGGGTACTGGGACCAGAGAGAGAGAAGCGGGGAATCTCTTTCTTAGGCGATGATTCTGTCTCTTCCGGTGCAAACTGTACCTGTTGTGGCTTAGATTGAGGTTTAGATGGAGTCCCACCTGGGAAAAAAAAATCTTGTCTTGTTTTAAATTATTTATTTTACTGATTGACCAGTGTATTACACCATACTCAGAATATTTCACTTGTATGATGACAGCCAACTTCATGGTGGGAGGAAAATGGGTAGAGCCAGGGGGAAACATATGACCATCCGCAGGTTGCTGGGTTATCTTTACTCCAAACTTGGCATCCTGCTCAGTCCTGAATGCCATGCATGTTTACACACAATTTAAAAAAAAACCTGGATTAAAACATTCACTGCAGTGTTTGATTGGACAGATCCACTTATTTGAATGACGGTTTAATGGAACTTGCATATTTTTTAGTTATACAATGGCAGCCAGTTTTATGGGTGGAAGGAATGGGAATGGCTCGAGCAAACTGAGTGCCATGAGTACACCACGAACCTTTGATGGGAGTGCCATGAGCAAACCCCATCTTTGATAGGAGTGCCATTAGCAAACCACTGACCTTTGATGGGAGTGCCATGAGCAAACCACTGACCTTTGGCGGGAGTGCCATGAGCAAACCGCTGACCTTTGACGGGAGTGCCATGAGTAAACCACTGGCATTTGACTGCAGTGCCATGATTTAACCACTGACATTTGACAGGTGTGCCAGGAATAAACCACAGAGCTTGTATGAAAGTTCCATGAGCAAACCGCTGACATTTAAGACGATCGCCATGAGTATAAACCACTGACATTTGACGGAGTTCCATGACTAAACTACAGGCCTTTTAAGAAAGGTCCAGGAGTAAATCACTGACATTTGCCACAACCGACCTTTGATGAGAGTGCAATGAGCAAACCACTGACATTTGACGAGAGTGCCATGAGTAAATTAATGACCTTTGATGGGAGTGCCATTAGCCAGCCACTGGCATTTGACAGGAGTGCCATGAGTAAACCACTGACATTTGACAGCAGTGCCATGAGCAAACCACTGACATTTGACAGCAGTGCCATGAGCAAGCCACTGACATTGGATGGGAGTGCCATGAGCCAACCACTGACATCTGACAGCAGTGCCATGAGTAAACCACTGACACTGACCACTGACAGTGTGAGAAATGGACATGCACTGTTGGAAGGAAAGTGACAATTTCATGGAAGATCACACAAGACATTGTCGCCATGTTTGAAAAGTCCATGAATGCTAATGGGATTGATCCAATGTTTTTTCGGTGACTTAGCACTTGAAAGGCAAGCACCTTCACAACTCTGCCAGGACCCACTCCCCTGCTGGGTTTGAATTCAAGATAAAAGTAGTCCATGATGCCAACTAAGACTAAGTTTGTTGGGCACCGATCACGCAAACATGAACAATACACTGTATGTTTGCACATCTTGTTTCCACTGCATCAAATCAAACTTTCGCACATGGGACAAAAGATGCGAATTATTTTCAACCATTATTGTCACCATCAACAATGACACAGGAATAACCTACAAATTCCTTGTCCCCATATATATAGTATTTTATCTGCCTTACCTGCACAGTGGGCAGGGGGTGTTTTCTGTGGACTACTGACTTTGAAAAAACCAGCATCAAATACTTTCACAGCAGGTAAAGTGTCACTGGAACAGGAGGTATCTCCCCCTTGGTTCTTTTTCTTCATCTGGGCCCGGAACGCTGCAAACTTGGACTTTCCTGCAGGCTTCTGAGCTGGCTTGGATACAGTTTTTTTCTACAATGCACATGTTGACAATTTCCAATTTCTGACTATCATCATCTTGGTGAAAATGGCTACTTTTTAAATAACTTCTCTGATCTGCTAAATGTTATGCAAACATGGTGTATGTAAATGACAAAACTCAGAAGCAACTTTTGCTTTTGATCACTAAACACCAACTATTGAGATACACCTAGGATACCATAAATCCTATTTCATGTGTTTGGATCCACTTCTCTGTGTATCATTACCAGCTTTTTCACCAAGCTGTTTCCTCGGTTACCACAAAAGGTGCAGTATTTTCCACCAATGTGGCTGACTGTTTGTGTAGAAGTTAAGTGTTACACTAATTCATCAACCTTTTTGCAAAGAAAACTTTCAGTGCAATCTGCGCACATTATTAGTTTGTTTTTCGAAACAAAACTACACTGGCTGAACACAGGCCAGGGCTTCAATATCAGTATAATTTTATCAGTCAACACAGAATAATGCCTTCAGAATATGCTTGATTGAACACCCTGCAAACATGTAAAAAGGCTGAGGAATTTTAGTATGGTTTTTACCTTAGTCTTCAATTTCGTAGGTTGGACACTTTCTTCCTTAACCCAGTTTCCAGCCTTAAGCTTTTCCAACTCCCTAAACTTTTTGTCCACATCGTCTACCTGTCAAGAGGTTTAAAGGAGAAAAAAAAAAAATAAATAAAACACATCCAAATCTGAGAAACATCCAATTTTTTTATGAGAACCAGTACACCTGTTAAACAGTATTATGAAGGATATTTGAAAAACTGAATATGGACACAAGAAGAAAAAAACAATTCAAAGTATATCTTTGTGAGTAGAGTGCCAACGTATAGCAGTTACCTGACTGAATTAAATGTAAAAGTATTTAAAAGTACCATAGTAGCTTTGGTCAAGTTTGGAAGCTACCTGTTCAGTTTTTCACAAAAGTAGCAGGCTTAGACTTCTAATGAATCTCCTAATCTGAATCTAATTTTACTTCTAAGGGCATGACTAATGAATATAAGGATTTACTTTGGCTACAAAGAAGTAGTTTTAGAAATGTTTGACCTTTGTTGTTACATCACCTGGAAGTAAATCATCTCCCAGAATCCCTTACTGTGAAGTTACCTGGAAATAAATCATATCCCAGAATCCCTTGCTGTGAAGTTACCTGGAAATAAATCATATCCCAGAATCCCTGAAGATCAGAACATGTGGTCTCCTTCTCGCCAGTCTTGAACTCACAGTCGTCCACCAGCCCTGTGAACTGTTTAAACCTCTGGTCCATTAAGAGCTGGGCCTGCCCCACAGTGGTACGGATCTGTCCCTTAACTGGCAAAAGCAACACATACTCTATTTCATGCACAAGCTTGTTCTTCAGTAGCTGGAAAAATGTTTATGTTGCATTATACTCTGCAATACAAAAACTATTTCTTTTCTTTAATTCATAAATTAGTGATTTAGGAACTGTTTAATTATTTTAGATTATTGTACAACAAATCAAATATTTTCAGAGTGAAAGAAAAGGCTTTCCAGCACTTTGAAGAACATTCCATTAAAATACAACTATCTTATTTATACATTTATCTACAGCTTATTTCTCTGTTTCAGACATAATGCAATATTACATTCCACAATGAATATAGTTTTTCCAAATTTTACTTTCAAGGATTTTTAAAAGATTTTACGGTATTTAACTCTTTCATGCTGTGGCATTTACGAAATTCAAAATTACATACTTGTATCTGGAAAAGTCCTTTTTTTATGGATGTAGAGTTTCTGTTTTTTTCCACATTTCACCTGAAGATTAGCATTTTCCAGTGGCACATTTTCCTTGATTCATTCATCTAGAAGACCCACAAGTGTTTTTTTGTAAAGTTTTATTAATTTTTTATCAGAAAACCTTATGTGTTGGCATCAAAAGTATGGTTTTAAGGTTTTCATGTGCTTCTGAAGGCTCATTTTTACCAACCCGCCTTCAGGTGAAATCCAGTACTTACAGTGCCGAATCTATTTTGTTTGCCTTACCATCCTCACTCAGACCAGCCTCAGACTCATTGTTGGCTTCCCAGGTGGTACAGAGGCCGTTCAGTCGACAACGCTCTGAGTCCATCAAGTCACGGAAATACTTCACGTCATGCTCTTTTCGCTCCTCCTGCGGCGAGTCAGAGACTGATTTGACATCAGCAGCGGGATGTGAGGCTCCTTTTATCGCAGATGTCATGTCAGTTGTCGTCACTGGAGCACTGTTCTCTTTATCATCATTTGCTGAGGAAAACAAAACATGAAAAGTCATGTCATGAAACTCGCAACATCGAGCAGTCAAAAGCCCTCCAATCATTCTTAAGGAAGACAAATTTTAAAGGTCAAACTTGTACACAATTAAGATCATTAATTCATCATTACTATTCTGTATAAGAAAACTTGTCAATCATGGAATATAGAGACAAAAGGAGCAAATAAAATGCATATACTTATACCATTAGCTTCTGCAAATTCCTAGCCAAGTGATATGTACCGATATGTATGATACCGACATCTATCTGACCTATTCTGCCTACATTCTTTCTTTCAATGATAATAAAATGTAAATGAACCTTCGGCACATATCAGTCTAGAGAATATGTCGATACTGACAGTTATGAAAATGGTTTCCATACAATGGAAAATCTATCGCCAACCAAATAAAGATATATGTTCAACAAAATAATATAATTTGCTCAGTGTCAGTGGAATGAAATGTCTATTTTTCACGATGCTGTAATAAAGTCATCAAACCAATCTAGTGTCACAAACCCTTGTCTGTCTTGCGTATCCAGTGTTAAGTGGACAGTCTGCTAATGGAACTGTTAAATAGCTACAGAAACAAAGATGACGACTGACTCTTCTTCGTCTGAAAACAGGTCTTTGGCATTTTTTTTTTTTCTTTTCTGAAAACACTATCAGAGAAAGTGGTAAATCCCCTAATGTTATATAATATAAAGTTATTTCCAAGTTTTTTCAAAAGTGACACACACTTATTAATATTTTCAGGCTAGCTGCTCAAAAAGATGAGCTAAGTAAATTCTGATTGGTTGAATGGTTTCCTCACATGAGCAGCTCGTTTTCATACACGTACTTGATAACAGGAACTCATCTGAGTGTTGCTGTTGTATTCAGAATATTTTGACTGACCTGTTACAGACCATCCCGCTGGACCCTTGGTCACGCCAGACAGTGCGAGACTTTGCGAGACAAAACTACCCCTGTCTTACCCTTTATCTCTTCACCGTTACCATGTATATCATCTGCTGCGGTGTCCTTGGCGGAGTTGCTGCCCTGAAGCTGGATAAAGCTATCTGACGCCGAGAATTCCACATCCTGCTCCTCTGATGTAGTGGCAGGGCCAGCACCGATCAAAGAATCAATGTCATCAAAGTCGATTGGCAGAGGACGATTCTCTATAAATATAATAATTATGCATATTCATGAATAAGTAAATCTTCGATCAGTCAACCAAATGCAGTATTCTTCAGTTCTGACAAGTCTGTTACATGTACATTTATTTATACATTGCTTATCCAGTATGCAAGAGAAGGACACACACAGGTGCTTGTGGTATTTACGGGACAGCCGGTTTATAACTTGAAATCGGTAAATGAAACAAATCCTTCCACTTGATACACCAGATTAGGGTGAGAATTTATTGATTTGAATTTGTTTTACGCCAAACTCATTTATACAACAGCATCATGCATTATGGTGGGAAATTAGGGTGAGGAAACCCTACTTCAGGAACTCTTGAATGATCAAGCTTTAAAACAACCCAAAATATTACATATGTATATTTAGATTAACAACAATGGACTGACCTGGCGACTTTTTCTTGCGGGATCTTCTTGTCATCTCTATCATTGGACTGGCCTCCAAGATTTTTATCCTAAAACAATGAAATGGAATGAATAGAATAACACAATAATCAAACATTCATGATTGATGGCAACAGCTGGCTTTTGTTTGTTGCTAGATTACTAGACTTACACTGCTTTGTAAGTGATATCAGGAAATCCTAAGCCTTGAAGAATTTATCTTGGTTCATCTACATTAATAAGTATTTATCTGACTGGTGTTTCACACCGTACCCAAAAATACGTAAGCATTATGGTGGGAGGAAACCGGGCAAAGCCCGGGGGAAACCCACGACCGTCCACACGTTGCTGGTAGACCTTTCCACGTACAGGCCGGAGAGGAAGTCAGCATGAGCTGGACTTAAAACTCACAGCAACCGCATTGGTGAGATGCTCCTGGGTCATTACGCTGTGCTAGTGCGCTAACCAACTGAGCCATGGAGGCCCCTGAAGTATGTAAGATATTCATTTATTTGACAGATGTTTAACACCATAATCAAGAACCTGTTTTTCTATCATTCTATTATAATTTTAAAATGGTCAACCTGACACAGGAATGTGTGGGAACAAGTTTGAAAAGGTTCCAGCTTCAGCACTTGGGGCCACTTTAATGAAACATGGTAAGTTAGATTTCTCATAGCTTGTTTGGTAAAAGACATTGTTTAGGTCATAGCACCATAAGGCGATGCCATTTACAAGTGTAGCTGGCTTACAAAGTTATGTGAAAGTGGACCCTGACATATATAGCTATTGTAAATATGCTTGGAAATTTTTCTGCTGAATTTCAGGAGATCAAAGATTTGCTTGCATTAAACCGATCAATCGCTAGAATTATTCACATGATTGACTGGTTCTCGAAAATTTTACCCCCATTTATTGAAAAATATTATCAGCGTGATCTGCACAGTATGCACTCATAATTCATACATTGAAACTATTTAACAGGCACGGGAACTGAAGGCCTCAAAAGTCTCAAAATTCTAAAGAAAGTCTGAAAATACCCTACCCTACCTCCAAATCACATTAGCAATCACCTGTTCCAACAAAATCAGCTGCTTCTGTTGTTGTGAGTTTTAAAGAAAAAAGTCTGAAATCAGCCAATGTGAGGAAAACTTCCCATGCCTGATTTACTGCCTAGACATAGGAACAACAATATCTGACTACCCACCATTCCTCCGGACTTCTGTTCACCTTCTTGTCCGCACGCCTTGCAGACATTGACCTCTTCTTACGAGCTGATTTCTTGGCGGAGATTTTAGCCGTTAATTCTGGGGAGGGGTAGAGGAATTCTTCCACACAAGACGTGGACTTTCTCAAGCGTCTGGTCGTAGGCTTAGGGGTGACCATGTTCTCAACATTGCTGAAAACATCTTCAATTTCCTTGTGATTGTCTTTGGTCAGGTCACTTGTGGATGGTTCTGAAAATAGATAACATGTACATTGTACATGTAATTATAAATTGTTCCTGAAACAACAGAAATCTAACAAGATTGTTAATCTTGTTAGATTTCAATCACTGTTCTTGTAGTAACTAATGTAAATTGTCCAGTGAAATGTACATGTATGCATATGATTATTATGATAATGATTTGTTTTGCGTCACTAAAGATGCAAATTTCATAAAACTGTGCAGATTATTTCTCTACACCCGGCAATTCTCTCAGAATGTTTAAAAATATTGGTCCCCATGGTGAGTGAACAGTTTGTAGAACTAGGGTACCTACAGTAGAGCTCAGACTAAAAGTCAATTGTTTACCACTCGTATCGCGCTCCGAGATGCTGAATGACGCTCTGCTGGCGCGTTACAACCCTCTATTGGGCTGTGTCGGAGATCTTCTGAGGCGTCTACATCCTTGTTTGCAAGCGAAGGTGCAGCCTGTGTTTCAGCTATCTGAACATATTCTAGCCGTGAAAAGCAGAAGGTTTATCTTGCAATGTGTAACCTACCTCTGCACAACAAAATCAACTTGATGATAGGGAATAAATATGTGATCACATCATGTCGATCACCAATGCAACATTCTTGTGAATAAACCATGTGCAACAGTGCATGCTTCTTGCATAGGACATGGCCACAACACAGGCATATAGCAGTCTCGTGTGACCGTGCCTCTATATAATCCTTTGCTATATCTTATCATTTGTCGCATTTGTGTAAAGGTGACATCTAAATAACGTCATGTATTCATATTGCTGCCAAGATCGCGTTAGCTTCATGTCAGAAGAACTAAAAAAAAAAAAAAAAGACAATCACCCAAAACACATATGTTCATGTCAGAATCGGGCATCACCAGACTGCAGACCTTTCACTGTACGCTACTTCCAGTTGATCGACATGTAGGCATAGTCACAGCAACTGGTGTTTTCAACAAGTGACCTGAAATGGCTGGCGTATTTGTTTTCATCTGACTGGTGTGTTTTTACGAAGTTTCCAAGATTAGACTACATCACTGATTGTCTATACGGACATGCTCAGTTGCTGACCGATTTTGCCACCCTGGAAGTTGTATAGAAGGGGATTTACGCAGAAGCAGTGAATTCAGCCCCAGCAGCCAGTACTGAGAGATTCATTTATTCCTATTGTTCACGATTTTCAAAACCATATAGTGTGTGTCAGTTACTAAAGTTTGACACTTGTGAGTACTATTTACTTAGTTCAATACAACATGCCTATTGGTCTTCAATTTCGGCAAAGTGTCATTGCTGGACACTAAGCCTGCTTGAGTTCTTCTTCTGCAGGACACTTACGAATATTTTAATTAAGCCTGGGATTAAGACAGTTGTCTATATCTTAATCCCAGATTAAGCCTATAATAATATGATTTGCTGCTGTTGCTTATTAAACACCCATGATATTTTTTCACACAAGTCTAGTAAACACCAGGACATTACTGTCCAACTGAAAAAAAAACCCCCATAATCATATGTTTATTGACACGTTTACTTCTAAGTTATTCACATACATTTTGCCTCAACTTTTATGCAAGTTCACAAATAAAATTTGATATCTGAATTCATCTGGTTGTTGGCGCAAATGTACTATTATAAAGCATAAATCAACAAACTGGAGTGAATTCCATGCAGGGGTTTTGTAGTAACAGAGTCAAAAAAGAAAATATTTAAGGTACACTGTGCCTGATAAACCAAAAATTCTAATTAAGTGTACTTTGGCAAATGGGAAACTATGATTTCTGTTTGTGTGAGAAAAACCGTTCGAACTAATCTTTTTTTTTCCTACATGCATTTACAATATGGGTGCTTTTTTTTACCACTTCTGTACATGAACCTCATATTGTAATAACGTCTTGTAAATCACTACTTAAAAGAAGACTGCCACTTTGCGATCAAAATCACACACTCATCAGATGTTTTACTTCAGTTTCATGTATTGTGTTAGTCTTTCAAAAATCTCTGAAATCATTCTAACAGAGAACTATAATTTCCGCCGTCAACTTCCCACAGCCAGCGCGTAGGCATAACAATGCTCAGCCTTGTGTGTGTGATCAGTCACAGTGGACAGATCACTGTCTCTGCTTGTAACTATCTGTCTACAGGCCCTCTACAAACTCTCTACAAGACCTCTAGGATCATGCTAATCTCCTGCCTGGTTTTGACTTTTAGCCTGAGCTGTACTGTATAACATGTCCAATGTTCATTTTTATGTAAAAGATCCTTTATACATGTTTGTGTGCAACAAACTGGCCAAAAAAACACAAATATGGAATGGGATAAATTAGTACACAGACAAAACAGATAGAATAGAGATAAAGTAACACATTTGGCTTCTCATTTTAAGGCGCTTGGCTTCTCGTTCAGGGTAACACAGACATGTACATGTATATTGGAAGCACAAATGAATTGTTGATATTTTAAGCTGCATTTTAAGTATGACATTAAACCTGAATCCAATGAAATAAAAAAACAACTGACCTTTCCTATGCAAATGACAAACTTTTAACACGTATAAAAATAAATGCCATCAAAAGCCCTATAAAAACATTAGAGTAAGGCCCTTTTTTTCGGGGGGGGGGGGGGGGGGGGGGGGGGGGTGGGGGGTGGGGGTGGGGGTGGGGGGGTGGGGAGGGAGAGGGGTCAGTCACGCCCAACAACATATATTTATGGCCTAAACTTGCCTGGTCTAGCAGTCTCCTCCTCTGTGATCTGTGTTACAGCTGTGTCCTCTGAAGTCTCCTTCCCTGTGGGCTTCTCTGCTTTAGTGGTCTCTGCTACAGCAGTCTCTTGAGCCTCAGGTGAAGTTATTGTCTCAGTCAGGGATCGTCTGATGCGACTATTACGCCTTGAAGTGGATACAGGTGTGGTTGGGTCAGGGGCAGCTGAACCATTCAGTGCCTTGCTATTTTCATGAACATCAATTTTGTCTTCATTATCCGTTTCCGAAGGTGAGGTCGATTTCAGAACAGTAGGTTCCTTTGTGTCCTTTGTTTGGGTTTCCACAGAACTATCTTTACCCTCACTGGTGGTGAGACTTTGTGTGTCCTCAGCAGAAGCGAGGCGCAGTGATCGTCTGGTACTGCGTCGAACACGCTGTGCAGATTTCTTGAGGTTTTCCACAGCGTGGGCGGGTGCTTGTTCTATCACATCCTCCTGATCAATCACTGTCTTCTCCCCCTTCACAACTTCCCAATCAGTGTCACACTTTTTTCCATCATTCTTTGCCCTTTCTTCATTTGAGATTTCCTGCCCGCTATCAGAGTCTTCTTCTGCCATGTTGGTCTTGTGATTTTGTGCGTTATTACTGGCCACAGAATTGATCTCTTGACCTTCACTGGGCGTGACTGGTAGGCTGGCCTTGCCCTGTTCGTCGTCACTACCTGACCCCTGGTCTGCTGCACCTTCAGTCTCAGCACTGACAGATGACCCAAGCCTCTCCTCGCTGACTACATCCAGTTTCTCAGCATGCTGTAAGCGTATGGATCTTCGCACACTTCTGCGGCTCTTAAAACCATCACTGCCCGAGTTAACTTCCTTATCACTAGATTCAGCCCCTGTAAACAATACACTATAATGAATGACTGTATGCTTGGGGTTTAAGGTCGCACTGAACAATTTTTCAGTCATAAATGATGTTGAGAATTACGTGCGTGTACACATACAGTGTCTTCTTGTGGTCAGGCGAGTCCATGCCGCCCAAATGCTGCTGCCACGAAAGTATCATGCCGAAGACACCAGACATGACACCCCAACCAGTTACATTACACTGACACCGGACCAACCAATCAAGTTACCTCCATCTACCTTCTCAGTGCTGACCGCCAAGTGAGCCAAGTACCATTTGTCTGGTATAACAATAAATAATAATGTGCATGTATTACTAATATAACAGCACTCGAGCTCAGGCCCAAGAGTAAATTAAACAAAAACATTTTTCTTAAAACACTTAGAATACTTTGACATGTTGTACTTAATTTTTTGGTTCCTTGCTTTAACCTCTTTAATAGTGCTTTGTGCCTAGTAAAGCAGGAACAAGCACCACTTTTAAAGTCTTTGGTATGAACAGACCCCTGTTTGACTCCGGATCTCCGGCCTAGAGGTGAACACTAACCATCAGACCACCGAAGATACATCTCAAACTGGGAGAAACGAACAACCATCTGCAGGTTGCTGACAGACCTTCCCTCTAATGACTGGAGAGAGGCTAACAAGTCACTGTGCTGCACTAGCACAATAGTCATCAAACCACATAACCCCAAACCTCTCTACCATTGAACTGTACACGTTGATTATATACTATACCAGTATGGGCAGATTCTTTCAGTTTGTCATCTGCATTTTTATCCACAGGTGTCCTCGACAATTTCTCCTTTTCAGAATGAAGCCCTGGAAACTTTGGCGTGGAGCAACTGAAACAAACAATCAATCAAGCCTATGCTGTATTTCATTCTGTGATTTTACTTGATTCCGATGGATTCATTGATCCAGTTGAAGGCCTTTACTTTCAGTCTCCTTGTGATGTCACCATGACTGAGACGGGAAAGAAATGTAGCGTTGTCATGAGACAGGGTGTTGTGACATAGGTTATTTTAAGACTTCGCCAAACTAAAGATTTTACATAATTTTCTTCACAGCTGATAACTCTTTGTCATTTCAAAGAAGATACAGCAGAAAATTTTGGCAAAAAAAATCTGTATTCGCTAATCAAATCAAAGTATTCACATTTTACCAAGAAAAGCTCAAACTACTGCTTTCAATAAATATCAGTCTGGACTTGTATCAGTGCTATTTTGTGTGACCCAAAAAACATCAAATTCATTAAGCACCCATATTTAACTTGCACTCTAAATCTGTGTTACAGAAAAGTCAGCAGCATTCTTACCGTCTGGGCACAGGGCTGTGTATCAGAGAACTGGAACCCAGAAACTTGGCCACTGCTGACGGACTCAGTGGAGTGAAACTGAAGGAACTGAGATTGGCTGGTGCAGTGAAGCTGAACTCCCATGAGGACTCTGACACTCCGCGCCTTGTCGAGACCGTTTGGGCGTTGAAGTTAAACACTGTGTTAGCCGTAGGCTCTGTGAATACATCAGCGGTCTGTGGCTCAGTTGGCTTCAAGGCAGGATCCCCTTTTTGTTCCGATACCTTTGATTTGCCCACTTAAAAATGCAAGTTAAAAGAAAAAACAAATAATATAACCTGTGTTATTTAGGAAAAGGGGTGGAAAAAAAAAAAGACATGAACAGGCATGTGTTTCATGACGCTTGGTAACTCATCTTTTATTCAGGTTCTTACGTTGCCATTGGATGAGCCATGTTAGAGCAACCAGAAACATGATGTGGCTTTACTTGTGTCCAAAGCACGTGGTTAAAACACAAAAGTTTCGGATGATGAAATTTCACTTCCACCTACTTATTACTTCCATTACATAAGTAAAAAAAAAAACATTTTACTTCCCACATCAACACCTGTACTGGGCAAAATCAGTCAAATCAGTGACATACTTTTCACATTTGTGTGTACATATACGTGTACTGTGTCTTCTTGTGGCTGTGAAAAGCCAAAGTGCTGACACCACTGAAGTATCATACTGAAGATACCAGATATGATACCCCCAGCCAGTCACATTAAAGCCTAAGGTATGACTTGACCCAGGCCCGATCCCAGGTCTCCTGACCTAAAGGCGATACTCTAACCATTATGCCACCGAAGTGATCTACAACCAGAGAAAAGCCAGTCTGAGCTGAACTTGGAACTCAAAGTGACCACCATGGTATATGTATTATAAGGCGATAACAAACCTGGGGCTTTCTTGGAAGCTGCTGCAGCTCTGGCTGGTTGTTTGGCTTGGGAGACGGCAGCTTTTGAAGTTCTTGATCGCGTTGTTCTAACCTCTGTTGCTGCCTGTGGGTTTAAACAATAATGTAGTTGAAAACTGAAGACAGAATGCCCCTACACCAATTGCACAAATACATAATTAAATGTGTACTTGTTTTGTATCGTAAGACTAGAAAGTAATGTATGTATGCCTAAGGGTTTATCCACATGGCGACGAGGAGTCATTAGGTATGTGCCGCCAAAGTGCTGCTGCCACTAAGGTATCATGCTGAAGACACTAGACATGACACCCTACCAAGTCACATCATACTGACACCAGGTCTACCAATCCTGTTCCCCTGATCTAACCTTTCAGTGGTAGCATGTCTCTTGCCTTTGAGATTAACAACTAGAAAGTTAAGAGTGGTTTGCAACATTACAGGCAATACTTGAAAAATTATTTGTTAGGCATAACCTGATTAGAAAAAATAGGCAGGTTGGGTGTTTCTTTTTTTTCTTCTTGTTAATGAAAAAGACAAGTATTTTTTACAGAACTTAATAATATGAGAGAAACATTTATTCGCCTTAGAGAAACTTCAGAATACACATTTTTGACAAAAGTTAACAACAGTAATTTGGAGAGAATAAGCAATTCGCAACAATAGTCCAACAGACCATATGACCAGCAGAATGCCCATCCATAAGGCTGCAATCTTACCGGATGCTGTTTTTCAGACTGCGCTTGTGTAGCTGTTCTTGCTGACCGCTGGTTGGTGACCATTTCTGTTTTAGCAGCAGGTGCCTTTGATTTGGGAGCAGGGACTGCTTTCTGGGGAGCAATTCTGGATACAGTCGACCTAGTCACTCTCTGAGATACAGCACTTGCTGGCTCAGTCTGTTAACAGGAAAAATGAAATTCATGATTATTTTATACCTAGTTCCCGCACAATTCAGTTTAATTTAGGTGCTCCATGGAATTAAACAAGATAAAATTTAGTTAGCCCATTAACAATGAAAACTACACCTTATCACGGTACCAAGAACAAAGCAACAAAATTCCAATACTCTTCAAGAGTACACAATATATACAATAACAACAAATTGTCTTACTTCTTTTATTTCAAGACCAAAAGTTTTATTGACCCTCCTACTTGGGCTATGATTTACACATTATATTGGGCATTGTCCAGCACTTTTTATAAACTGGTACGAAGTTCCCACTACTGAAAGTTTTGTTCATTAATATGGAGCCAGTACGGCAAGGGCCAGGAAATAAAAAAAAAAATTTAAAAAGTCTCCAGATGAGATATGGTGCTAATTTTCCAGTATGACAAATAGAATACCCACCAATACATTCCTATGCTTACATATAGTAATGAGAATCCCTATCTAGATGTGAGTATCAATCTTTTTTAAATACAATGCAAATTAAATATCAAGTACTGATATTAACAGCCACATGCATGGAGTACCATCTTCTGACAAAAGACACGATAACTCATGACACTGGTCATTACGATCAGTGCAATATTAATTTTCAACTATAATACGATGTAACAGCCTGTCAGTCATCGGAATTGGTGGCAATATTTGGCAATGCTGTCGTGAAAAATGGCCTGCACTGAACTTGTGATGGCAACTATTTGCCGTCACAGTTTGACAGGTGCAAGTTACGCGGCAATGACATGAATATGTAAATTAGGGAAAATGGAAACAAAAAAACCCCATTCAGTTCAACGTGCACGGCCAGTCCCAGAAAGACGGACATCTTTCACTTAACATACAACTACCAATAAAACAGCGGGTTTTAGATCATCATGCACTCACCTATTTATCCAAGTTTGTCACTAATTCTTAAACCAGCCAAGATTACGCTTTTGCTCACATGAACTTTGTATTCATATTTAATTTTTATCGTATATGCCTGTAAAAATCGAAAATCCCAAACAATTAAATATTTACCAATGCTTCAAGTGGTGTAACATACCAACATGAGGTGTGCTCATCACGGCAGGGATTTATGTACATAAAGGTACAAACGCCTCCTCGCTTCTTGTCTGGTCAGTAAATGATGTCGCGGCAAAACATACCTCTTACGATCTGGAGTCCTCATTTACAAAACTAAAAAAATTGCTACATAAGGTAAACTTAGCTGTAGTGTATGTCTGTATGGGTGTGGATTTTTACGGAAAATGTTGTAACATTCATTCCAGTTCTTTCTTTAGTGCGCCAACAATGTATATCAATTCGAGTCCTGATTTGTTGGGTAACGCACCACATCATCGGAGCCGGTCATGTTCAGTTACGCAATTCTCTGTTTTTTTTGTGGCTTGATAATGGTTAAACAAAAAACTGTTGATGGATGTAATCTGGACACTGTAATCGGATATGATGTAGACAAAAATGGCGATGTAATAAGACTCTACTGTAGGCTGTGCAGAGCAAATGGACTACTTTTATTTGGTGTTTTAAGCATTTTCAAAAATGCCCTTACAGTGCCACAAAGTTTAGTAAATTTAATGGGCTGGCATATGCTGCATTGGCTACTGACTCAATTAGGAAGCAAGACCCTATTAGTACCTCCATTTCTTGGGAGGGACAAATGTAATTTTGTGTATTTTAGGATGTAAAGTCTTTTTTGTGCAGCCAGCTTGCCATTTTTGGCGTACAGATGCATGCTTGGCATCAAAATGATGGAAATTATCTAGGATTTAAGTAGGTATGAGTTTTAAGGATAAAAGCTTGAAATTCTGGGCAACAGGACACATGGAAACAGTGTTGATGAGGCTGCGAGTGACGTCCCTTTGGCGCTGCTAGGGACCCCTCCCAGCTGCTGGCATAGAAAGGTCCAGATTTAACAGTCAACCAATGTCAAGATTTTTCTGGCTTCTTTCTCACAGTATGCACCAAAGCTTATTGGCCATGGAATGTTTGTGACTGAGCTGCAGCGTTATCGTTAACATTGTCACCTAAGGAAAATTAATGGAGGTCTGAGGCCATCATCTCTTCAAGGGAGATAATCAACACTGGTGGGCTGGAAAAAGGGTCAGAAATTGCCGGGCTGTAAATGCTGATATCTAATGATAAATAAATCATTACAAACTCACCTTGGGAACTGGTGGTGCTGCTGTTGCTTGGGCTGCTGGAGCTTTCTTTGTTTTTTTCTGAGTTTGATTGGCTGGTTTTGGGTAGGCAGTTTGAAGGTCCTTATGATTAACCTTTCCCACCTTAAACAACGGCTTTTTACTTTCACTCTCAAGTTTCTTCTTTAACAGTCGCTCCTCCTGCCACTTTTTCAGTTGATGTAGTCTCGCAAAGCCTTTTTTGTCTACAACACATTTCCCATAATATAATTAAATTATGCACACAGACGTTATGTGCTGCAAAATTTATATATACATTTAAATTTGAGTCACTGCTAACTTTGATTTAAAAAGAGAAGATAGTTCCTTCACAGTTGCGAAGTGCAGGAGACATGACAGTGTCAAATCAGAACTACATATGCACATGTAAGATACTTACAGTGCAGTTTCTCTGCTATCTGACTTGGGCATCTTGCACAAAGCGATGATTGGTTAAGTTGACTGTAATTACTGTGGCAACATATATTTTCAACATGTGTCGCCATGGTAGTTACAGTCGACTTAACCTTCGATCGCTTTGTGCAAGAGGCCACTGGTCAGGACTTGTGACGGCACTACCATATAGCAGACCTTGTTTGCAAACATCCAGCACTACCACATCGTCATGCTTTAACCTGGCAGAAGGTGAAATCTCACTGAAGCACTAGTAGCACTCCATTAACAATATGCTCCGAGTGTTCAGAGATGTATTCTTAGTAAAAGCCACATATTGTTTGGTCGTTGACCTACATGTTAGAAAGAATCCTGACGATAAACATGAAAACTTTCGTCTTTGGTTCCAATTTCGCCTCCACCGCCATGTTTTAACATCGCTAACAACCAAACAATGCTATGCTTTATTTAGAATATATATTGGAACACACAGAGCATAATGTTAATGGAGCACTTCCAGCACTCCATTGCGATCTCAACTACCGCCAGGTTAAAACAGTGATGTGGTAGGGCTAGGCTGTGAAGGCTACTCCTTGAATTGTGCAAATTCAAACCCGGCACAAATAAACCGAGTCAGCATTTCAGGAATCTCACGAGTTCATGCAGTTTAAGATGAGACTGGGTGGGGGCTCTCGCAAACTAAAATGCCTGAAAGGCATGACTTTACTGCAACTCTGATGGCGCCATTGGCCCGAAAGACCTGGCTATGCAAGAAGTGTTTTCAGCCTAGCAAGTACCGAAAAATCTCACCTTTTAGCTGTGCGTTTGTCATACTAACGCACAGCCCCCACCCTGTCTCATCCAGGTCTAACTTAAGGCGCAAGACTCCTGAAATGCTGACTCGGCTTATTCTAAGCCTTAACAGCCTAGAATTTAGCTGTCAAACAAAATATGTTGCCTATAATAAAAGTACAATGGAGTAGCCGTGGCTGAGGTGGTTGCAGTGTGCTAGCGCAGCGCAATGAAAGAGGAGCCTCTTTTCCAGCAACCTACAGATGGTTGTTGGTTTGCCCTGGCTCTGTCCAGTTTCATCCCACCATAATGCTGGCTGCAGTCGTCGTATAAGTCATGAAATATTCTTGAGTACGACTTAAAACGTCAATCAAATAAATATATAAAATAAAACTACAATGAATGACATTTCATATGAACTGTTTGATCACTAACTCGAGGGTTTCTTCTGTGATCTGGGTGTGCCAATTCTACCCGCCCTCCTTTTAGTAGGGGTACTGTTCTCGTCCGTGTGATCAGCCACGGTGCGGTCAGCGAATGAGTGCTGGGCACTGTCCGTCTCTTCTACCACAGGTGACATATCATCGCAATTTCTCCTTCGATTCACTTCTTCACTGCGTTGTTGTTTCCAGTCTAAAGAGCGACGGTGCACTCTAAGATTCCTCTTATCTATTGTAGAGGATTTTCTCTTATAGTTTGCAGCATTGCTGCTTGTAGGTTTATCCATTGTGACCCTATCCACTAGCTAAAGCTAACTAGCTACTTGCAAAAACTCCGTGCACATCCAGCTTTCTTTTCCTGTTGCACGTAAACTTTCAAAAAGCGAGGGAATGAAATTGAAAACATCTGATTGGTCGTTTAGTTATAAGGGGGCGCAACTGTGTAAACTAGACTCTCTCGCAGTTAAAGTAAACATTTGTGGTTTGCATGGGTCTGGCGTCTAATTTAGATACGAGGCAGTCATTGGTCAACGACATACATGATTTCGATGATGAAGGCTTTTATTGGTTAATTCTGTCCCGTCAGCAAAGCATGGCCTCAAATGGGTAAGAAAAATTCCCGCCGTTTGCTGCTGGTGTTAAAATTCACACAACAACGACAACACGTAACATCAGGATATCCCGTGTGAGAAATCAAGGAATTAAAATATCATACTAAAGGAAGGGTAGTGTTTACTTACAGGCGCAATAAATTTTGGGTCTATGTGAGTATGCATTTCATTAGATTAGGGTAAAAACTGAAGAGCAGTGGTAAATAGTACTTTGTTGACACCGTTGTGAAATACCCTGATGCAAAAATAACTTACAAACATCATACATCCAAGCAAGCAAACATCATACATCCAAGCAAGCAAACATGGATCACTCAGTCTCACGTAAATGTAAATTGTATATTTTAAACGGTGAAAATTATATGCTAAATATCTGTTTCCCGTTCTTATTGTGGGACTGGTGTGCTGTTACACTGATACTTATAGTCCATGCTATTAATATTGATAATAGCGTTGAAATTTAATGCTCTGCCAGGAAATCTGCTGTGAACTTCTAATATTTGCTAAGCATGGCAGCTGTCTGCTTGGCTTTATCTTGCGCCGGATTTAGATGTATGGACGACAAATAGCAATGGAGCAGCTGACTTTGGTGAACCAGCTAATGGTGTGCATACAGTCCTAAATTTTCGCGGCCTCACCTTCACTCCCTAGGAGATTGCCGGCCTCAAAGATCATCGCCCTATGTTAAAACTATACCAACATGTAGGGGCAACTGTGTCTCATATCAAAGCAATGACTAGTGACTTTCATATCATTTGGTTCATTTAAAATTTTGCAGAATTGAAATAGTGACTTTTGACCACACAGGTGGACCAGCTTTTTGACTAGTAGTTCTCATCTCATAATCTGTGTCAGTTAAATGTTGCAGCAGTTGAAGGATTCACACACGAGAGGCTACATTGTGAAAACTCTCCACAGCCATCATGGCAGATAGGTTTGGTTTTAACATGGGGTGATGATCTTCGAGGCCGGCAATCTCCCACGGAGTGAAGGTGGGACTGCCGAAATTGTAACGTGCATATTTGTGTTGGCCTGTACTTTCGCAGAAGACACGAGAAGCTTCCGAGGTGCAAGTTGTGCAGAACTCACTAGTCCAAGAAAATCAAATAGAACATTGTGTAGCTTTACCCTGTAGTCTTAGCAAAGGTGCTTAATGGCACCTGGAGATACCTTTCACCACTGCTATGGAGTGCCAGTCTGATATCATGTTCAATCTGATAAGATCTTGCCAAACGTTAGTGGTTTACTCTGGGCATTCTAGTTTCTTCCACCTGTAAAAAGTGATTGCTGGGATGATATACATGTAAGTGAACAATTCTTCATAAGGCATTGAACACCAAACAAATTCAAGTCTCAGTCTTCAATCAGGTCATTTATATCTACATGTACATTCACCCTTTCCACTACTGACATTGCTATCCGTCAGGTTTAGTCAGGGGCATGTCTCAGTTTGAGATTATTCTAGAAGATATTGGAAAATTGGGAGATCCTTGGTTTCCTCCTTCCATCCATCTAAAAATGAATGAGTATATTGTTATCACAAACCTCTCAGTTCTCATGTTTTAGCACAGAACATAATGTTTCATTACATAGTTGTATGATGTTTTCATCTTGAATAACAACGAAATAAGTGTAGACTTGTCAGCTAGAGCTTTTAAATCCATTTCCAGACCCACAATACTATTTTCTTCTTGATACATTGTTGTTGCGTGTTCACTGACATATACTACATGTGCAGAAGTTATGTATTAAACACATTAACCATCGTATAGGTTAAGTCAAATATTCCTGAGAGAAAAAAAAAAGCAGCAAGAGAATAAATATTGTATGTCTGTTACTGCAATGTGTTTTATGCATTTCAGGTCCAGGTGTGCTGTTAATGGTACATGTGGCACTTGTGTATGTGGCCATAAGAGTGAGCAAGACATGGAAGGTTCCACTGATGATAGACAACCTCCTGAAAAAGTCATCCAGGAGTTCTGGCACCAGCAACATATAGGGGAAGCTCCAGATTTTGTGATTGAGCTGGAAAAGAACAATATTCCTTGTCACAAAAGCATTTTGCGGAAAGCGAGTTCTTATTTCGAAGCCCTGTTCTCCAGCCAAATGAAGGAATGTGAGAACAATCGAGTAAAGCTGATAGATACTCACGTGCATGATTTTATGTCCTTAATGAAATTTGCATACACAGGTCAGTTGGACATTTCTAAAGAAACAGTGTTCTCTGTCACTGCACTGGCAAACATGTATCAGTTCAATTCTGCACTGAAATTTGCACAGAAATTCCTGGTGTCACAGGTGGCATCAGAAACGTGGCGCGAAATACTGCAGTTCTCAGAATTGCATGACTTGAAGGATGTACACTATGTTGCATTTCGATATGTGCTTTGGAATTTTTCGAAAGAGGTAAAATCAGAAATTGAAAACTTTCAAGTGCTATCGAAGACTTCACTTGAGAAACTGTTGGGACATCCGCTTTTGAACTGCACGTCTGAATCGGAAGTTGTTCAGGTTTTGTCTGCCTGGTGTGATTATGATGAGAAGCGGACCCAGGAGGTTTTCGCTGATGTGTTCTTTTCTACTGTGTATTTGAATGAACTCACAGCTGAAGAGCTAGATGCCATTCTGAATTTAAAGTGGGTCCAGAACAACTCAGCAGTCAAGAAATTTGTTGAGGAGACAGCTGTGAATGAAATCTCAGCAAATGTAAGCGTGATTTTACCATGAACAGATTGTATTCCAATTCAATATTTTGTAAAGTCATGTTGAATCACAATATTATGGTATTTTATCTGAACATATATGCGTACATGTACATATGTGCAGAAATCAATGTGTTGTGTGAGTGGTTAAGCCAAACATCGCGTCAGCAGGAGACAGGAGTGTGGCCATACCTTAGATTTTACCATGAGAAGTCGTAAAACTCATTCCCTCCTGTAACAAACCAGTCCTATGGGACAACCCTTTT
This sequence comes from Liolophura sinensis, assembly GCF_032854445.1. Classification (NCBI taxonomy): domain Eukaryota; kingdom Metazoa; phylum Mollusca; class Polyplacophora; order Chitonida; family Chitonidae; genus Liolophura; species Liolophura sinensis. Next base: position 12,416,260 of record NC_088301.1, read on the forward strand.
TTTTTCTTTGATTTATTACATCACAATTAAAAGTGATTGGTATAAGGCCATGTATTGTTTTACCTGATCTGTCAATACGAATTCATGTTTTTATGTGTACTGGTATTTTTGATATAGTTTCGGTGGGACAACATTAAATGTGTAATGGATCACACTCATAAAATGACCAGAATAATAATGTTAACAGAGACACTGTAACCCAGGCAAAGACATTATTAGATACCATAAAAAGTTAGAGGGGCAGAGAGGGTTAGCCTGTTAGCGCGGCGCATTGACCCAGGAGCTTCTCACCAATACGGTTGCTTCCTGACTCCAGTTGTACATGGGGGTGGTCTGTCAGCAACCTGCAGATCGTCTCTGCCTGCTTTCCTCCCACCATAATGCTGGCCACAGTTGTTTAAGTGAAATATTCTTGAGTATGGCATAAAACACCAATTAAATAAATAAGGAAATAAATTAAATACTTAAAAGTTATAAATTCACTTGCAGCTTGTCACTTCAAAGTAGAATAGGTAAACTAATTCTGGTTGAAAGTTACAAGTTGAACTTGTAACTTTAAACTAAACATTTCTAATAACAATGAACAATGAGTTGCAGAAAGCAGTATATTTCATTGTGGGATGGTTAGTTTGTAGACATAAGTAAACCAATAGATTGTTTGTGATTGTAACCTAAAAATAACATTGCAGAGGTTTTAGATTTGTACTTAGAAACTGAAACTGAAATATAAGTCTGTACTTCCCACATTTGGGGTACTTCATCAGAAATTGTGGTTTCCCATTTCTGTGCTTCATTTTCCCCCAATCAGTTAATCTCACCACCATTTCCATTATATTAGTAAAAAAGTCCACAGCATGGTGTTAAATGACAATCAGATAAATAAATAAATAAATTTATAAATAAAATGTAGGCTTTATCCTTTGTCTGTTTGCAGGCATCGTCACAGTCCAAACCAGTTTGTAAGAAAACCAGGGCAGGCCCCCTGGTGTTGTTGTGTGTTGGTGGGGACTTGAACCTGGGGGAGAACAACTGTGCCATCCAAATGTATATACAAGATAGACATGACCAGTGGTGAAGCTACAGAACATGCTGACCTGCACCAGGTTTTCCCAACACAGAGAACTAACATGGGTTACAGGGCAGTATGTGTTGGTGAGTTAAGATGTCTATCTGTTTGTATGTATGCTTTGGGTTTTTTCACACCGTACTTAACAATTTTTCAGTCATATGCCGCCAAAGTGCTGCTGCCTCTGAAGTATCATGCCAAAGAAACGAGACAGGAGTCACATTATACTGATACCCCACCCAGTTTTATTGTACACGAGGCAACCAGTCATGTTTCCTGGCTCCAAACTCTTGTGCTGATGCGCGAGCTATACTCTAACCATTAGGCCATAAAATTGGAAGTATATGTCACTGAATTATAATGAAAAAGCAACATATGGGTGGATATTTGATAAATGGGCGTTTATTGACAGTCCTGATCTTTGGGACTTGCTTCATATAAGTAGGTTGTTTTGAAATATTCAATATTATCGCCAGTGCATTGTAGAGAAGTGTTGTTGAGCATTGTGCTACACCCCAATCACAGAAAAAAATCATTACATGTACGTTTGTTGCACTTCTGAAGTGAGACCATGGGGCTTAAACGACTGCCTCTTGCTTGTGTTTGTGCAGACACTGACCTTTATGTGATAGGAGGGGAGACTGTGTTAGGGAGGAACACCTGGCAGACAGACATCTGGAAGTATTCCAGCTTCTCTAGCACCTGGTCGTTAGCCACCCAGCTCCAACAGCCTCGGCGTCACCATGGTATCTGTACACTGGGCGGAGAAATCTACCTGATAGGTGGGATAGGTCGCTTCAGACAGGTGTTAAACAGCGTGGAGAAGTATAATCCTCAAACAGGTATGGTGAGAGACTTGGGTTCAACACCAAGTCATGTCATAGAAAAATCATCAAACAGATACGTATTTATGATAGGGAGGTGTTGGTTGTACTGAACTCCATCCCGGATTGAAATATTTATGTCCTTGATTGGTGTCTTCTGTCGTACTGAGGAATATTTCACTTACATAAAACGACATCCAGCATTATGGTGGGAGGGAACCAGACAAAGGCCCGGGGAAACCCACAACCATGCGCAGGTTGCTGACAGAACTTCCCACATGGAACCAGGAGGTAGTTTGAATGAGCTGACTTGAACCTATTTGAAATAAGGTTATGGTCATGCATATAATATTTCTAGTTTCCATAGTAACATTATAAAACTGGTACCCGAGACATCTTCTCTAATTTAGAATAAAGCCGTTCAGATAAAGTTGTGACCTCACTCTGGCAGCTCAGTTATATCCTGGTGAGAATTGTTATATATGAGACTAAGGTATACATGTTACTCTGGCCTGTAATTACAAGCCATTCCTGCAGAAATTTTCACAACAAACATACCGTTGCTGCAAGATTTACAATCCCATCTTCAGAGTATTCTTAGAATTGCAACTGGGACAGAATTGAAAATTTTGTGACTGAAGGAAAGTGTATTGGTATGTAATTTTTTAGAAGTACTGTAATTTACCTAAATTTTAAAATTTTTCAAGTAACACTTTTTTGATTCTGACTTATTTGACACACATTCCACATAAGAGTTTTTTTTTTTGTGAGAAGTTTTATTAATTCTGATGAAAAACTTAAGTGTTGGCATTAAAAGTATCATTTTAGGGCCTTTATTTGCTATGGAAGTATAGTTTTACATACATGTACAGTAGTTGTAAAATGGCAGCACCCAAGGGCATGTTACTAGTACAGATGCTGATGGTAAATCTGCCCAACATTGTACTCTGCTTTGATAATATTCTCTTGCCATTAGAAGCATTTCCAACATGCAAACATGTACAGTGTATTTTAATACCCTGAGTCTCTCATATATTTAATTAGCTAACATGACAAACTGAAAATCCAGGTTTAAACTAGCATTACTGGATTGGCACGTAGAGCTAAGTGGAAACAGTTTCACATTGTAGTTGCAAACAGTCATGAAAGCTGTCTAAGATTCATCACATGCTGTGTGTGTCAATGTCTTACGTTTATAACAGGTTGAATAGTCAAGTATTTAAGGTTATTGTGTGTGCATGACTTACTGGATATTGCTAGTGCTCAATAAGTACTAATTAGCCTGGATGGCATGAATTCATGCCTTAGAATTCATGCCTTAGAATTCATTAATTTATATGATTGGTGTTTTAAATCATTAACTTTCAGATGAATGTTCATTGTGCCTTTCACATGAATGCTCATCGACTTTCAGATTAATGTCCATTGTTTCTCTCAGTTGAATATTCATTGTAATTTCAGATTAATGTTCTTTATGCCTTTCAGATGAAATGTTCATCGACTTTTAGATTAATGTCCATTGAGCATTTCAAATGAATATTTGTTGTGCTTTCAGATGAATGTTTATTGTACTTTCAGATGAATGTTCATTGTACTTTCAGATTAATGTTCATTGTGCCTTTCAGATGAACATTCATGGTGTCTTTCACATGAATGTTCATTGTACTTTCAGATTAATGTTCACTGTGCATTTCAAGTGAATCTTTATTGTGCTTTCAGATGAATGTTTATCATACTTTCGGATGTATGTTCATTGTACTTTCAGATTAATGTTCATTGTGCCTTTCATCAGATGAACATTCATGGTGTCTTTCACATGAATGTTCATTGTACTTTCAGATGAATGTTCAATGTACTTTTGATTAATGTTCATTATACTTTCAGATTAATGTCCATTGTGCCTTTCAGATGAATGTTCATTGTGCATGTACTTTCAGATGAATGGAATTCCCTTTCACCTCTACTTAAGCCAGAGTTCTGGCTGCTGTGACAGTGTGTCAAGGTGATCTGTATGTCATAAAAAACAGTCTGCAAAAATACAGCCCTTTCAGGGACCAATGGACACTGGTGACAGTTGACCTTCCGTTTAACCTTGGTTATCACAGTGCTGTATCCCTCGGGAGTACAGTCTTCATGAAATGTCAGTATGATGGACGTCTGGTGAGACTGGAGACAGACAGCAGCCCATTGTCAGCTGAAACAGTGGCAGAGTTTTTGGGGACACCAAATGGACAGCTGGTTCTACACAGAGGAAGGCTTTATTGTGTGGGAGGTACAGACTGTACAACATTCCAGTACTATGACGTGAAAAAACAAAAAATAGAGACAGTAGGAAAACTGAATTTGCCTCTTTGCGGATTTAGTACTGTACTTCAGCCATTCTATCCATTTCCATTATGATGATACATACGTGTAAATACTGTATGATTGTGAAATTGCATATAGAAAGATTAACTCTTCTTGTTAAAAGTTTTGTTTTGTTTGGTTTTTTATCCTTTTCCCTTAAATTCAGTAACAGTAGAGGTCACAAATGAATCTTACATAGGGGAAATAATGCACAATTCCAACCTTTCTAATGAATAAGTTAAAATGAACATACACTTATCAAGTTTCAAGTGTGTCTGTGGAGATTTGGCACAAGTATAAAGTTTGACAACCAACAAGAACGCCTTTAGTCATGACATTTGTGGTATTTGATGTTTAATAGGAGAGTACATGTATTTAATATATTTGGAACAAATCACGTGTGGCAGTGAGGCAGAAGGGAATGATTAAATGAATGCTTAACCATTTGATTCTTCGGCTTTTATTTTGTGTAGATAACAAATGTGAGCTATCCAAACAGCAAAGTAACTTGTCGTATACATGTAGAAAATGGGGAAGGAGTGCATGCGCAGCCGCTGTGTGGGTGCAAAATGGTTGTACAATTATGTAATGCAGTTTGATAAAATTATTTGATTTGATTGGTGTTTTACGCCGGAATCAAGAATATTTCACTTATACAATATCATCCAGAGTTATGGTGGAGTGAAGCCAGGCAAAACCAATGGGAACCCATGACCAAGTGCAGGTTGCCACGTATGGCCGGAGAGGAAGACAGCATGAGCTGGACTTTAACTCACAGGGACCGCATTGGTGAGAGCCTCTTGGGTTATTGCGCCGTACTGGCAAGCTAACCACCTAATAAAAGTATAATCAGACAAATATTTTCATAGAGGTCCTGTATACCTGTAGAAAATTTAGATATATTTTTATGAGCTTTGGATTAATCCATTTGTGAGCAGGTGAATTGTGGCAGAACGGTTAGCATGATTGCCTTTAATGGTTATGTCATCAAAGACATGCGTTTTATTCCACTGTTAAACAGGGATTTTCCAGTTCCTCTGCTTCAATTTTTCTTGGCCCTCTCATGGCAAAGATTTATCATAGACTCTTGTGTAGTAATGCATGAAGCTCGCTGAAGACAGCTCAAGAGATCTAGTACAACGTGTGTTCTGTTATGGCGAAAGGCAAGTGATCTCCCACTAACTTCGTGCAAGACCATGTAAACTGCCACTTGAAACTATTTCTTATGAGTTTGAAAAACATACAGCCTTATATTCTAAAAACTAATCTATTTAATAAATGAGTGAACAGAATAGAGTATCATGTGTTCTGCTAGAATGACAAAACAAACCTGCCGTATATAACAGAACTGGTTGTACATGTAGTAATAACAAAATCTTGCCTGCCTCAGAAATCGTAGTTTTCTGCCAGTTTAACAGACTTTGGGTTGCAAATGGACTAAGTCACACTGAATAAAGTTTCAAATAATGTGTGATATTTCAACCCGCTAGTGAGAATGGGCATAGGAGCATGTATAATATACTCTGGTATATCTTAAGGATTGTGGAGTTGCCTTCGAGGCCTATGATGTAATGGGGTTCTGTACCAACGCTTGTTACAGTAACCTTAAAAACCCTTAGTAGTTCTGTGGTACTTTCAACTTTAACCAACGAATAATCTGGGTGGATTCCAGAAAACCAGTTCTGATATAAGCGAAAATGTAAAATTTGATTCAAAGGCTTGGCATACGTTTTTGGACCCAATGAGCTAAAACTGGAAACAAGCAATAAATGTACAAAAATTTTGGCCTTGCACACCATTGTGGTTTTAAATTTTGACTTTTAACATTAGGCAGTGCATACAAGTATCACACAAAGTATACCCAACAATGTGTGAATGACATATACCTCTTTATTTTTATGCCGGAGGTTTGTTATATCACCTTAGTATTGCTAAAGAATGTATCAGTCAGGTTCCTCTCCGGTCGTACAGGTCTGGGGAGAACTGCCTGCAATCTTCAAATGGCCGTGGGATTAGCCGGGATACTGTCCAATTTCCTCACACCATAATGCTGGTCGCCGTTGTATATTAGTGAAATGTACTTGAGTACGGGGTAAAATACCAATGAAATAAATGAACTCAATCATGATTGAATTACATCTGATATTAAGATAGACGTCTCTCGCCGGCGTTATCGGAATATGGAATTTTCATATATATATATATATATATATATATATATATATATATATATATATATATGATTTGCGTTTTCTATCCTTTTACGTCTGTATAAAGAGTATATGTGGGATTTATGGGTATAAACAACAGCCCTGAGGAAACCACAACAGTTTAGTGAACCTTTAGTAACTGCGTGTTCTCGACTGGAAAATTCGTTGTCATTTTTCGGATGTGAGTTGTCTTTAGATTATGTAGTGCCGTGACGGTTCATCAGCATATCAGAAAGAAAGGCACGTTATTGTATTGGATCAACATCTGTGTATCATAGAGAATTTATTTCCTCTCCTGTGCCTTTCCTGTAATGCACGTCTTAAACACAAATAATGAAAGAAAACTGTATTAATTCTGAGTGTAAAATTTCACCTGGGTAATTTTTATTCCATGTGATTTAGAATATCTGAAGATGAAGAATAACATACAGTGAGAGCTATTTATATACAGGAATGACTCATGCATAAAGTAATTAAGGATGATGTACAACTAAATAAACACATATCGAAAGAAATACAGCCGATTTGCTGTCGTGAAAGCTGACGCATGAAATGGGCCGGACCTTCCCTGTGCCATATAGGAAAATCGAGTAGAGTCGGTCCATCTATTCACAAAAGCACACAGCTATCATAAGCACACAGCAGCTGACACAATATTTGGGAGAACCTGGATATGCATGATAATCTCTACACACCTTATGGCTCCGAGTTGTACACATTTCATCTTTATTGCTCAGTATTTGGAATTACAACACAGAACACAAATTTTAGTGGTGAAAATGTGATGACATCTCTACGGATTTCGAAAGTTCGAGTCAGAAACTGTATCTAAATGTCAACCGTGGAGTTGAGGATGAATAAATAAATGTCAACCGACAATACCTTAGGATGTATGTACGCATGCAGGTTTTGTTCTGGCTATACATGTTTAGCACGAGTAATGCATGCTCATTGTTAAGTCACCAATCAGCGATCCGTCTGTTGTATTGCCCCACCCGTCCTTCGGTCGACCGGTGGGGCAATATTTGATAACCTATACCTATCTTTTGAAATGGGCCTCCTATTTCATTAAGCTATCCAATTCATTTAACACGGGGCCTGAGTACAAGACGGCACGAAATCAAAACGGAGGGTGCTATTGCACTTGTTTTTTGGTGAGCCCATTGACCGAATGGCCATACCAAAAATCACAAGCGAATTGCCAATAGGTGGTTGGAATATATACCTACTCTGACATCACTTGTTTTTTCCCCAAGATTTGTTTTTGTCATTTCTGAAGCCACGCACATACATCTACTTTGTGGCATTCTAAAAGATGGCGCTTTCAAATCAGACCTGTTTATTAGGATGTGCCATTTTCGATGTACACATGTTTTTTCTGATGAAAAATGAAGGCTTTATGGACATACAAATGTATATGAATACGGAAGCCCATGCATTGGTGTAATGCTACCATATGTTATGTGGACGTTCCAACTTCTTTCATCTCGAAATATTCACTTTCCTGTGTTTAAATTTCTACTTTTTTTCCGGAGAAATCCTTCACTTTATCTGTATCCTCGTTAAAGTATTGTTCCGAAAAATTAAGTGCAACAACCAAGAAATCGGTGTTAGAATTTTAATACTTGAATGGTGCACGCCTACTCACTGATATGGTAACGCCATATTCCTACGGCAGAAAAGGACCATTTGGATAGCACAACCCCAGATAAAGATGAAAAAAAAAAACGTTGTCATTAACGAATACAGTAAATACAGAGTAATACAGACCTATCGCAATTCCGAAATAAGAATGTCGAAATTTTTAAAGAAGTGAAAATTATAAGAAAAATGTCAAAGTTTCGACTTTCTTCCCCATATTTTTTTCACAGTGACACCAATAGGCTTCCGTAGATACATGTATCAACTTGCACTCACAACAACGGAACCGCTCTGCTAGCGTTCAAAAAGGCAGATTTGATCAGCCATTGTTTTGTTGCAGCACTTCGGGACTTCAATTCGGAGCTTGGGCACACAAATCCAGGGAGCACGTGTTCTTCAGTTCCTGTTGTCGTTTTCTCTTTGGTCCACTTGGCGCTTTTGGGTTCGTCTGTTACACTATTTGCTGGCTCAGACATGCCCTCTTCGCCTCCCATTGGATCGCTAGAAACGGTGACGTCATCTACCCAGCAGTGCGGGCCGGGAAGGGGTATCTTCAGCATAAGGTCCTCTGGTGACGCTTTCTGACCCCTCAAACTGCCTCTTCGACTATTCATTCCCCCGGCTTTATCTTTCGTCTTCCCCCGAGTTGCACTGGTCGGTCTTAGATTTTGCGAACTGGGACTAGAAGACCTATATCGAGAAATGGTTGTATGAGATTTCATAATATATGTAGTTTACCACTGTAAGGCAGTGTGCAAGACATTACACAATTGGTGCTTTACTGGAATGTGGTAAACATGTGAGATCCATACCGTTCCAGTTTAACAGTAAATTACCACCGATCCTATAACGACAGGCAAAGTATTCTGCATTCCAAGCACACAAGAAATTATTCTGTCACGAATCTACCATCTTTGGTGTGCCATATAGTCATATAGTGTAGTACAGTTGTCTCACTGTCGAAGAATATCCTGTTTATAACTATTTATAATGACGTTAAAGTGCTACTTCAGTCGCGCCAGGTTGAAATATTAAAGTGATATGAAGAATACCCTATGGGAGGTAGCTAGCACCACGGTTCAAAACAATTTACGCTGAATAACGCTAATAAACACCTATCAGTGAAGAGTCCTCAGAAACAATATCTTCCACAGTTTCCATAAAATTTTCCTGATGTGACGTAGTACTATTCCTTACGTGACGATGAATCAGGCTGATATGACGTCGCGTAGGGCAGTTATGCTGGAATGACGTCATGCGCGTTTGAAAGGACGACGTCATTGTTGCTATAACGTCAAGGGTGATGGGTGACCTCAAGTGCTATTGCATGACGTCACACCAGGGAAAAGTGGAAACGGCAGAAAACTTGTGTTTCTGTATTATCCTTCCGAACTAACAACAACAGCCTTAATACAATGCATTTTTTTCTACAATTTAAGAAAGCATTTCTGACTATCTCGATCCTTATCATTTAACCTTGCCTTTAAGACATATATGTTTTAACACTAAAATAACTCTTTAAGGCAACAGAGTCTCAACCGCATTGATTTTACTAAGCGACTACCGCACAAGGCTCCTTGAGGAACCGTAATCTTTGAATAACCTCATGTTTTCTTAAAGTGTATTCAACAGCCTGCACGCCTGTGGCATTGCACGTGTTGCAAAACAGGTATTAGTAATTAGTAATAATATAACGTTGATATCATAAAAGCATACGTATGTGCTCATTGATTTAACGACGTTATCATTAACATATACATGTAGTTGTGCCACCATCCTCGCAGACCGTGTGATTACCAGATAATCGACGAAAAGGGAGACAAATGAACACTAGCCTGTTAACAGAATGCCAAACCATACAGATTCATGTCACAACGTACCTGGCCCCATCGGACTTCCCCAATTTAACACCGTCCCTGGCGCCTGCTGGGGACTTTTTGCGAGTTTTCAGGCTTCCTCTGCTACCGGCCGACCCAGGTTTAGGCGAGATCACTCCCTTTTCCATGGATCCCCGGGAACTTGGTCTCCTGTCGGACAGTTTATTCTCGGGTATTATTTCCAAGCTCATGTCACTATCGCTATCAGGGCTGTCGATTTGCACCAGTATTGGTATGGACGGCTTCCGGTACCAACATCTTGGAGGGCTGTGTTCAGTATTTTGTATAGTGTTGTCAGGTTCGTCAGTTTTCTCCACAACTGGTTTTGCATACTCACTGACAACGGAATCGTTCTCTGCAATCAGAAGCACGTGATCGTAGCAACCGTAATGGTCAGTTGAGGTCAGTTGGCGTGGTGATTCGTTGTTTGCGGTGATCACACGAAGGGGGTACTGTGGTGAGTCCACCGTCTTGCGAAGGTTCAAGAAACGCTTTGACCTGTCGAAGCTGTACTCATTGACTGGTACGGAGGAAGGTCTGGTTCTGATAGAGTTCAAAACCATGACTTTTTTGTTGTAAATAAGACTACCATGGGAGGACGGACCTGTGCCATTTCGGTGACTGTGCTGAGATCCCTGGCGAGTAGGCACCACCACCCTTCCAGTGCTGTAACCTCCACAAGTCGCTGGGCGCCGTGAGGTTGTCGTGCCCGATGCATGGGTTGGCCTGGTGGCCGCTTTGGACACGGCGTATTCGAACAAACATTTACCGTATTGTCGCAGATCCTTACTGTCGCCACCGGCCATTGTAGCATCAGCTTTGGCTTGGCTGTACTCAGCTTGTTTCTGGCGGATGAATCTTCTTACTTGGGTGATGTCCATGTCCATCGGAAACATTTCTGGTGTCCTCACTGGTGCTGACTTTGCCCGGGGTACACGACTGACCGGTCGGGACACGAATGGCGTCATGTTCTCTAATAGTTCTGTTCCTATCATGATATCGTGATCTGGAATTGTTATAGTACAATGATTCGTGGATACTGTTCGAGTTAATTCATGAACTCAGGTTACCTCAAATACAAAGGTTTGGGATGACCCTTTACTCTATCCATTTTTAACAGCGTGTCTTACGCCGATCGAAGCACGGAACTACAATTACGTCTCAATTTTATCGTGTTGCACCCAGTCGGAATAGTGTGGCGATACGGTTTCTGTGTGTACATGCCCAGATAGCCCACGAGGTCACATCTAGTCACCCTGCAAGCGAAACAGAGAATGTCAATCCGTTATACCGGATATACGTTCACACGGTTGTCCTGACTTGCCTATAGTATATTTTTCAGGCTTTGTTGTATAGCACTACGTTCATACCTTGTAATCCATCTGTAATCCTTATATTTGACGTCATAATCCCCATGGATTAAAGGCGATAATCGTGGGGTATTAAAGTCGTAGAGTCAGCTTACTTCATTACCGCCATGCACTCATTCAGCCTGATGAGTACCTTGGCACGTCTTAGAACATGTATAGCAATTCCCGTTTACCCCACATGCCCACCCATGCAGATCATCGGCAATTGACCTCGTAAAGAAGCGATCAGCCGTTAAATTGAAGAAAACGGAGAATACCTGATATTATAAACGTTATTGTTAACACACACGGGTCAAACTGTAACCTTGGCAGGTTCAGCTCTGTTCACGTTAATGCTTACATACATACATTGTATGTATCAATAGGTCTATTTAAACTCGTCGTTGTTACTAAGGCTGTTCAATTTCCACGTATGTGTTTATTAATACATAGAAGCAAGACAAAACCTGAACCGACCACTGTTTGTTTAGAGTATCGTAAATTTCTGAGCACGTCATTTAATGGGTCAGCGAGAGACAATCCTTAGCAGTCATAAAACACGCTGGTATACTGGCAGAGTTTGCTACATGTATGTATAACATGAGTGGACTCAAACCGCACATAGCATACATATAGAGTGACAAAGTCTATATTTACATCTAGGGGCAAAGGCAGGTATATCAAATATGGTCGTGCTACACGGCTGTGCATCGTATAAATTCTGATTCCAATTTATACACTTCATTTATATCCTTACACTTAATCCTGCTTTATGGGTGCATGAAGTGTAAGATACACATAGAGGTATGCCTAAACACCAATCGAATCCATTGAGCACGTGCTGATTCAGATGGTTAAAGCACTAGCCCACTAAAACAAAATTTTTTGTGTGACTCAGTTTCGTGTAATGACATCACCCTGTGGGACTATAAAATGTTTGCAAGAAATCTGATTTATGAAGTTTTGTGAAAGTGAAATCTTGTTTGATGCGACAACCAGACCCTTTGCCAATGAGTTCGCGTGTTCGAATCCAGTTCTCGCTGTTTCTTCAAGCAACTTGCGGATGGTCGCGGATTTCCCCTGGGCCCTGCCCTGTTTCTACCACCATAATGCTGGCCGCCGTTACATAATTGAAATGTTCTTGAGTACGGCGTAAAACAACAATCGAATAAATTTTTTTTTTTTTTTTTTTTTGATTGGTGTTTTACGCCGTACTCAAGAATATTTCACTTATACGACGGCGGCCAGCATTATGGTGGGTGGAAACCGGGCAGAGCCCGGGGGAAACCCACGACTATCCGCAGGTTGCTGACAGACCTTCTCACGTACGGCCGGAGAGGAAGCCAGCATGAGCTGGACTTGAACTCACAGCGACCGCATTGGTGAGAGACTCCTGGGTCTTACGCTGCGCTAGCGCTTTAACCGACTGAGCCACGGAGGCCCCACAATCAAATAAATAAATAAATAAATAAATAAACTCGATGAACCAGCAAATATATATATATATATATATATATATATATATATATATATATATATATATATATATATATATATATATATATATATTTGCTGGTTCATCGAGTTTACATTCGTCGCGCCCAAACAAATACATGCTGCAACATGCATTGACAAAGGATGCCACAGGTTCGAACCCAGCTCTCGCTTCATGAGCTGAGGCTTCAAATGAGGAGTTTTGTGAGGTCGATTTGCGTTATTTACGTTATACTATATGCACTTCACGTTAGTTTATATTACATTTCTTTCACCATTTGTGCCACTGACTAAAATGGGGTAAATATACTCTCCCAAAAAAGAAACGCAACATCCCCCCCCCCCCAAAAGATCAATCATAAATTCTTCAAAAAATTGGCGTGATTGAGACATGACAACATGACCATATTATAATGTAAATGTACGATAATTGAATTTAAACACCAGATAGTGTCTGTTGGTCACACGTGACTTAAGGGTCGGCCTTTGTGTAACGCTGCGCGAGGGATTCGTAGAGAAAAACTTAGGACAGTTGCACCTGCGAATCATGCCGTATTTTTAAGCGGATTTAATGGGTATAAAAGACACATAACCGTTCCGTTGAATTCAGTCACTAAGTTGCTTCTCCAACCTGCCAAGATATGCCAAGACTAGACACCGCTACCCGGAACATCGTCATTGGTCGACTCCTCGCTGGTGAATCACAGAATGCAGTCGCTAGACTTTATCATGTTCACCGGAGCACGATTTCCCGGCTCTGGCAACGGTACCAGCAATCCGGTTCAACAGCTGACCGTCAACGTTATGGCCGACCTAGGGTCACAACAGCAGCCCAGACCGTTACATCCGGTTACTTCATCTCAGAAACCGAACCGTAACAGCAACAGAAACAGCATCAAATGTCCCAGGTCTCCGACGAATATCGGCACAGACAGTCAGGAACCATCTCCGTGAAAACGGCTTACGTCCCAGACGTCCTTACTTTGGCGTAGTACTGAGACAACAGCATCGACGCGCAAGGGTACGATGGTGCAACAGATTAAGGTCCTGGAATCTGCGAAATTGGAGGCGAGTCTGGTTCAGCGATGAATCCAGATTCATGCTGGAGAAAAGAGATGGCCGTACACGCGTCTACAGACGCCGAAATGAGAGGTTCGCAAGGAACTGCGTCCTTGAAGTCGACAATTTCGGTGGAGGAAGTGTGATGGTGTGGAGTGCCATATCATACGCCCGAAAATCTCGACTGGTGCACATCCCAGGCAACCTTAACGCCGCTCGATACAGAGATGAGGTTTTGACGCCACACATGCTGCCCATAATGGACCTTCGTAGGGAAGTTTTTCAGCACGACAACGCTCGGCCGCATACAGCTCGTGCTACAGTTGACTTTGTGGAGAACCAGAACGTAACAGTGCTGCCCTGGCCGTCCAAATCACCAGATTTGAACCCAATAGAACATTTGTGGGATGACTTGGTAAAACGCTTGCGCAGTCGTCATCCAGCGCCCCAAACTCAGCAAGAAGTGTTGCAGGCTCTTGACCAAGAATGGAGAAGAATTCCGCAAAACCGTATTCGCCGATTGATCATGTCTATGCCGAGACGGATTCGCGCTGTGTTACGGGTTAATGGTGGGCATAGCAGATATTGACTTTGCAGTGACGTCATCTGAGTGCTATGGACTTTAATGTGATAAATTTTGACATTGTAATTAACTTAAAAATCTGAACAACCAGTGTGGAAAATTTTAGTGTGATGTGATGCTTATTTTTGTATTTAAGATGATGTTGAAAAATTCATATTTGGATAAAACGAATCGGATGTTGCGTTTCTTTTTTGGGAGAGTATATATTCCATACAGCCCATCAACTTTATAATTTTAATATTAATTGCATTTAATAATAGGTAAATTTATATACATATATATGAGGATGACTTTGTTGTTTTAGTTTCCTTTATTATTTAGTTAATTTGTGTTTAACGTCGTTCTGAAACATTTTTCACTTACCTATGTATGACGGCGGTCAGCTTTACGGGTGCATGGATCAAGGAAACAGGAGTTGCCGGAGTAATGCACCTTCACCTGGTACCTGACAAACCTCTTGGCTTAAATATTATATAAAAGACCACAGTGTAGAAGAAAAAAAGAGAGTATCTTCAGCAGTGTGATATTTGGCAAATGATCGCACGAAACCGGTATACTCTGGCCTCTCTTCAATTTAACACTAAGTGTTATTCTAGCTGTTCATGTAAATGCTTGTATAGTAGCAACGTTCAAGATTATATCCGTTCCATAGCACCAGGGCACAAATGAATCAGGTATAAAAATTCGTTAATATTTATTGCAATTTTTATACGTTAATGGTATAGAACTACTAAAACGATTGTGTTGTCATCTTATTTACTAAACAATAACATGAAAACAGTGCAAAACTGTTGATATATTGGAAAAAGCAGGAGCTAGATTCGAACATGCCAACTCATTGGTCAAGGGCCTAGCAGGTTAGTTACAGGTTATCTGACTTTTGTTTCAAAATTGCGACATATTTGACTATGAAAAAACAGGCGCAACGTTTGAAATCTATAGATTTCTGAAGATAAATAAAGTGGTGGTGAAGTGGTGGGGGATGGGGGATGAGGGAGTGCATTAAGATACCTGAACAACAAAGACGTCGTACGCTTGAAATCAACTTATAGTAGCCATCTAGACGGCGATCTAACGCCGTACCGCGCTCTCCGCGACCTTTGTGCCCCTCCGGAAGATCCGAAACACGTTA
Organism: Liolophura sinensis; assembly: GCF_032854445.1. Taxonomy (NCBI): domain Eukaryota; kingdom Metazoa; phylum Mollusca; class Polyplacophora; order Chitonida; family Chitonidae; genus Liolophura; species Liolophura sinensis. Next base: position 12,431,841 of record NC_088301.1, read on the forward strand.
AGGGCGCAGATTGGCGTTTTTATTAAACTGCTACCTTAGCGACCTCCGCAACCCCGAGGAAGGTGCGTATCCGAACCCTACGCATCTTCCGCGCCGGCCAAAATCAGCCTCAATGTCATGACGACGTTCACGGAGAATCCGAGAGTAGAAGACATTGTGAGCTGATGTTCCTCATCTGGCACAACTGGTCAGCTGAGTAGCAAACTGAGAGCCTGTCGATTATCATAAGAATACTACAGCTACAAATCCGGCACGTTCGACCAAAGGCGAAAGTGATTGTTATGGAATGCTAAAACTTGGCGATAGGGCAAAATAATATATTATATGTATCACATGAAATGGGCAAATGTGTGTTTCGAAAACAGCCCTGATCAAATGAAATTTCTGACAGACTGCTGTAAGCTTGAGACAAATTACCGCGGTTTAAATCAAACCTGAAGCTCTCCGTCCACATGCGTGATTTCGGAAAATGACAGGAATACCATTATGTCTCACTATTCAGTAACAAGATTTTTGCCTTAGATATTCTCAGGTTTGACAAATGTTAACAAAGATTTGAGTTTTCTGTGGGTGTTAATGCCAAATGACAACTTCCGTTGTTGTCGTCATTGTTAATTATTGCAAGTCTTTATAGCGTGCTGTTCTAAAGGCTTAGCCCTTTCACATTTCAGAGATACCACGTATATCAATATACGCATATCTATATACGTGGACATGGCATCGTGTTCATACTGGGACAACTGAAACAGAGGTGTCCTTCATTTTTGTTGCACGGAGTTATTTATAAAACTGTAGCCTACGTTTTCAGTGAGAAGTAGAAGTGCATGAAGTTTTGCGGTTTCCAAGCTATCTTCAAATATGGCTTTCAGCTTTTGATTTAGAACAAATCTGTTTCAGAATTTTACCATGTTTGTAATAGTTGTTAATCATCGCATCCTTTTCTGTATGTTAAAACAGACGGCGGTATACATGTAACTGTTGCCTGTATGATGTGTCTACAAACTGAAATACTCCGTACAAATTATTACTGCATGCACAACATGCAGTTCTGCTATAAAACACAAGGTATCTGGTTTGAGACTCTTATTAAAACTAATAGTTACTTTCTCGGATATGCAAAGACTTGATATATACATTTTCGACTCCTTTAACAATCTTATTCTCCATAGCGAGTTCTGCCAGCAACCTGCGGATGGTTTCCCCCGGGCTCGGCCCGATTTCCTCCCACTATAATGCTGGCCGCCGTCGTATAAGTGAAATATCCTTGAGTACGGCGTAAAACACCAATCAAATAAATAAATAAATAAATTCTCCATAACGACTGCACGTATCAAGCTAAAAGTTGTTATACTATTGCAGTATTTACGGAGCAACAAGTATAGCAAAAGGTATTGAATGAATTTTCAGTGAACATATACTGTAGAACCTCGTCAATGTTATGTGACGTCACGTATCTACCCGATTTTGAATTTTAAAGTTACTCCCTGAACTCGAATCGGGTTTTATTTTTTTTCTGTCATGTATAGTTTTCCTGAATTGCAATTAAATCCCGAAAAAGTACGATTTTTCACATTTTGAGTGAGTGCTTAGGGTTTAACGTCATACTTAACAGTTGTTCAGTCATATATGGCGACACAGGAGTCCTTAGAGTGCATGTAGGCCTACGTGCAATGTGCGTCCTTGTTGCAGCACCCAGATGCTGAACATACCGTATGTAGAAACCGCTTGGAAGCGGTTTTTTTTTAATTTTTTTTTTTGTACATATTTTACTGGAGGAACTACAAGCCGAATGAAGAATGTCGATGTCAGGGGCTGTAAATTGTACTTGTTGCTTCAGTTAGCCAGAACAGATTTTTCAGCACATCCAGCACATCCTTGTCCACATTTTAATCTTTCTCGCATTGACCTTTGCAATTTCGGTTTTTGAGATCCCCGAGACTTCGAGGTTGGCAAGGCTGCGAATGTCACGAAGAGGTTTTTGAGATGGGGAACACGATTTACGCCCACATTACACATCGAGACACGGCACCGAATAATTTTGAACCGCCAACATTCGACCCCTTGTATGGTTTTCCTAATGGAAGGAAGGAAAGAGGTAAACAATGTTGTGGTTACGTTATAGCCTATATGGCCCAGATTATCAGTGCGCCAGTTTTCGAGGAAGTAAGGCCGGTACCGTACTAATTTTGTGATGGATATTTTTGAGTTTGACTTTGAGAAAGAGCACTACATGGAATCATATCAGCTAAAACCAAGTGTAGTCCTGTGCTGTATTTTCCCCAATGTTCACATAAATCATGTGTTCACAGTTGAACGCAGTAAACAACTCTGTGAAGGTACATGTAGCTCCACGAGTAAAGCAGACACCTGATTTGTCAATGTACTTACTATTATATCAACGTACCGAGCAGATCAGCTCCACCCACTCCTCAGATGAAACGGTGTTGGAAGTAGAAAAACTTGCTTTCTGACAGAAAGTTGCGGCATTGCATTGTAACAAGCACTGAACTGGTATATTTGTATGTCAACGTCCGGATCAAGTCTGTCTGAGCGTTTCTGCGTTTTTGTTTGTATGTTCTGGTCAATATGTACAGTAAATCCATGTGTTTTCACTGCCAGGTGTTCACCTAGGGGGAATGCCTTGTTTTTGTTCGACATAATCGCACAATCTCCTGTATTGTCACGTGACATAATCTCAGTTTATCCCTATGCAGCGGAAGCCTAATTTTGCTTGCAATACTCACCCAGGGAAGAAGATGTCCGCATATGATAGAGGTTGTAAAGTTGTACTGCTGACACTTCTAACCGAGTCACTTCTAACCGAGTCACTTCATCTGGTATCAACATGTTATCATGTTCGCGATGCTCTTCAAAGCTGTTATCCACAAAATCTTTCCCACTTGAGAGTGTATTTACAGTCTGTGTTGTGTTATCTGAATATGTATGAGTCACCTACTCAGACTAACAGGTTGATGACGTATCTCACCGCCATCCCCAAATCAAACCGCGAGAACGAGCTACCTAGTCCCATCTGATTTCTGCCAGGTTTGAGTGTGGCTCTGCACTGCTTGGTGTGTTATAGTACATCATCAGATCAGTTAAGCCACATGTGCAGCTATAATCCAGATAGTTCAAGATGGCTGTTTGGTTTGGAGAAATTTAGTTCGATCAAGCATAGCACCATGCCAAATTCTGAATGCCCTCCAATTAAAACGCTGATGCAGTGGCAGTGTGTCACAGAGCTTGTGGCAAAAATTGTGCATTAAACATGGTTTAGCGACCTTAAGTTTGTAGTCACACATGTTCCTTACCTTTTGGTCTGTCGATTTATTGCATGTACAACATCCAAGGCCGTGTCAGGCCAGGATTCCGTGGAAGTGCGCAAAAGACCTGCTCTACTGTTTTTAACTGAGGTGAGCTCTGATGTTGGTTTGGGGCCAACTTTGGCTGAACAGATTTTGTCAAACCTAACGTCAGAGCAATTTCGGGCTATAATTCAGACCACACCGGCATACTTGTAGTATGGAGTAATAGTCTGATTTTCTGACCAGATCTTAGAGCAAATTAGCCCTGAATCACTAATGCTGGCTTTGTCATGGCTTGCTCACATCACAGACCCTTGTCTCGTTTCAACAGGCCCAGTCATTCTGCTAAATATACGTACAGTATATGTAAAGAAGGACAAGATCAGAAACAAAGTTCAACTGATTTTAGAAATAAAACATTTCTCCTTAGTTTTACCCACATGTCTACTTCGTGTTGTACTGTGAGTTGTACACCCCAGTATTATCCACAGTGTGAACAATCTTTCAGAACATCAGCATATACATGTAGATTAGTGATTTATCAGGACACAGCACCATTATCTTGTCTAATATATCCCATTATGTAACATGATATTATGGGATACAGTAGAGAGAAAAGAATCGTGCTGTGTCGAGATTGATCACTGATCTACATGCTGATGGTTTCCTCCTGGCTTAGCTCAGTTCCTGGTAGTTTTCTCCTGACTTAGCTCAGGTCCAAGTGGTTTCCTCCTGGTTCAGCTTAGTTCCTGGTAGTTTTCTCCTGACTTAGCTCAGATCCATGTGGTTTCCTCATGGTTCAGCTCAGTTTCTGGTGTTTCCTCCTGACTTAGCTCAGATCCACATGGTTTCCTCCTGGTTCAGATCAGTTCCTAGTGATTTTCTCCTGTCTCACCTCAGTTATTGGTAGTTTCCTCCTGGTTTAGCTTAGTTCCCAGTGGTTTCCTCCTGCTTTAGCTCTGTTTCGATAGATTTCCTCTTGGCTTTGCTCAGCTCGTTCCACCCTTTAGCCTACAGCTGGGATACATGTATAAGTGACAAACAACTAACACATGTATGTTTACAATGTTATGTTTCTTTGGCACAGTGATGGTAGCTACGCAGGAAGAGCTTGAGGCAGCTAGTGTGCCTCTGGAGAGAAGGGACTACTGCGCTCACCACTATCTGGAGTTCATGAGGTGTCGTCAAAAGAAGTTCCCCTGGATAGCTGGATGCAAACATGAACAGCATGACTATGATAACTGCCAATACAATGAGTAAGTCATTTCAGTGTCTTCACTGTTCCATAGTATCTTTCTTTATCCTTTTTTTTTTCCAGTGTTGTGTTAATAATATATTTATTTGGTTGGCGTTTTGGCCGTGGTCAAAAATATCTTAAATATACGAACATAGCCTGCATTGTGGATTTTCTAGCGTGTTACCGGAGAAGAAGCCAGCTTGAGCTGGGCTTGAACTCACAGCCACCACATTGGTGGGAGACTCGCACTAACTTGCTAACCACTTATTCACAGAGGCTGACAAGGTTTCCTCTTCAATAAGTTAAACATGCAGCTATTTGCTAACTTCATTTGTGTAACGCCAGTTTCACTGTCTTTTGTTGAGGGGTTGATGACTCCAAACAAGGTTGTCTCTCCATCATATCACACTTACATGTTGTTTTCTAGATGGCCAGACTGTTTTATCTACATACCCAATAGATGCGACAGATTTACATATATATATTTTTTTCATTGATTTGAAAGATTACTCAAGTTACATGTACCCTTTTACAAGAGAGCAATCAGGTGTATGGGTGGATGAAACAGATGGGCTGTACTGTTATTCATCTAGTATCTGACAAACCTAGTGACTTTACTTTTAAAGTACTGTGTACTTTACACACAGTACACATGTACATGAAGCTTCTCAGTATATTTTTAAATAGTGGAGTTTCGAGTTCGAACTTTCGTAGTAGGTGAAAACAGCCCTCTTGCATCATGTGACGTGTGAAAAATCTTTGCTAGGCATTCATTTACCAATCACATTTTTCACTGTTTTCCAGAGGCACCAGTGTAAGAGTTTGAACTCAAAACTGCCCTATAACTGGTACTGTCTTTTCATTCATGTGAATTTTTTTTTCTTTTCAGCTATATTTTGCGAATGAAGGAGTATGAAAGAGAGAAGAGACTGAAAGAAAGGGCCAAGAGACTCAAGCACAGAAACCAAGAATTGCTTGTAGAGTGATAAGGACTTCATTGAAAATTACAAAGTGAACTTTCTTTCTTTTGAGTTTAACAGTGCTACAGATGGATGATTGAATATTTTGATACGTGTTATAAAAAATTAGCTTGAAGTGGCAGTAGAAGATAGTGAATGTGGTTAGTGTATCACCCGGAATAGCACATTCAGATATGTTACACAGTTGAGAGTTTCTGACCTCACATAATGGTGGTGAAGTTATGATGACAAATAAATTGTTTCATTCAACATTTTTTCTGGCTTTGTTATGAATTATGCAAATTGTTCATTTTTAGTCAGATTAGAAGTAACTATCTCATTTATGTGCAGGAAAGTTGTTTATGAAGTCAGCACGCCTTGCCTGGTACGAGATTAACATACTGCTACTGTCTTTACAGTCTAAGGGAGAAAACTTTGGAAGCAACTCACTTTTGGGTACTGCAGAGTTGTCTCCCTGTAATTTTGTGCTTTGTCGATGTGGAGTTTTAGACTTCCTTCACACTACACATGATAAATTATACATGTATCATCAGCCATTTAGAAACAAATCAAGACTTATGCATAGCTACAACATTTCTCCCGTGAAGTGTGTGAAGTCTCAATGGAGAGCTGTTTAGAAGGTGTGAAAATGTACTACACAGTGTACTCCAATTGTAAATAGCTTCCTTATAGTGAGATCGGGACCCGACATTTTGGTGCTGACGAAGATGGGTAAATATAATCCACTTTTTAGCTGATGCCTTTTAGCTGTGTCTTATAGCTTGTTTTTGTAGCTTATGTAATATCCCGAGCATCGGCTTCGACGGCGGCGTACAATAACGGAAAGCAATGCTAAACAAAATATTAGTGGTTCTATCATAAGAAGTACTGCATATATTGAACTCGAGTTTTGCACATAATTTCGAGCACAACAACGCGAGGAGAATGTCCCATCGTTGACTCGCTTTGTGCATATTAAGTACCGTAAAGTACAAAACTCTCGACTTATTGTGTTTTACAATCAATGTTAAAGTAAATGGGCTATTAGGGGTGGTATTTCATAAATTACTATACTACATGTAATGGCCTGAAGTTTTACAGGCATGCAGAGCACAATGGCATGAAGGTGTTGTTCCATCGCTGATGCTCTGTGTGCATATTTATTACCGGTGCCGCAAATTACCAAATGCAAGACTTTTGAGCTGAAGTTTTGCAGTCATGTGACTCCTACAGGCGAACTATTTTTTCATTCGTGCTCCTTTTGCCTCAGTTGTGGGTTTGTTTCAGCAGCTTTCTCACATACATTGACAAGCCCCGATCGCTCAGTTGGTAGAGCGTCCGCTTCGCCGGGCGGTAGATCCAGGGTCAATGGTGGGTCGGGTCACACCTAAGTCCTTAAAAGAGGAAGTTGTAGCTACCTCGCTTGGCGTTCAGCATTAAGGGGATAGTGCAACGAGTGGTTGACCCGTATCAGTATAATGGCTCGGGTGGAGCAGCTTACTTGCCTTCGGTAAATCGTTTCAGAGAAGCAGCACAAGATAAGAGAGTGGTGGAAATCCGTCCAGCAACAAGAAGGCACATTACATGTATTCCTTCATCGTCGTATGACTAAAAAACTTGTACGACGTTAACCCCATGCAAGCACTCAATCACTCACTCACACAGATACATGTACCGTACATGAGCCGTATTTCTGCGGGTACGTGTGACCATTTGACAGCTAACACACTGTCGAGGATCCTCTGGTTTTACTCACTATGCTTTTACAAGTCTTTTACATTGTAACTATCACTGATGTCCATAAAGATTTATACAGTATAGAAATGGCAGAAATTGATTTCGATTTGTCGAAAGGTTTAGCTTGTTGACAGCTACCTGCACTCGCTTTAGGTGGTTAAGTTATGAGATCTTTCGTGGACGCGTGCCATTCCTACTTCATATTCAGCCCCACCCAGGACATGGTGATTAAGGCAGAAAATCAATCAATGCTCAGTGGTTGTAGCATTGTCTGGAACAGATTGAATAAAACCCCGATGAAAAGGTCAAATGACTGTATTTAACCTGCGTTAACCTTTTATTTGAGTCGGAGTTAAATCCCCGCTGTTTGTACTAGTGTCCAAATAATGTTGGATCCGAGTGGTTAGCGTGCTGGCGCAGAACTCAGAACCTTCATACCAGTGCAGTCGTTGTGAGTTCAAGTCCAGGTCATGCTGACTTCCTCTCCTGTCGTACTTGGATAGGTCAACGGCTAAGCTTGCGGATGATGGAAGGTATAAGTCCCGATCCTTTCAACTTAATGTTAGCCGCAGTCGCATGAGTGAAATATCTTGAGTGCAGCTTAAAACACCTATTGCTCAGCCGTACTAATGAATTCTCACTCAAGACGACTTATGGTATGCTGAGATTGAGCTCCCGCTGGTTCCGCCGTGTCCTAATTTTTTAAATCCGGGATTGGGTCGTGGCCAAGTTGTTAAAGTGCCTGTCTGAGTAGCTATAATCCAGGAGGTGTGGGTTTAAACCTGGCCCAAAACACGGAATTGGTGGATGTACCAGATCCATTGTTCGCGTGGACTTGGTAACAATGAGCGGTCGAACACATCGGTATGACCATGGGCGCAGTCTAAGGTTCGTTATAGATGACTAGGCTTCCGCCAACATAACGTGCACATCTGTACGTCTCACGTGAGACAGCTAATTGGTTAGTAATTTGCCACGAAGTAGCTGGTGTTTCCCTCGGCGCTCCTGTCGTTGGTGTTTCCCTCGGCGCTCCTGGCGTTGGTGTATTCCCAGCGCTCCTGTCGTTGGTGTATCCCCAGCGCTCCTGTGGTTGGTGTATCCTCAGAGCTACTGTGGTTGGTGTATCCCCAGCGCTCCTGTCGGTGTATCCCCGGCGCTCCTGTTTCCTCCATACATAAAACTGACCGCTATCGCAGAAGTGACAATTTTTTTGAGGATGTCAGTAAACAATAATTAGATAAAGGAATAAGTAAGTAACATCTGAGGGTGACAATCAGTGGTGTCCATCGGCAAAGTAGTAAAGGTAAGCAATTTCCTCCCACCACAATACTGGCCGCCGTCGTATAAGTGAAATATTGTTGAGTACGGCGTAAAACACCAAATAAATCAATAATAAATAAAGTTAACCAACTGATAACTGAACTTCACGAAAGGCAGCCTTTATCCATACCGCACCAAGGTTACTGGTATTAAAAAGTTCAGATACGAATTATTGGCTTATGCTTGGCTCGTACATGTGTATTGTAATCTAACGCACATGGCCGCTGTTACAGTGTGTCACCAGAAAATGAAATGTAGTACATTGTAAGCAAATTATACTGGCATGGTATAAAATTTAATACTCATGTACCTCAAATCCCAGTTGATGCAACGTGTTCAGTGAACGGTCAAACTCCAACAAATAAAAATTGCAAGTGTCATTGAAGAAGTGTTATAAACGGTTTAAACCTCCTTAAATCCTTTTACGACACCTGGTTTTTTGTCTGTTAACCCTCTTCATCCACCACAAAATATTACAGAGTAAACCTAATATACCAAGAGAAAGCCTTTAACAATATCTTTGTTGTCTTGACCGATGAATCCCAAATTCCAGTCACTTTCGCCCCCCAGCAGGACAGGACAAAGTGAACGTTATGTTACAACGATTAATCTGACTAAAAACAAGGAAAGCCAAACAAAATGAGTTGATTCTTTTTATTTTTTAACTTTCATTTTTTTTTAACTCAATGAGATGCAAGTCAGACTGAATATATAAGCACGTACTACATAAAACCATTTAATAGACTATTCTATCCCATTACAATGAAACCTTAATGAAAACAATGCTGAGTAAAGGTAATTTAAAGCGAAATCTCAAGAAATATCTTTGTTGTCTTGAATGGCCAATTCCAAAACCATCTCTTTCGTCCCAGCAGGACAGGACAAAGTGAACGTTCTGTTATATAAAACCACTACTGTATGTGCCGTTGAGAGACGTTCAAATTAATCTGACGCCAAGAATCATATAACATGTATAAAAAATACTTTTTTCTCAGTTTTATATGATGATTTGATCACAGTTTTGAAACAAGATCGATGCAGTCTTGAATGAGGTGTCTGGAGAGTTCTCCCATGCGTACAAGAACAATTGTGTCGGGCACACCTTTATATTCCCCCGCTGTTGTATGGAATAGGAGATGAATATAACTGTGTTGTGTGTTAAGTAATAGGCCGAGATGCGATTTTTGTAGACTAGGGTAAAGAATTGACATTTCTCACTTACGTATCTCTTCAATTCGCTCAAGGTTGATTTGCTGAAGTAATTGATCAGTCGATATCGCTTTGGGGAGGGCACTTGCAGGTTCTCCCGCGTTCTCACTGGTCGTGTGAGGTCTTAATGACAGTCAGCAGTATAGACAGCGTTAATTAATTTTGCTGTTTGCTGAGTGAGGTTCATTCAAAATCCCTTGTTTTAAAGCAGTAAAACATTCAAGCCTGTACGTCACGCATAGTCTTAAAAAGTTCATATGTTATTTTATTTTATTGTTTATTATTGCTTTGGACAGGACACTTGCAGATTCTCCCGGGTTCTCACTTTTCGTGTGAAGTCGTAACAGCAGTCAGCGGTAAAGACATCGTTAATTCATTTGCCGTTTGGCGCATAGTGAGGCTTATTCAAAATCACTTGTATTCCGGCAGTAAAACATGGACGTCTGTACATCACACGTAGTCCTAAAAGTTCATATGTGGCTTACCAAAAGTCGGTGGTTTTATATCGACAAAACGGTTTTCTCCACCAATGGACGAAACAGTCCTCCATCTTAGGAGTGAAAAATTCTTCAGTATGATGTTACACAATAAAAAATAACATTATTAAATAAATGAATGAATGAATAAATAAATAAATAAATAAATAAATAAGTAAAACTCGCCAGATTTCTGCGATCAATGTTCATGCCTTAATCGGCCGATCAACCAATAAATGAATGCTTTGTGTGAGATACGTATACACGTACTTACGACTTTCAGGCTGTATATTGACAAGTGTACGGTGAATTTGTTATCTGTCAAAGTTATTTGTCATCTTTGTTCGTTGCAGACAAAAAACTGTTGAGAAAACGGCAATTTGCTGACCCATTTACCGATCTTTTGTTAGGTTCCTGATATCTGGGCCGTGTAGCGGGCAAGATCGTTAAATCCCTTGGATTGATAAAAATGTCTCAGGCACAGGAATGAGCTGCGCAGTCAAAGCGATGAACTACCAGTCTTCTTCCTCACAGAGCTCAAAACGAGACTATGAATCTAACTAAACCCAAGGAAAAGGAAAAAATAATTTGATTGTTGTTTTTCTAAATTTAATTTTTTTAACTTAAGAGGATACAAGCCAGACTGAATATATACGCATGGAATAAATAGAATCATTCATGAGTGTATTTTGTCCCATTTCTGTGACACCTTAATGAAAACATTACAGAGTAAACGTAATACAAAGAGAAAGTTTTTAACAAATATCTTTGTTGCCTTGAAAGATCAATTCGAAAAGCCATTACTTTCGACCCCAGCAGGATAGGACAAAGTGAACGTTATGTTACATAAAACCACTACTGTGTGGACCGCTGGGAGGATTTCAAATGAATTTGACGCCAAGAATCGTTTACCATCCATAGAACACCATTATTTTTCGCGGTTTTATAAGATGATTTGACCACAGTTTTGGAACAAGATAGATGCATTCTTGACTGATGTGTCCGGAGAGTTGTGCCACGCGTTTAACACCTTTATAATCCCCTGCTGCTGAGGTGGAATATAACGGGGTTTGGTGTTAAGTAACAGGCCGAGATGCGGTTTTTGTGGAATGGGTAAAGAATTGACATTTCCCACTTACGTATCTCTTCCATTTGCTCGAGGATGACTTGCAGAGGTAATTGATCAGTCGATATCGCTCTGGACAGGGCACTTGCAAATTCGCGGTATAGACAGTGTTAATTCATTTTGTTGTTTGGCGCAGTGTGGGCCTCATTCAAATATAAGCGTCAAGTCCGACATTCCTATACCATTCGTAGTCCGTAAAGGGCGTTCCAAGTCGATAATCGCAAGATCCATTTCCAAAACAACGTTTAACACTAACTCCCAAAGACAAAGGTATGTAAGAAATTATACAAAACCACTTGTCTTCCAGCAGTAAAACATGCAAGTCTGTACGTCACACGTGATCCTGAAAGTTCATATGTGACTTGTGAAAAGTCGGTGGTTTTTCTATGGACAAAGTGGTTTCCTCCACCAATGGACAAAACAGTTCCCTATCTTAGGTGTGATTCTTCAGTATGATGTTAAACAATGAAATAAAATAAATTAATAAAAAAAATAAAGGATATAACTCGTAAGATTTCTGTGGTCAGTTTTCATGTCTAAATAGATCCATCAACCAATAAATGGATGCTGTGTGTGAGATACGTATACACATACTTACGACTTTCAGGCTGTGTACTTTGAAGTATGCACAACTAAATGTACATAGCAGATGAGTTATCAACTGGTAAAATTAATATGCAATGTCTGTGGTGAAAATGAGTCGAAGAAATATTACATGTACATTGTCATCATGGATGAAACGTACAGACTCCTATGGAAATTGCACCAAATAATGATCTATCGGCTTATGTCTCTTTTTAAGAATGCAGGTCATACCACTGTCACGCCACGACATCATAGCACGATGGCGGAACTTACTTTGGGAGGAACAGGTTCCCCCGAGTGTAAAAAAATGCAGTAATCTCATGCAAATCCAAATCTGTTATTAAAGAAGGGCCCGTCATTAATGAAGATTTTTGGTACATGTATACTTAACTAACTTTACAGGCTCGTTAGGTTTATTCTTCCTGACATTTCGTTGGCAGCACTGACAAGTGCACGATCACTTCTAGACCTTCGCTTGTCAAATTAGGCGACTGGGAATGTTGTTTCCCGCCGAAAAAGCCTCTCATTATGACGGAGTCCTTGGCCAGTAATGCAATTTGGTCACACCAGATAATCTAGGTATATCAAACCTGTAGGCCTATTAACAGTGTGTTGGAGATAAAAAAAAGTTGTTCAACGGCGTTGTTATTTATGATTTCTGTTCGTGGGAGACAAAAACTGCTGAGAAAAACGGCAATTTGCCAAGCCATTTACCGGTTCTCTTGTTAGGTTCTTGATACCCGGCTGTGTAGCCGACGAGATCGTTAAGCCTTTGGATTGATAAAAATGTCTCTGGAACAGGAATGATTTGCGCAGTCAAAAACGATGAACTACCAGTCTTCTTCCTCGCAGAGCTCAAAACCAAACCAGGACCAAATTATATAAAGCATGGAACACACAGAACCATTCATGAGTCTGTTTTATCCCATTTCAGTGAAACCTTAATGAAAAACATTACAGAGTAAACGTAATACAAAGAGAAAGCTTTTAACAAATATCTTTCTTGTCTTGAATGGTCATATTCGAAAAGCGATCACTTTCGACCCCAGCAGGACAAGACAAAGTGAACATAAAGTTACATAAAACCACTACTGGGTGGGCCGCTGGGAGACGTTCAAATGAATTTGACGCCAAGAATCGTACAACATCCATAGAACACCATTATTTTTCGCCGTTTTGTTTGATGATTTCATTACAGTTTTGAAACAAGATCGATGCAGTCTTGAATGAGGTGTCCGGAGAGTTCTCCCATGCGTACAAGAACAATTGTGTCGGGCACACCTTTATATTCCCCCGCTGTGTGGAATAGGAGACGAATATAACTGTGTTGTGTGTTAAGTATAGGCCGAGATGCGATTTCTGTAGACTAGGGTAAAGAATTGACATTTCTCATTTAGGTATCTCTTCCATTTGCTCGAGTATGACTTGCACAAATAATTGATCAATCGATATTGCTTTGGACAGTGCACTTGCAGATTCTCCCGGGTTCTCACTTTCATGTAGTCTTGACGGCAGTCAGCGGTAAAGACAGCATTAATTCGCTTACTGTCTTGCGCAGTGAGGTTCAATCAAAATCCCTTGTCTTCCACCAATAAAACATGCAAGTCCGTATGTCACACGTGGTCCTGAAAGTTCATATGTGACTTATAAAAGTCGGTGGTTTTTCTATGAACAAAGTGGTTTCTCCACCAATGGACAAAACAGTCCTCTATCTTAGGTGTGAAACATTCTTCAGTATGATGTTAAACAATGAAATAAAATAAATAAAGAAATAAATAAATAAAGGATATAACTCGTAAAATTTCTGCGATCAATTGTCATGCCTTAATGTACCAATCAACCAATAAATGGATGCTATGTGTGAGATACGTATACACATACTTACCTTCAGGCTGTATACTTTGAAGTATGCACAACTAAATGTACATAGCAGGTGGCGAAACAGTCAGTACCCTGATTTCCTCACGTTGCTGGTAATCAACTGGTAAAACTAATGTGCAATGTCCTGTGGTAAAAATGAGTCGAAAATATATCCCATGTACATTGTCATCATAGATGAAACGTACAGACTCCTAAGGACATTTATGTTGCTTTTTAACCATGCAGGTCATACCACTGTCACGCCACGGCATCGTATAACGATGGCTGAAATTACTTTGGAAGGAACAGGTTCCCCCAGTGTGCGTATGTGGAGTTCATACAAAAATGCAATAATCCCATGCAAATCCCCATCTGTCATTAAAGACGTGACAATAATTTAATGAAGACTTTCGGTACATGTATATTTACCTAGGTTTACAATCTCGTTAAACGTATTCGTCGTGACCTTTTGTTAGCAGCACTGACCATCACTGACGTCTAGGCCTTCAACTGTAAATTAGGTGGCTAGGTGTCTTATTTACCGCAGACAAAGCCTCTAATTCTGACGTAGTCATGGGCCAGTAATGGAATTTGACCACACCACATAATCCACGTATATCAGCCTGTATAACATGGTGTTGGAGATGTTGTTGTGAATGGCAGTGTTATTTATTATCTCTATTTGTTGGTGATAAAACTGTTTTTTACACCTTTACCACTTCTCTAGTAAGGTTCTTGATATCCAGGTTGTGTATCCAGCAACATCGTTGTGTTCTTTGAATTGTCTCCGGCAAGCTAATTGGCTGTGCGTTCAACACGAAGGAACAACTGATCTTCTTCCTCGCAGAGCTCACACCAGGGTGATTAAATCTAACTAAAAGCATGGAAACGAAACAAATGATTTGATTCAACTTCAAGAGCTCACACCACTGAATGTATTAGCATGGAATACATAAACTCATTAATTTGCATATTCTATTCCTTTATATCGTGGTAGCAACCTTGCTGAGAGGAAAATGATGGTAGGCTACATTACTCGAGTGTTTCTGTCAGCAACCTGCGAAGGTTGTGGGTTTCCCGTGGCTTTGTGCGTTTCTTCCGGCTATAGTACTGGCCGCTATCGTGTAAGTGAAATATTCTTAAGGGCGGCATAAAAAAAAACCATTCAAATAAATAAACAAATAGCTAAAGAAAGCATTGTCGGATATCTGTAAAAGTACAATCACACTAACCCATTTTAATTACTGTGATGAATCACTTGTCTATGCCCTGCAAATTTATGCGTAAAAGGATAAATTAAATTCTCGGTATCGGCTTTGTAATTGGAAAGCCCGAGGTAGGCTTTGAAAACATCGGCTTTACCCGCTAAAGAATTTGTCGATGATAGAGACGGTGAGAAAATTATGACGTTTCGGTAAAAAATTCCCCACCTATGGAAATGTGTCGAATAGACATGGTGATGGATGACTGCGTTGTTGAGCGCGTGTTTTAAGATAAAGGAACCTAACCTTACTTCTGCTATGCCATCTTCTTCTTTTAGACCCATCATGTCTTCATACAATGGTTCCCGTTGGATCAGTAATCGTCAAACCTTCGCATCAACAATCTTAGTGGTTCAACGTTACAGAATGTGAGTTTGAGGACAAACAATCGACACGGTGCACATATGGAAATAAACGTATATGTGTGTGTGTGTTTGATACACCCATAACTCGTCCAGTATGATTTTAAGGTGATGTCTCTGTAAGTCGGGCCTGTACTTGGCTCTAATGTCAGTTGAAACTGTTTCACGGTGTACTTGGCATAATGGAGATAATGGAAAGAAAGATTTATTAGAATGCAAAGAGAACAGTATCAGAGAATAGAACTGACATTGAGTGCGGTGAGATTGTCCTCTCCAGGTGTGTGTGACTCCCGCGAATATATCACTTAACGCAATGTCTTGGATGTCACACGTGTAGAGAAAAGCTACCGGTGGGCATAATGTACAATCAACCGATCCAAAGGCAGGAAACAAGGTCAGATGACCTTGGGAACCCCATGGGGTGTCCACACCATCTCGACAGCTTATTCTGTAAAGCAGGCGAGGCTCCATAGGGGCAACTCAAGGGGTTTACATACCATTAAGTATGCCAATCGATGAGGGTGTTGTTATAAACAACTAAATAATAATCTGGATAAGAATTTATTTATTTGATTGGTGTTTTACGCCGTGCACAAGAATATTTCACCTATATGACGCGGGTCAGCATTATGGTGGGAGGAAACCGAGCAGAGCCCGGGGGAAACCTACAACCATCCGCAGGTTGCTGGAAGACCTTCGGAATGAAGAATGAACAACAGGGTAAATCAAAAAGGACACAAAAAATGCGCAGACTTTTGCTAAACTTCCGATGTACATAAAATACATTATCTCTGTGTTTTGCTCGATCTGTGAAACATATTTTTATCTTTACACTACACTTTGTCAAAGATTTTGGACTGGTGATATAGTAACTTTAATCGATACTTTTTAGTGCTACCCCTATGAGAAGACAATAAATATGGTCTTGGGTCAACATTAGATTGTACATTTGATCTTGACGTACTTATTAATATTCTTCTGTTTCCATTCTACAGGCTTCGGAGTGCCATTCACATGCCATTTCCTGTGCAGTTTTACCAAAATATTAAAAATAAATTGTTGGTTTTCTTTTTGGGCACTCAGGTTTTCTAGACGCATGTATATCTGGTTTTCGCAGTATAGGTAACAAAATGACCAGGTTAGCTTATTAAATACCTAAAACATACTCGCATTACCTGAATACGGTACCGCTGTGTGGGTTTGCAATAAAGCAAATCTTGTTTTATTGGGTAACACATTAACATGTGTGGCGAAACTGTCAGTACCCTGATTTCCTTCACGTTGCTGACTGCTTCAAAGCATGTCCTGATTTGTATATGCTACAGCCCACAACGGCTGCGTTAGCAGCTAGGCATTTTATATGAGGTTGTTCACTCGCTATATTATCATTTTGCAGCTCTTACCTCGAATAACGTCACGAATCTCTAATACAGGTTTGTGCTGCTTACTTAGTCATGTTCTGCCTTTGATATATTTTATTACACTGAAATGCTCTGTGCTCTGAAGTATTTAGTTATTTCAGTCTTCGTTTACATCAACTCCTTCACTATTTCTGCTTAACACATGTAATTATGCTATTCTGATCTCTGCGCAAGATGATGATGTTTGCCAGCGATACAGTGACCCAATTCTAAAGCGTTGGCAGGTGTAGTGCTACACAGCATGGTGGCCTAACTATGGCAATGACAACAACAACCTCATCCATTACCAACTTGTACCCGCCCTCCCGTATCTAAAGCATAATAATGATAAAAAAACCGCTTTCTTTGTTGAGTCCTCTTAGCTTGGCAGAGTTTACAAAGTGCAATGATATACAGAGGAGAAACTAACTAAAATGTTACTTTTTTGCGATACCGATCTATACATTGTTATGTGCACAACTGCCGTCAGCTTCTACATTTAGCTTGTCACTGTTTACATATGCTGAGTTCAGGGCCTGCTGTCTGCCTCTGCCTTAGAATGTTCCAGAATACCCTCAGTTCGGGGCCTGTTTGTTTACAACAAGTGTTCAAGAATTTTCTTATTTTAGAAAATTCCACCAGTTTATATAGGACCTATGAAAGCAGGTCAAAAGGGGAGAAAGGAGAATTATTGAGAGTTTTGGATGCTTTCGCTGTGTGTTACTTTAGAAGGCCTTTTGTGCTGAATTTTGGCGTCTTTATAGCCTCTGGCTTTGTTATATCATATCTCCACCGAGCAGTTGTTCAGTCTGAATTTGTATATTTAATTTGTGCTCTTGTGTACACAATGCTTATTAGTACACGGACCCTGTCTGTGGAATTTTGTGTATATTTTGTCATACACTCAGTTATACTGTGGATTTATGAATATTACCTCTTTGCAATTTTTAAGCATTGTGGAGTATATGCGTCCGTTTGGACTTGACACCGTAGTACATGTAAGTACTTTAGTATTTTTAAAAGTCTTGTTATCTATTCTTGTTAAAGCTAATAAATTGTTGTAAAATAAAATCTGCTGGTTTTGGTTACTTTTTGTGCGGCTAAACTGTCGTGTATTTGGAACAAGCCATCTCTGATGTTAAACATCAGATTGTTGTACCTAAGGCCGTCTATTATGTGTACAGCAACCAGATTTCCCGAGGCTGTTCCTTTAAGGAATATAAACACCAAGTCTGTTGTCAAAGCTTTAACAAAGTTTTTTACTCTGTTTGGTTTACCCAAATCCATACAGTCTGATCAAGGTTCAAACTTTACGTCTGGTATTTTTCAGCAAGTTATGTACCAGTTAGGCATTAAACAATACAAGTCTTCTGTCTACCACCCAGAAAGTCAAGGTGCAATTGAAAGATTTCACCAAACATTAAAGAACATGATTAAGACTTATTGTTATGACACAGTGAAAGACTGGGATGAAGGTATTCCATTTCTTATGTTTGCTGTTCGAGAGTCAGTACAAGAATCATTGGGTTTCAGTCCATTTGATTTAGTATTTGGACATACTGTTAGAGACCATTGTTAATTTATAAGGAACAGTTTCTCAGTGATGGCACAAGTAATGTAAAATCTTTAGGATTATGTATCTGATTTCGTGCTAAGCTTGTCAGAGCTTGTGAATTGGCTAAAGCCAATCTTGAATGAACTTAGAAGAATATGAAATGATGAATAGATATGATGAGAAATCTGTTGTTCGGTCATATCAACCTGGTCAGAAAGTTTTAGTATTGTTACCTGTACCTGGTAAATGCTTTGATGTCAGATATTTTGGTCCATACGTTGTTGACAAAAAGCTGAGTGAGCTTAACTATGTTGTTAAGACACCTGATCGACGCAAATCAAGTCAGTTATGTCAAATTAACATGTTGAAACCCTATGTAAGCAGAAATGACACTAACAACACTGCTGTACATTCTGTTAATGTTGTTGCTGCTGACACTGACCAGAGTTGCTGTAATACATATGATATTGGCGAACAGTTGGTTGACTCTAAGCTCAAAGCTTCAGAATTCGGATGTCTTAAAACAACTTGATTCTAAACTGCAACATCTGGAACCCATTCAGCAACAGCAACTGTCTGAACTTGTTTATGCGTTTTCACATTTGTTTCCGGATGTAACATCAAGAACTGATGTCATATTTCACGATGTTGCTGTAGGTGCTGTTTTGCTTCAGGAAGACAATCTTGGTGTTGATCATCCAGTTTGTTTCTTTTCCCGTAAACTTAACAAGTTTCAGAGAAGTTATTCAACAGTTGAAAAAGAATGTTTGTGTGTTATTTTAGCTCTGCAGTATTTTGAAGTTTATTAAACAACTTCGAGACAACCTGTGATTGTATATACTGATCACAATCCACTTGTTGAACTTTGATATGGAATTCATGCCTGGAATATTCATTTTCTGCCCGGCATCATTGAAAACTGATGACCGCTTCTCTCTTGTGTGTTACCGACTTTATTTCGTATTTGTATAATTTCTTACATACCTTTGTCTTTGGGAGGTCGTGTTAAACGTTGTTTTGGAAATGGATCTTGCGATTATCGACTTGGAACGCCTTTTACGGACTACGAATGGTATATGAATGTTGGACTTGACGCTTATATCTACAGAAAGTTAAGGGAAAGAATCAGAGATTGTTATGGTGGAGTTGCAAGAATACAATATTGAAAATCAAACACGCTAAGGGAAAAGATAATGTTATTGCAGATTGCTTGTCTCGTGTATAAGTTGTGTATAAAATGTTTAATTGCATGTGGTTTTACAATGTTTAACATATATTGTTTAACATATATTGTAAGTAGAAAAAAAAAGTTAAGAAAACTTTTTTTCTTGAAGGGTGGGTGTGTTATGTGCAAAACTGCCGTCAGCTTCTAAATTTAGCTTGCCACTCTTTACATATGCTGAGTTCAGGGCCTGCTGTCTGCGTCTGCCTTAGAATGTTCCAGAATACCCTCAGTTCGGGGCCTGTTTGTTTACAACAAGTGTTCAAGAATTTTCTTATTTTAGAAAATTCCACCAGTTTATATAGGACCTATGAAAGCAGGTCAAAAGGGGAGAAAGGAGAATTATTGAGAGTTTTGGATGCTTCCGCTGTGTGTTACTTTAGTAGGCCTTTTGTGCTGCATTTTGGTGTCTTTATAGCCTCTGGCTTTGTTATATCATATCTCCACCGAGCAGTTGTTCAGTCTGAACTTGTATATTTAATCTGTGCTTTTGTGTACACAGTGCTTATTAGTACATGGACCCTGTCTGTGGAATTTTGTGTATATTTCGTCATACACTCAGTTATACTGTGGATATATGAATATTACCTCTGTGCAATTTTTAAGCATTGTGGAGTATATGCGTCCGTTTGGACTTGACACCGTAGTACATGTAAGCACTTTAGTATTTGTATAGATACTGCTATACTTTCTTGTTAAACTTAAGTACTTTAGCATTTTTAAAAGTCTTGTTATCTGTTCTTGTTAAAGCTAATCAATTGTTGTAAAATAAAATCTGCTGGTTTTGGTTACTTTTTTGTGCGGCTAAACTGTCGTGTATTTGGAACAAGCCATCTCTTTATAATACAGATAGTTTGGGTCGTAACAACACACACATGTATATATATATATACTCACACACACAGGCACAGAGCATTTTTAGAAGTTGTTTTTAGAATCGCGTATGTACACATATCTATCGCGGGCTAAACACCTAACAATCTAAGGAAGAGTCATCATCATGTACAATACTTATAATTCTGTACGTTAGGGTGAATGAGTACAAGGTTATGTTGGGAGTCAACCGTAGTAGATAATATGATATATCACTTGTCTAAGCCCTGCTAGCAAGCTATCACTCACGCCCTGTGTGACTGTTTGCATTTTGCTGTCAATTCTAACTCGATGTCATGACACGGCGCCGGGCGACTGTGGACAGATACATGTAACGTTGCCATAGCTCGTGAAAGTATGGCTTGTTTCAGGAGGTAAACACCCGTCAGATACCGAAGTATCCATTAGGGAAGGTGATGGATGAAGGCTCTGTGTATTCTAACAAGACAGGACTTGGCCATACTCTTGTGGTGCTATCTTTGTCTTTTAATACCCTGTCAGACAAGACTGACGTGTTAAGTGAAATTCTTGTCTAAGATTGGAGACTAATCCTGTAGGTCCCACACATCTCCCGCTTGAGCATCAACAACACTGGTTCGTCAACGTTACAACACATGCGGGATGCTGGAGTATTAGTGGGTACGGTGAAAACACAGACTTAGACAAGTGTGAATGCGCGTATATAGTTGTGAGTCTATCTTTTGTAACAGATTATATCTGTCCATCAGTTCCTCGAGCAATGTGTTCAAATCCAGATTTCATCGCTTCGATTTCCTCTTTATAGTGTTACATTGTAATAAAGAAGGGGCCGTCATTAATGAACACTTTCGATAGAGGTATATTTAACTTGCTTTACAGTCTCGTTAGGTTCATTCTTCTTGGTATTTTGTTGGCGGCACTGACAAGACCTTGGCCTGTCAAATTAGGCGGCTGGGAATGGTATTTACCGCAGGAAAAAGCCTATAATTATGACGGTCCTTGGCCAGTAATGCAATTTGGCCACACCATACAATCCACGTACATCAACATATACGTATTAGTAGGGTGCTGGAGACGTTGATATTATTATTTCTGTTAGTTGGTGACAAAAACTGTTGAGAAAGCGGCAATTTGCCGACCCATTTCCCAGTTCTCTTGTTAGGTTCTTGATGTACGGGCCGTCTAACGGGCGTGATTGTAAAGTCCTTTGGATTGATAAAAATCCCCACAAAGCCAAAAACGGGACGATGAATCTAACTAAAGCCACGGAAAATGAAAAAAGTGATTTTATTGTATTTTTGTCACCCCCAAGAAGTCACATTGGATATAAAAGCGTGGAATACATAAACTCAATTATGCCAGATCCAGGAAGTGGCCAGAGACGGAGTTCTTTTTGCAACATATTGTAAAGAGACAGATCATTTTTTGATTGGTTGGTGACAAGGTCATTTATTGAAAATGACAGAATGATTCAGATAAAGGAGATATTTATAAAAAAAAATGAGTACCTTGACAGGTGAAGTCTAGCCATGCTCTGCCTGTTACACAATACAAAAATAAGACTTTACTTTACTTAAGCAAAAGGCGGGAGTGTACGAAAAGGCCACAGAATAACAGTGTAACTGTTATAACCCCACCCGAAGTCTCTGATTTTTCTCTGATTTTCACAAAAGCAAATGTAAGCTAAAAGCTCTTGTTCACAAGAAAAACACCATTTCTCAGAAATTGTTTTGATATTACAATGATGTCATAACAGTTTCAATGGACTAAAAGTTTGCAGAAAACGTTGAATTAATTCAGAACGCAATGTCTTGAATCAGACATTCCGGCGTTTCAAGGGCTGCAGCTCTAGTTGCTACACCAATGCGGAAACTGTGTCCTTTATATTTTGTAGGGTCCAGGCCAACAAAATCTAGTATATGTTTTATGGTTTCTGGAAAGAAACTGTATGACACTGGAGAAATCTCAGACAACAGAAATAAAGGGCCAGTTTTATAGCGAGATAGCCGAAGATATTGTTTTAGGGCACGCACAGGGCATATGGATGGATTGTTGGCTTTACCTGCGATTATCGATCTTGCGATTATCGAGTTGGAACGCTCTTTACGGACTACGAGTGGTATACGAATGTCGGACATGACGCTTATATTTACCTATATTCATATGAACTGGTTTAATATCACTGTTTTTGAAGTGGGTAATAGTGACAGTCAAGCCTTGAGAATCATAGGGTTGAGAATTGAACGTTGCCAATCTGTAGAATTGCTCCTGCCTTGCTAGCTTTGGAGACTGTAAGTTCTCCTATTCTCAAGAAGCAATGGAATGCCAATAAAAAGAGGGATTTAAACATGCACCTAATGAAAAGGGACGGTATTACACAAGTGAGTGCTAACACCAATGTAATTGGTAAACGAGGGTTAATACTCGTTTTTAAACGCTAAACACCGTTCAGGACCTCTTGGAGGCGGAAACTGTGGGTAGGACCATTCAATCCATAATGTTTGGGCATGAAACTAATCGTTTAAATATGCGAGAATATGGTAACTGGACTGTAATTGTTTAGAAACGAATATGAGACCAAATTTAGTAAGATTTGGAGGTATGCTGGAAAAGACGGCAGAGTTGGATCAATTGATGTAGAGAATGAAATAAATCGATTAATCATAGGAGTGTATGATTTGAGTGTGTTTAGTGACAGAGGGACCCAAAGTAGCTGATTTGTTACAGTTTCTAGAACTAAGCTGGAATGTGCACCTGTTCTTTGCATGACCAAGATGCAAAATGGAATGCCTCCTGGAAACGGAAACTAGACAACTGGTCACCTATAACATTCGCCTTACCTGGAATGTTTTTGGCGCTGAAGAAGATAGGGAAGATAACACCAAGCGACGGACAAACTTCATTGGAATTTTTGACTTTCATGTTGTCCGGTTAATTATCTAAACCAAAGCAGCGTTGTCCGCCATAAAAAGTATCTTGTGATTTTTTAACTTTTCACCCCACATCTCCAGAGTCAAACTGATGGTGTCAGTTTTCCAGGGGCCTGCAAACCAGTGGTTACCCATAACAGCGGCAAATCCGCCATGCACTCCAGCATCATCCGAATACAAACGGAGAAGAAAGTAAGTTTGTAATTGTATCACTGTAAAAACTTGAACAAAGCACTTATGTCACCTCTAGCTCCAGCTGATAACTTAATGTGATGGTGGGGCGATCTTATGCAATTGGACAAATCTGGTAAGCGGCGCAGGAATGCTCTGCCTGTTATGATGACAGAACAGCAAAAGTTAAGGTAACCGATAAGGGACTAGGGTCATGGTTATACTTCTTCGATGTTGATACAAAATCAGAAGGGTGCGTTAGAATTAATAACTTATCGTATGGGAGCCTTGCAAGCATGAGTGAGGAGTCAATTTCTGTGCCATAAATCTGAATAACTGTTTGTGAGGTCACAGTTTTAGAATGCATAAGTGGAATTCCTAGTGTACAGCATAGCTGGAGAAAGTGGTTTAAATCTTCTGAGCATTTTGAAGAGTTAGGTGGCCCAGCAAAGAAGTAGTCATCTATGAGATGAGAAATGCCAGAGTTTATGAGAGTGGATTTACGCCTGTGAAATGTATGAAAAAAAATCACATTCGAACGAGGGAGTAACTGGCCAATAATAACTAATTTTACATTCCAAATGTTCAGTAAAAGATTGGCAAATTCAATTATTTCTTGTGAAAGAGCTGCTGGCCCAGTTGAATGCACCTAGTTGCCTCCGATTTGTAAAATGATAGCATCCGGGCTAATGGCCTCGACCAAACTTAAGTGGTCACTTAAAGACCGACGGCCCAGGCCGACCGTTCCCCACTCACACTGAAGTATTCTACCTGTATTTCTGTCCTATCAAAACCTAAGTTGTACCACTGATGGAGAACGTAGTTGATCTCTACGCACAAAAGAATGACAGAGGATGAGTACGTGCAAAGCCATATTAGTTCACTAAATCAAAAGACAAAAAGAAAAACAGGACATAGCATTAATGCTAGTGATGACAGAAAAATTGTATACAAACGGCTGTCTTCATCCAACCAGAAAAACCACTGTCAACCGCGTGCGTATTTACGGATGCCAGAGTTAGGATTTTCGCGTATTCACGCTCTGGTGTGAGTTGAGGAGGGTGACCGTTCAGAGACGGCACATGGCTTAAAACTTGCCGTTGCAAGTCTCGCGAGCCAGGCCAGCCATGTCTCAGTCACGAGGGAAACATACCACCACGGTCATGGCTGCAACGAACTCAACCCTAACGAACTCTTGAAAAGGGAGATAATTCACTGACATAAAACAGACGACCCTTATTACATCTAAATAGTCTCCCTTAATTTGCTTGTTCTATCAAATTAGGCCGCCGGAAATGTTCTTTTACCGCAGCAAAAGCTTCTGATTATGACTGAGTCCTTCCATGGAGGGTGATGCAATTTGGTCACGCCAAACAATCCACGTACAGCAACCTGTATTAACAGGGCGTTGGAGATGTTGGTTGAGAAAAAAAATGGTGATCAACAGTGTTATTTAGCTCTGTTCGTTGGTGGCAAAACCTGTTGAGAAAACGGCAATTTGCCGACCCATTTCCTGGTTCTCTTGTTAGGTTCTTGATATCCGGATCATGTACCAAGCGTCATCGTTAAGTTCTTTGAATTGATAAAAATGTTTCCTATGGGGCTGCATCTATGTCGTGCTTGTTCCCTGCGCTGACATCACTTGGAACTGTGCAGATATATACAAATCTGATAATTCGTTACCAAAAGGAGCAGACACAAATACTTGGCTTAAGGTAAATAGAGATAATAGAAACAAAGATTTATTGGAATACAAAGATAAAACAGAAAGATAAAATCAGAGAGTAAGAAATGACATCAAGTGCGGTGTATTCTCCAGGTGTGTGTGACTCCCGCGGATATATAACTTAACGTAATGTCTGGGATGTCACACGTGTAAACAAATATGACAAAAGCTCCCTGGCAGAATGTACATCCAATCGCCATGACGGCTTCAGAGGCAGGAAACAAAAGAGGCCAGCTACTGGCTTGACCATCTCCATGTCTTTCTCATTTCAGTTGGCCTTGGAAACTCAATGGGGTGTCCACACTATCTGACTGCTCATTCTGTAAAGCCAGCGAGGCTCCATAGGGTATACTCAGGGGATTTACATATCCATTACGTATGGCGATAAATGGGGTGTTGTTGAGTAGATATTAAACATAGCGGAATGTAATCTTACCCTGTTGTGCCATATTCCTCTTTAGCTCACATCAGACGTTCAGACAAGGCTGACGTGTAAAGTGAAATTCTTGTGTATGATTGGATACTAATCATGTTGTTTCAGTAAACCTCAGAAGTACGCATCCACAATCTTAGTAGTTAAAAGTTGCAGAATGTGAGATGGACGACAAAAACTTGACACGGTATGGATATGCAGATAAATGTGTATATATTCGTGTATTTGTGATATACACACATCTTTTGGAATTTGATTTCCGTGGTTTGTTTTGAGAGCACGTGCCGGATGGTCTTAAAGGTCAAAGGTCGAGTTGTAACGTTATCTGAGGCTCGATATCCAACCGATCGTAAGATTTGTGTCCTTATCTTGCAATGTCAAACATTGAGCGTTTGGCAAAATTATTGCTGATAGTATGATACTTTACGGCTCTGTCTACATCTTTGGCAAGGTTGTGCAAATGAAGTCTTGAAGTCTATTATTAAGTCTTATTGTGAATTGTTTGCCTTGACAGACAACAGGTTTATGGTTTTGCAGTATATCCAGCCTTCCATTTAGGGTAGTATGTTCAAACTGTTCAGAATGAGATCAATATCTTATCTTTGTTGGCGTCATTGACTGTTTTATTTCATCCCAGTTAACCATGTCGTTGTTTATGTATGGAAAATAAATGAATCTGACGCAAGTTTACCCGGTACGATGATATTGCTGTCCTAGATCTGTTGTATATGAAGTTATTTTATAGCCATTTAAGCAATTTAGGATAAAGTAGCGAATAACCCATTATATCTGTTATATAGGCTACAGTCTAATTATTTAATTACGAGCTGTTGGTGCCTTTGATACATTGTGTTACGGTGAAACCCGCTAATACGTTGCTGGGACGCATAATGGCATATTGGTTTTCGTTTAATTCACGTATGCTACATATTTAACTAAAGAAATATCCATTAGGATGCTTTACACATTGCTTAAAACGCGGCGGAGATTTCCACATGGTATGATAGCCGCGATCTAGATATTAAACTCTACAGCCTATGGTTGAAATGACCCTCCTTTTTTCAGTAGGCTGCTAAAAAAGACTTCCCGGGTTCACCTGCGAAATTTATGACGCCGAGATAATGGCCAGCGTTAATATTACTTGATTTGGTTTTTCGAAAAGTGATAGATGAGCATCAGTGGTTGTTGAACTAAGTCGAACTCTTGGCTAATCATTTTTACCATGTGCAGACCTTTTGCTGTGCAGTAAATATAGAATAGGAGAGTCCATTTTTCAAATGTGTTTGTGAGTAAGCTAAGGTATAGACGACTAAAATTCCCAGACGTAACCTTTACTATGAGCATACAACTAAAGACGAAGAAGTACACAAATACTCTGACAACGGGCTGTAGTCACTGTAACGAACTCTTGTCTTTATCTGGCCAACTAGCCGTAATTCAGGCGCAGAAGGATCAGTGCTTCAAGCTGCCTGTGATTGGACGATAATAAGGACGAATTTCGCTGCCAGATCAAAGCTGTATGATGTGTGATGAGCGGGAACCAAGAGACTGCGGATAGATGCATACGGAACCCTAAAGTGTTTGTTGGTTTTAGACAATGATAACAGTTATATGTAACAAAAGCCACGAGGAACGCGAGATATTATTGATAGTCTGTCTTGTTAGGCTGGAGTATACGTGATTTAGCCAGACACGTCACGTAACACCATCATTGTACTTAGTTTAGAATACTGAGATGATTGTCGTTAATCACCGCACGCACGCCACATTGGTATTATCACCTTATCGTCTTGTTTGCTTCATAAACTCTCCGATGACAGGTATATGGTTATAGCACTTGCTCTGTTTCTAACAGTCAGTTCCATACATATTTCTTACATTTTTTAATTAGTCATCTTTAGTTATCTAACTCTAATATTATTTCGCCTTAGAAGTAAATCTGTGCTGACCTCTTTTTAGCATTATATAGGTAAGGTCTGAAAAGAGAAGAGAAAAGAAACACCAACATTGTGATTGTCCATTTTTACCCGATAAACATAGTGAATTGATTCCGGCGTACATCTTTTGACGTAGAACATTTGGTGTTC
The DNA here is from genome assembly GCF_032854445.1 of Liolophura sinensis. Lineage (NCBI taxonomy): Eukaryota > Metazoa > Mollusca > Polyplacophora > Chitonida > Chitonidae > Liolophura > Liolophura sinensis. The sequence goes on from NC_088301.1 coordinate 12,459,655, forward strand.
AACAGAGGATGAGATCTTGTTTTCTTGTAAAAGCAACCATATTTCTTTAGCTCTGGAGTGAATGAAAATGCACCTGTAAAAAAAGGCAAAATTGCCGCTTTTCATATGATTTGCGAAATTGCCTGTAAATAAGATAAGAACAATTCATTTGCTTTTCATTTCTTTGTCTTTAATTTGTAAGATAAGAGATCCACATGAGAAATTTTAAAGAGATTAGGTTGAGACAACCTTACATCAGGTAACAACTTGGAGGATCCTGGAGAAGACTGCTTGAAATGTTGACTCGGATTTACTCTGACATGAACAATCATTTCTCTTAAAGAAAAACCCAACATTTGGAGATTCGCTTGACAAATGGAAAGTTGCTGTCCACGCAGTGTTAGATGTTCTTGTATAATTTGCTGATGATTCCCAGAGGGCTATGCGTAAGAGTAGAAGAAAAAAAGTGGAGCCATCTTAATAGGTTTATATGTACAGCTCATCGTTGTTTATCGAAATAAGCTGAATTTTGCAGTCAATTATTCTGTCAATAGAACAGTAATATCTGTTGATGTATTGTAGTCGTTCCTGACACTCCATAAGTAGCCCGCCTTCACAACAGGACTTCTGCGAGATGTCGTCAGATGAGAAGATCAGAATCTTTTTGTTTGTGTTATCTTTAATAGCGTCATAGCAGTTTCAAATGTATGAATTTCTAACAAGTCGCTACAAAAGAGAAGAAAAATCCTCCCATGGTGACACGTGTGCTACAGAAAAGAAACTGAGTTCACATTTTCAGCTTAGACATCCAGCAAGCAGGCAATCTTTGCTTCGCTGAACTTGTTTGGCGTCCCGAGTGGCAAAATGGAATTTTATATAGATGTAGGAAGAATACCCAGCTAAATGGTTACTCACAGAAGATTTATTTTCTAAACACGTCTTTTAAGAATTTCTCTAATGGCTGTGGATTACATATATGGTTACAAATGCTTAACATTCCAAGTGTGTATCAGCAATATATTACCTGCGGTCCTCTCTGTATTAGGGTGAGTAAAGGAATTCTTTCACAAACTGAAGATATGAACAGGCCGTATTTCAGGCAGTGAATGACAAACTGCTGATATGGACCTGTAATTGGACATTAACGCCTCATCACTCCTTTGTTAATGTATAGTTCTGTGCCATGACCAGGAAACGCAAGACTTTGGATGGATACATTTAACATTGTTATAGATCATCTCCACTTCCTACATATATAAAGTACTGAGGAGTTATCGAAGAGTGATTTGTTGGTGGTGAAAACCCATTAGATGGCGAGGTATCCATTAGGTATAGTGATAAATGAGTGTGTTATATTCACGTATTATAACATAACGGGATCTGACCTCACTATGGGGGTGTCATCATTGCCATTTCCTTTCCCACACGCTTTAAGAGACACCTTCACTATGTTTAAGGTTCTTTTTCGCTCTCCTCCAGACGGACTTTTTACAGTTTTCCATTTTGTGGCTAGTTCTACAAAAAGCAGAAGTTAATCTTAATTAGGGCATCCACTAGTATCTTTCAGTACATGTAGACATAATGTTGTTTATATTTATATCAGTTGTTAAAACTGACTCTTACAAAGTGATACCTTAATGTGTAATATTTCGTAGCACTGTCATCTGGACGAAGCTGATAACTTGGCCCCTGTTTATTACTGAGTTGTTTATTCGCTCCACATACATTGTATAGGGAACAGTTGTATGGTTTTGACAGTATATTCAGCCTTCTATCTAGGGAAGCAACCTACATTAAAACTGTTAAGAGCTTATCAGCGTCCTTATCTCCTTCACGTCATTGGCTGTTTTATGGGATCCTATTGCAAATCATGCTGTAGTTTATGACATCATGCAAGTTTACCCAGTACAATGATGTGGCTGTCCTACCACCATTGTATATGAGGTTATTTTATCGACGTGTAAACAGCTTACGATGCAGTAGACGATAACGCAATGTATACAAGTATGCCTCTGGTTAATGGCTTATAGTTATGAGCTTTATCTGACATTAATATACTTTTTGTCAATCAAAAACGTGCTATTATGGTGGTACACGTATTTCGTTTTCTGTTAAAATCACTTCTGTAACAAGTTTAAAAAAACAAATTGCCGCTAGGATACTTTGATCTCAGCTCAAATTGCGGTAGAGATTTCCCCATGGTACAATATCGATCTAGTTATTAAATGCTTAAGTTAACCTATCGTAATCCTGTTATTCCATCCGATGTTAATCTGCTCACGTTTGCGTGGGCTTGAGCAGAAATCGAACGCTCCAAAAAGTAATTTTACATCGCCTTTTTTCACAGCAAACGAGGAGCTAGCGGTTTGTGTCGCTTTAGATAAGGGCGTTTTTGTCAGCAATTTTAAGGGGGTTGAGAGAAGCCTACATTATCAGACTTTACCTGGCATCGGCTATGAATGCCGATAATCTATGTGGATTGTCGTTTTTTGCGTTATGTTCACAGTTTTTTTTAACTATTCTTTGTCAGTTTTGGCTTTACCCCAAAAGCCCATTTGCCTTTGATAATTTCCAAAGGCACGTAACAAGTATGTATCTGCCGTAGATCAGTCCATTGTAAACAGTGTAGACAAGGTAAATATTTGCCGATAAAATGACTTAAAAGTTAATCCCATTGGTTCGAAAATGTTGTACCGTACCTACGATAGGTATCCATTACACAATGAAGTGAAGGAATTCACAAATGTTCGGTTTACGAGAAAGAGAGAATAAATTCAAGAGAAGACTAGTTGTGTGCAAAGGCCTACGACACAGCGAGTTTTCGAAAGTAATAAACAACAACAACAAAAACAGCCAAGGGTTGGGTAGCATAACAGGGCAAAAAGTTTTCATTTCTATCAAGAACAGACAAAGGTGTGATAAATTTCAACTAGGTGCAAACTAACAATGCAGAAACTTGCAGTGTGTGAACAATATTTAATGTGTGTGTGGCAGTATGATCCAACCAGTGCTCCAACTCTCTTCATATCGGAAGCAAATCTTGGACCTAATTGCACAAATTGTGCGTGTGTAGCCTCAAGGCGGCAGTACATAGTAAATAGTGGTGTAACTCCGAAAGAAGAAAGCTTGATCTTGACTCTGTATTTTTATATTTTATTTTGCCTTGATCAGGAGTGATAACGAAATGAGTACAAATAAAATTCTGCAATGTAATGAAGTCAAACTGAATCTTCGTTTTTCGGAGATATAATGCTTGTGTGTGAAGCTTATGGTAATGAAAATAATGAATGAGATGCCATTGTTCTGCCAACAAGCTGTAACTGAAGCCCAACATGAATAATTGTTGGTATTTGGCTGTGTATTTGATCTCTTCGTCATGACACGGCGCCGAGGAACTGTGGACATGCACATATGATATTGCCAGATCTCATCTGAACAGAACTGTGTTCACGCTGAAGGTTCCGTCGGTGTTAGACAGTGAGAAAAGTATGACTTGTTTCGGAAGGTAATTGCACGTAGCGAAGTATCCATTAGGGAAGGTGATGGATGAGAACTCTTGTGACGTATTCTAAGATAACGGCACCTGGCCTTACTCTAGTAATGCCATCTTCGACTTTTAATTCCCCTGTCAGGCAAGGGTGACGTGCAGAGTGAAATTCTTATCTGGGACTGGAGACTGATACTGTTGGTTCCACAAATCCTCGGCCGAAACACCAACAACGTTAGGCCTCCAATATTAGGGTGTATGGGATGCCGGTGAAGTGAAAAACTTTCTTATGTGTATTACGATTTTTGGTTTGTGTATTTCCGTCATTTTCACAGATCACAGATCTAGATGGATCTTGACCGAAAACCTTACAGAAGTCACACAAAGAAAAACTTAAAATACACTTATAAAACAAATAAATGCACATATCAAATAAATAAATACACCTGTTAAATAAATATATAAAACTCAAGAATAAAGTAAGTTACACTTCACTGCCATGAACAGAATGGTGTGCATATTTGTTCATCACATGTGGAAAAGTTCGTCACCAGCTTGTCAAAGGTCGGTGGTTTACGTCAGGCATTGTGGTTTTCTTCAAGCAAACGGCTAAACGGCAATCATATCAAATAGGCAGACTTGTTAAAAAATATCTTTTGACAGTTGGTGGTCACAACGGCTTATTATCGACATGGTGTAGTGCGTTGAAAAAGAGTGTAAGAAAGAACTTCTTAGAACTGTCTTAAAAAGTGTGTAATAGTGTAGACTGAATGGTCTTCCCTTCAATATGTAAAGAAATCACCTGGTACTGTTGTTATACAGTATGTGAAGTGTTCTAAGGTAAATGGGTACGGTAGAAAGATAGGTTCTAGATGTGTGTTACGCGTTTGACAATAACTTGTATTTAACTGGTTGGGATCCATCGATGATTCAAACAGTTTAAAAGCATTAAGTCGAAGCAATTGTCAGGGCGATGACCAATAGGGTCACGCGTTCGATACCAACTGTCGGTGTTTCGGCTTCGGTTTTAGGTCGGGACATTTTGCTATTTGTCGGAGATAACTGGACTGAAAAATAGTGCCCTTTGTTATCAGTAAAAACTCTTAAAAATAAATGTAAACTACCAAAGCACAGAGAATAAAAGCAGAACAGCAACGACAGTATGACAATGATGAAATCCACCATCTTGTCAATTTACCTCAGGTAGGGTGATATTTCAGCTGTTTATGTAAATGCTTAAATAGCACCAAGTTAAACAGGCAGAATTAGGTGAGATATTCTGTGCTGTTAGCAGGAATTTATTTGACACCACTGGTTTTGAATTACTTGTTGAGTTGTAACATACACAATCACATGAATACAATGTAAAACAACCAGATCTTGGGAATTCTTAGTTCACCAGCAGAGTCTTTGTGTATACAGTCATACATCTACCAAATAATTAAATAAACACCCCCGTTCTCCCAACCTATCATGTGTTTAACTGGTAAACTATAGTTTTAAAACAATGTTAAACTCTGTGATGCAGTAAATCACAAGTAAAAGTGGCGTTAACTGATAAGTCAGCAACATTAGAAAGAAATTGTAGTCTGCCTCCAGCCTCATTTTTGTCACTTTTGACATGTAGACGGCCTACGTACGTAAAATTGCTCTTCAAGATCTCCTCACGGTGTTATCAAGCTAATTACAGAATAAAAAACTATATTTACTCACAACTTTCGGATTTTACTCGTATATATTAGGCCAACGTCTTATGCTTCAGACCTCCATGATAACAGCGTTGTCATGACACGTGACCAATCACAATATTGTTGTCACAAATACTGGTATAACGGAAGAACAGTCTGTCAACGCTGTCAGACACTGACAATGCATCGCGCAAATGTCTTTATGCGGCAAAATTCTGGACATCCCATTAATGGCCGTGAAGTTGTTTGTATGACTGACTGTCGACAATATCTCGCGCTCCTCGTAAGTATATATATATATATATATATATATATATATATATATATACTTACGAGGAGCGCGAGATATTGTCGACAGTCAGTCTGGCTGATTGTCTGAATTATGTATGACATAGTCTGATGAGTCATGTAACATCACTCTTGTATTTTAGAATTATATTTATTGGGAATAAATAAACCAGACATGAGGAATATCTTAATGTTACCATACTTCTGAGGTACCGCTTGGGAATATTTTGTCTCTACAGAAAATACTGTTTCAACAGTAATATAACTTTGTCTTCTTACTTCGCATTGTGAAATATTCAGCGTATTTCAAAATTGTGCTTTAATATAGTAGCCTTGATCTGACCATCGCCGTATTTGCCCCAGGCAGAAGGCCGAGGGTCAGTATACGGCTGCACGAATACCAGTATGAATGATCATGTCTTAACGCCACACCGGCAATCTTCCAGCTATATCGTGGCGAGCAAATACCAGTGATGATATTATGTGAAAATACTACATGTATATAAATGTACTTCATCGAGATTGCTTCATTGTAAATGCACGTGCAGAAATACTTCAGATGTATTGTATAGAGATCGCTACATTATAATTGCACGTGCAGAAATACTATACATGAATTCCAGCGTGACGGAATCACATTTGCAAAGGTGTCGCGGTTCTTTGATATGCGCTACAACGTTACCGCACACTGATCAGAACAGAAACTTACTGTTTTTAACAACGACAGTGAAATTCCCAACATTTTATTGAGAAACCAGTGTCATATACCGGATTTTTTTATAGGCCGGAGTTCTGAAATCTCCGTGACGGAATCACATGACTTGGAAGTGCATTCTGTACCACTAGTACATTTCACCCAAAATGTGCGAGCTGTGACCAGGAATCATGCAAACAAAGTATTCATTGGCAGGCGCCAATGAACTGCCGAGGTATTAGAAGCTTTTTGTATACAAAACAGACCAAACAAGAAAAAAAAACTGAGTATACCGCTGTGACGGAATCACAAAATTATCGTGACGGAATCACGAGTACGATTTTATCATAACTATGGGAATAAAATTAGTTCTCGCAATTATTCGATACATTTATTTGAATTTCATGCTGGACAAATTATCCTTACTACCCAAATAAACGTCTTTAATCGGATACCACCTTAACTATAAACAGCAACAATGACAAATTGCACTCTGAAGATACCAAATTTAACATGTATTTAGGTTATGAGATGGGTGAGTATACACACATGCAATAAATTCTTAGAAAATGATTTCATCTGTATCATTGTATTTATCCGTACAATTATTTCTGAAGAGCGTAGCACAACGACAGTTGGGATTAGATACAGAGTTCGCATGTGAACAGATCATTGTCATCAATAATGCCACTATCTTCAGCGCATGACTCGTGAAACCATCTATCACAAGGACATTTCAGCCAATCTTCCGCCTTTTTCGGATCATCGGAAGAGCCAAAGATCCAGCCACATTTCGCACATGGATACTCCACATTTCTGGCTGAAAGTTGGGCAAGGGGAATATCATCAGATTCAGATGATGGTTCCTGGTCAACTGCCTCTGTCTCCGATTCATGCCCGGCATCAGATCGCTTGGCAATGTTGTGTATCTTACTATCCGGTGCTGAAGTGTAGAATTTTGATTTAATCATTCCAGTCCCACGTGTGGTAACATGATGAATGTTGATGGTACCCGGAACTGTTGGCGTCATTGACCAAACTGTGTCAAGATCAAGCTGTGAACACCTGTCATCTATATTCTGCTGAGTCTGTACGGTCACCTGAATTTGCTGAGTGGCAGACATCACTGCTGTGGCAAATGATTCTGCGTCGCTGACGACTGCTTGTCTGTTCAGAACTTTTCTCTGCACTATTCGTTTGACATTTCCACCGAGTCCATCATTCGGGCCTTTGCCATGACTGGTTGCAGAATAGTTCCAAATGATTTTGAGATCGAGTTCACGCTCTAGTTCCCCAATCAGCGAAAAGATGTACCTGTTTTTAAACTGGCTACTAGGTCCATCTGTCCACATAAGCACTGTCTTCACGTAGGGAAAGTGTTGTTTTATCTGCTTCAGAGCTAAATATGTATATGTTGATACTGCTCTTTTTTCGTGTTCTTTCACATCTGAAACAATCACTGACGACCTAATAACGTCTCTTGCCCATGTCATGATGGTGAATATAGAGAGCTGTCTCTGTCGCCAATGGGCCGATTGTATTTCGTCTTGAAAAGATGCCGTAAAATTTTCGGCAAAGTCCATCTGGAGCATACATGTTGTGCTATCTTGGTGTTTAGCAATAGCTTTATCTTGCTTTGGGGGACAGCTGTAAGGTGTGCCTGAACCTGACGGTGTCTCTGTACTAGTCACAGTGGTGTCCATATTCCTTTCCCTCCATGCTCGGGTATTCAGCATTGTTTTATTTCGCAGAGTTTCCAACTCAGCAGTTGTCATCCGTGCCCTCCGCGCCTGCTTCCGTAGCCTGTCATTCTCTTGGTACAATTCCAATGCTTCAGCATCACTTTTCAATCGGTTCCTTCTATCCCTCTGTCGTTCTGCGGCTGATTTGAGATTGAGCTTTGAACAGATACATAATTGTTGTTATAGTTTGTTTGTATTAATCAAACAGGCCTATTTTTTAACCTCAGATTTGTTCAATGTGTACTTTTGTCATCATATATGCTAAACGGAGCTTTTTAAAATTGCACAACAATACCGTATTTATATTCTAATTAAGTCCTTCGCATTGTAAAGCGAAAGTGACGGAATCACATATTGGTAGTGATTCCGTCACACGGTTTGCGTGATTCCGTCACGGTTATGTGGGATTTGTATTTGTCGTTAAACTCTCGATTTTTTATGTAAAAGACCCTTAACACCGACTTGCCTTTGTATTTTAATCCTCCCTTTAGTAAGACTACTGCATGAACTGCAATATTTAAAAAGTAGCACTTTTCGTGACGGAATCACCAAAATCGTACGAATAAACAAGGATATTCACGTAAACTTTTGGCTAGCTAAGTTGCTTTTTGAACGAATGTTTGACAAAATAACTGGCTGTGTTTTATAAAGTGTGAATTTATCTACAAAATGAGCCATAAATTAGGGCTGAAAACTCTTACCTTGCTGAAGATGGGTCCAGATTAGCGACTGTAAAATCTCACCATGCGTACGCCGGCCTCGTGACAAAGGCCTACAATTTCCGGTTGAAGTTTTCAGCACGCGTAAGACAAATACCTCATGCATATTCAAAAGCTACAGTCAATTTCAGGGCTTTAGGTAGTGCTCTGTTTGGATTTACTACAAGAGTTCCAAAAATGTTATTTTGAAATTTGGCTTCAGTGGCTCATTTTACGTGGAATTCATGTATAGATGTATTGTATAAAGATAAGAATACTGTAATATACGTGCAGAAATACTACAAATGTATAGTACAGAGATCGCTACATTGTAAATGCACGTTTGGAAGTACTACAGATGTATGGTATAGAGATAGCTATATGTATATGCACGTGCAGAAATACTGCAGATGTGTTGTATAGAGATCGTAAATGCACGTGCAGAAATACTACAGATGTATTGTATAGAGATAACTACATTGTAAATGCTCGCGCACAAATACTACAGATGTATTGTATAGAGATCGCTACATTGTAAATGCACGTGCAGAAATACTGCAGATGTATTGAATAGAGATCGCTACATTGTAAATGCACGTGCAGAAATACTACTTGAACTCACAGTGTCTGTAATGGTGAGAGGGCTTCAGGGTTATTGCTAGCACGCTAACCACCTCGGCCAGGAATGGACAACGAGTAAACTTTGTTCCAGTAAAACAGACAAATGGACAAAGGACATCACATTCAAATCCATGAGATGGAGATTGTTGAAGAATTGCCAAGCATTCGAAAGTTGACTGGTGATATATGATTAGGGGTATGCCCACTGAGCTTGCTCTATGCTGTAATATTTCACAGACTGTTTCGTTCGGAAAGCTTCACAGGGTCAGACTAATTCATCTTTCTATATTCTCTGTTGATTTCATACATAACAAAATAGGGCTGCGGGGATTAGACCGACTGATGGAATTATGTTAATGTTCGAAATAATGGCTCCCTAACTTCAGTAAGGCTATCGAATCTTTTAAGACACCCATTCACGACTCCAGAGTAGGATATCTGCTTATCAGATCCGGCAAGACGTAAGGAAGATACGGTTGATATCGGTGCTTTATCAATTCACTAGAGTCAAACAAGAGTCACAGCTTTACAAAGCTTAATCCGTTTTGCTTGGGTAGCCAGTGATACGTTTCTCCTAACCCAGGCGAATTTGACAGCCCTTCTGCACTGGATGGAGAGAGAATCAAGACTTATTTCTCCATCACTGCATGTATGAATCATTTGTTACGGTGACCTGTAGACAGTCTCTGGCTATACACCAAACATGTGTCTGTGATGATAAGTTTAAGCTGTGTCTTCCCTCTACATATTGCATAAACAGACCATACATATGGGACGGGGTTTTCCCTTGTGTCCTCGAATGCCCATCCCAAATCCATTTTTCAGAGCGAGTTCTGTGGGCAGCCTGTATCATGATAAACAGCACATAATCCGACCAAAGGCCATTTAGGAACGTTTTGGCAGCTGATCAGTAAGAGATGCCTTTCACAGTGTAGATTTGTTGTATTAGTTTGGTGTTGTTCGCCCTACTAAATTCACAGTCACTGTCACAGAGGCGTCACTGTCAAAAGTAACGCTAGCAAAAAGTCACTGATTAAGTGTCAAGAATCGCACTAACAAGAGGTTATCAGACATTAGATAGAGGTTGGAGTGTGTCAACAGTCACATTAGATAGAGGTTAGAGTGTGTCAACAGTCACATTAGATAGAGGTTGGAGTGTGTCAACAGTCACATTAGATAGAGGTTGGAGTGTGTCAACAGTCACATTAGATAGAGGTTAGAGTGTGTCAACAGGGACAATTACAAGAGGTTAGCGTGTGTCAACAATCACATTAGATAGAGATTAGACTGTGTCAACAGTCACATTAGATAGAAGTTAGACTGTGTCAACAGTCACAATAGACAGAAGCTAGAATATGTCTACAGTTTACTTACATGAAGTTTAGAGTTTGTCAACAGTCACATTAGATCGAGGTTAGAGTGTGTCAACAGTCACATTAGATATAGGTTAGAATGTGTCAACAGTCACATTAGAAAGAAGTTCGACTGTGTCAACAGTCACAATAGATAGGAGCTAGAATATGTCTACAGTTTACTTAGATAGAGTTTAGAGTTTGTCAACAGTCACTTTAGATAGAGGTCAGAGTGTGTCAACAGTCACATTAGACAGAGGTTAGAACGTGTCAACAGTCACGTTAGATATAGGTTAGAGTGTGTCAGCATTTACATCAAATAGAGGTTAGAGTGTGTCAACAGTCACATTACACAGAGGTTAGAGTGTGTCAACAGTCACAGTACACAGAGGTTAGACAGTGTCTACAGTTTATTTAGATATAGGTTAGAATGTGTCAACAGTCACTTTAAATAGAGGTTAGAATGTGTCCACAGTCACATTAAAAAGAGGTTAGAGTGTGTCAACAGTCACATTAGATAGAGGTTAGAGTGTGTCAACAGTCACATTAGATAGAAGTTAGAGGGTGTCAACAGGGAGAATTACAAGAGGTTAGCGTGTGTCAACAGTCACATTAGATAGGTTACACAGTGTCTACAGTTTATTTAGATATAGCTTAGAGTGTGTCAACAGTCACTTTATAACTAGTAAATGCCCCGATCTAGTGCCAAGTGACTTTGTCCAACTTGAATTTCTCTGCGGACAAACAGCTGACAAAACCCTACATACGAGAAAAGATCTTTGTCAAGTTTTCATGTTTTGACTGAAGGTATTTAGGTTTTGTTTAAGAAAAGTGCATTAAGGTTCAGCCCTTTGAGAAAAGGCGCAATGCTTTACAATTATAGCTGTCAGCTTAATGAAACTGGTGGCAGAAGAATCTTTATACGAAGTAAATAATCGTGCTGCTTTGGGTTATCCGATTGTTTTTGAGGTAGTTTTTTGCTAACCATTCCGTATTATCGAATGCTTTCCCCAAATGTCTACTGCACCCAGAATCAATAAATGCAGTGTAGTAAATGAAGTCAGAAGTAAGCGATCTCACCGGAATAGCGGAAAATAACGCCGGAGTAATAAATCAGGTGTAAGTCTGATCGAGCTGCTCTGGAGAGTGTTAGGACAATGTCCCATACGTGGTTAGGTCTGACAGCAACCTGCAGATGGTCGTGGGTTTTCCCAGGGCTCTGCCTGGTTTCCATCCACCATAATGCTCGCCGCCGTCGTATAATTGAAATATTCTTGGGTACGGCGTAAAACACCAATCAAATAAATAAATAAACAATGTCCCAAATGTAAGAGTTGTACGGAGGAGCAGTAATATGTGATAATCGTAATAATCGCCAAGTTTTCATTTCACGTGATACTGATAGTTTATTAAATGTTTATTTTAGATCATAAACACCAAAAACATATCACCCAAAAAACAATCCCTGATTTTCCTTAAACATAGAGTTTCGGCAACTTAAGACTTATATTAAGTAGAGCAACATTTGTGTGACAATGTATTATGATGGCTTGGTGTCAGAAATGTCAGAAATATATTCAGTAGCTGCTTTTAGTAACACACAATGCGTATTATACCTACAACATCCATTGGCTGAATCAGGCGGGTTAAAATGTTGACACACATTGGAGCTTCAGAGCTGCAGGCTGTGCCTACAATGAGATTTAAACCCCGCCCAGCTGATATTACAGCGCAGACTGCGCAGACGTTTTTCTTTTTGATGCCAAATTTATACCCTGTACAGCTAAATTACTGCGCAGACTGACGTCATATTTCTTTGTGACGCTGCATTCCATGACGCGTCACTGTGATGTCACGTTGTTATACCTGCGTTGCCCGCAGTCGACATGGCTAGCATGACATTTTCTTACCTCAGCTTTACATATACGCAGGACTGGCTTTCTATTTGATAAATATTGTAGAGGCAAAATCGTTATCCGCGGGATGAGAAAGGTATAAATCCCCATATACCCTTCTCAACCCGCGGATGACTTAATCCTACAATAGTTCAGCGCGTTTCATATCCGGAAGTCCACATAAAAGTACTCGTACTCACCGACGCCTGTAACGGTAAATGTCTGCACATGTCAAAACCTGCGCGATGTCCAAACGGTCAATGTACACGTACATTTGAATAAATCAATTGGGGGAAGTCTAGTATAAACATGAATCCATTATGTACCCTCATTATTGTTACTTAGAATCTAACCATACAGTGGCGATTGGGAAATGAATAAATATAGTTTCATTTTAAACAGTGTGCATTTCGTAATTTAAATAATCAATCCAGAATCTCACCACTCCCTACTGCTACATCATCCCTTGAATGGGCATTTGTGGGAACGCATACACAGCGGAATGAGGCTGTTATTTCAGAGGAAACCTCAGCGGCTACAGTGGAAAAAAGAACACGGTTTCTTTACCCTAGGCACCGATCGTCTCTTCCCAGACATGTGTGGTTCTGATCAATGCCCAAGACGCGGTTAGATAGAAGTATGAGCAAAGCCCCTGACTCCTCCACTCGTCTACCGTATGTATTGCCGCAAAATGAACACTTTTTGCTCATAGATTTTTTGGTAATGTACGGTAAGAATATGTCATCTAGAAGCGTGCTACATCAATCATGTCAATAATCATAGCAGCTGCGTTAAAAACCGAGATTCATACATCTCCCTTTTTGGAATGTAATATAACGGAAATCATCCGAAGAATGCCAATAAGCTTATAATCCCGTTTTAGGTTTTCCCTCACGTTGTCTTTGTCCTCAGAGTTGGGTGTTTGTCATCGTGGAATTGGAGAAATTGATCAAGCTTTCTCTCAAAACAATTACAAAGTAATTTACGAAGTGATCGTCCCACGGAAATATGTAAACATCATTTTCCGTGGGGATTGGATTCGGTTTTAACAATATTTAGGGAATGAATTCCCTTTTAACATTGTTTAGCTCATTTCGGTGTCACACTGAAGCACACTGACCCCAGAGTATAGGCCTACTCCTTAAAAGGACAAGTGCCGCCCACTTCTCCCCCTTTGCATCACTGCTACCACTAATTCTTGATGCCTGTTCTACGTAGATAGGCCTGTTTAGGCTTAGCCTCAACACTGATCTCTTATAATCAGCGTTCATCAATAAAATTGTTTCAAATTTCTGATAGAATCACGTTGTGTATACTTCACATAGAGAGCACACGTGTCAAGAATTATTAGACACATATGCTGAGACAAAATTTTTGTGTTTTCTGATGTCACTTCCTGTCTCACCACCGTATGACCTTGCCAGTGGTGACAGTGAAATAAATCAGACGCAGAGAGTGTGGCACATGCGTTGTAGGGAAAATGACCTCCTGGCCGTATTATGTATAGTGCTGCCACACCGGAACGCTATGCTTACCATGCATACGCTATCGCCAAGCAGACAAGAATACAAAATGGTATGAAGGGACAGCATAGGAAATGAAGCTCAGGTTTGCTTTTTAGATTCTCTTTGGTCGAGTACTCTCCCGAGGGAGATCATATGTGTATATGTCTTCAAGGATGACACTGGATTTTGATAAGGAATCTCATAAGGCCGAACTATCCAAGATCTGTTATGGATGTTTCGATCATCTGAGATTTTGTACCATAAATCAGTGCCATGTGTCGAGAAATACACAAAAGCAGCATACCGTTAATGAACAGCATTTATAGCAAAGTTTTTAAGGACTGTCATGGTTAAGCGAGTGGGAGAATAGGTCTGGCACCAATGGATGGTAAGAGTTAATAGTAAATCACAAAGATCACACCAATATAAAATTACATCACAATAAAAGATATTACAACAGGCTGGAGATCATAGTAAAGATATACAATCGCCCCAAAATTAAAAACAGAAATTGTCTTAAATATGTTGTCTACCAGTTAGTAAGTTTCTGCGTTTGTCCAGAGGATGTCCAAGTTAAATTAAAAAAAAAAACAGAATTTTTGTACGCGTTGCAGTTGCTCTGAGCAAAATCAATACGATGCAGAACACTTTTTCAAACTGAAAGAGAAAAAAAGGGTACTGATTGACACGACCGGTACATTGTAGAGTTCCATTGTGCAAAGCGAAGAAATCCTTTTTACAATCGATTGTAGAGACGATCCGCTGATGAAAGTGGACTCAGGACCGTGTCATACAAAGCCATGGCAGGCTATGTTCATTGCGGCTTCTATAGCATGATATATTAGAGAGGGATCTCCATGTCCAAGGAGGTTAGCACGTCAGCACGGCGCAACGACCCAGAAGCCTCCCACCAATAGGGTCGCTATGAGTACAATTCCAGCTAATGCTGGTTTTCTCTCTTGTACGTGGGAAGGTTCAGCAACCTGCGTATGGTCGTGCGTTTCCGTCGGGCTCTGTCCGGTTTCCACCCACTATAATGCTGGCCGCCGTTGTATAAGTGAACTGTTCTTGAGCACACCAATCAAATAAATATATCAGGGACATACGTTGCGATGGTAGTTACAACTATTTGCATAGGAATTTTGAACTTAAGCCAGAAGTTCAAAGTGAACATAAAATCAGCCATAAAATCTGAAAAGAATCTGAAAGCATGTGGCCTGACTGGCTGTACAGACATCAGGGAATTTACCGAACATGGCAATGCCTTCTGATTTAAAACAGACTCTTTCATGCAGATTTTGGGAAGATTTTGTCGTAATAAATCTGATTTTGTTAAGGAAAAATAATGCTACGTCACAATAGGTTTCTTCAAGCAATGACTCTCCCGAGGTTGTTTGGTTGACAAGTTAATGCACTCTCCTGCCTAACATGCACACATTGTCGCACGAGCAGCCGTTCTGAGTTCCCTGCTCATAAATGTGCGATTCAAAGTGCATCAGGTTAATACTTAAACTAACCACAAAATCCGATTTATCACATCGATTATCTGTCTATCCACTTTAAGAAACCACACTGACAATCGAGAACTAATAGGCTTTTTGCCGTGAAAGTCAATTATCACGTGACGCTTTCAGCGCTAATGAATGGCCAAGTTCGTAAGTGCTTCTACATATGTATATATAGTAGCAGACTTTATGTTTGCTTCAAACACGTCAAACAGTTTCAAATCTACAAATTCCATATGTCCGTGGTTTTAACCCAACACATGGTTTGTTTATTTATCTGAATATCGTTTAACGCTTTACCGCAAAAATTTTCACTTCAGATTTGTAGACGAGGGTTACTGGAATGCTCGAGTAAACCATTGACCATTGGCGAATTACTGAAGAAATTTCTCACATGAGACATGTATCACCATAAACACCGCCACAAGGGCGTCTTTGGTCCCTGACTGTGACCATACAAGGCCCCCAGTGAGAGCGAAACTCAACATAAGAATAATGAAAACGACACATGTGTGGAGCTTGTTATGACACACTTGCATGCTAAGCTTATCTGGAGACAGGCCAAATAACGGTTGGCCAGGTGTCAGTATAATATAATTAGGTGTAATTCAATGATTGATTGATTGAGTGATTGATTTTTTTTCTCGGTGCTAAAGAATTTTTCATTTTATGACGGCTGTCAGGTTTATGGGTGGGGGGAACCCGTGTGTCCGGGGTATCTTACATGTACATGTAAATCTACTATCCACAAGTCTCTGACACACCTAAAACAACAGCCAAAACATCGACAGCTGCGTATGAACATCCAACGTCGTTGGTGAAGGGCTTGATAGTTGCCGTGACCAGCACTTTAACCATCTTGGCCAGGCATTCAATTTTCCCTCATTAACGACGTATGTAATATGATTACGACAAATCTGCTAAAGTTGTTTGTGTGGTAATTACATTGATTAGGCGTAATTAATGTCCTTGTGTACTGAAATATGCATGTAGACAGATCCGGAATTACCCGTATATTGTGTTGCTTGCGTGAGGTGAGGTACACAAGCTACTTTATACTACACACTTACGATAACTGCACCTGCTATTCGTAATTAGGCTGTTTCTGACAACAGGCTAATACATCAACATCCTTAATGGACTGAGCAAAAAGAGGCTAAAGCCCCTTGTGGCTATTATGTGGGATCCACACCAGTCTACCACAGATCACTGTGTGTTTTCTGACATACAGTATATTGCCAAATCCTTTGATAGAATTTTTTTTGCTCTTCCCTCGCTGGTTTATTATCAAATCAGTTGGAAAATTGATATAAACCGGGTCATAAATGGCCACCGTGAGAATCAATATCTGAGTCCAGTTTAATTGGCTTGTTGTTATCTAATAGGAGATTGATCACAGTGTCTGGTATTGTCTAGTTTTGTGAGTTACGTATTGGAGAAACGACGAAGAACGGTTGATTCTACTACTTATACGTGTTTGTAGTAATGTAACAACTATCGATTCTTTTTCAAGAATCGCTCGGTGTCATTTTAAACAAATATTTAAAAAAGTTAAATCACAATCAGCGTCAAGTAATGCTCTTTCGTACCGAATGTGCCGCATTAAATTGCATAGTTGAACATAATGCGCAGCATGGTTGATCTTTTGTGACGTTGGTACATGAAGTTGTAGTGCAACAGCATTAGAGCTTTTAGCCAATTGAATGCAGTCGGTTGTACTCTATATGGGTTAATACATGAGCATATACTAGGTGTGTAAGACTATTTACACACTGGCTCCATCGTTTACCTGAGTCATTCAACCTATCATTAACTGGTTTGTTGGCGGACAACAGGTGCTTAAGTGATGGATACCGGGTGTTCAAGTGACGTACTAATTTGACAGAATCCATTTAAAAACTGGCTGCTTCATTCATTACGATTTGAAATCAGATCTCTATGTCCGTAGTCCGTAGTCGAGCATAACGCCCTTTGCCTTAACTATTTAAAACAACTAAAGATTAACTAAAGATAAACATGTTACCATTTTCAGTATAGCTGATTAAATTTTGCGAACGGGTTCATTTTTTCGAGCAAATTTGTTATTTGCAATAATCAGAAAATACCTAGAAAAGCTACTAAATGAGTTCTTTTATGTATGTGCAGGAAATTATTTGTTTGTAGCGGTATACAGAATATTGTTGGGTATTTTCTTGACCAGTGGTATTTGTGCAGAGAAATTACCATGCATCAGTTTCCTTGAGTTTTCCAACAGATCAAGCTCTGCTGGGAAAATGTTTGAGGCCTATATTAATATAGAAATTTGCAGCATTCTTCCAGACCAACGTCGGGACCGGTAAATCCAGGATCAATCCTTGATCGAGTCACACCTAAGACCTTAAAAGAGGAAGTTGTAACTTCCTCGCCTGGCGTTCAGCATGAAGGGGATAGTGCAATGACTGGTTGACCCGTGTCAGTATAATGGCTCGGGCGGGGCGGCTTACTTGCCTTCGGTAAGTCGTCTCAGTGAAGCAGCACTAAATAAAAGAGCGGTGGAAATCCGTCCTGCAACAAGGAGGCACATTACACGTACATGCACTCTAATGATTCCTTCGTCGTCATATGACTGAAAAATTGTTGAGTACAACGTTAAACCCCAAGCACTCACTCACTCCAGACCAACGTGAGTTAACTTATTGGGTACATTTAAACTTTAAACTTACTAATTTGGTCCAAGCAAACAAAACTACAATGCAGTGATAAACCTATATAATTGGTCACAGCACCTGTGTAATGGATAGCGTCTTAAAATCTTGATATAAGGCCACATCAGTGTGGCTAATATATTAGTAAAATATATAGTTTTAAAAGCTTATATATATGCATCCCATTAACAAAGGAGATTTTTAATATTTAGAAAAAGTTGTCCAACTTCGTTCGCTAAAAGGGCGATTTCATAAAACGAATGACTCTTGCCAAACAATGAAACCACTGTGTAAGTCAGTTATCGCTTTTGGTTTCGGTGTCCAAGCTAGATGATCACCGTCTTTGGCCGTCTTTTGTCACCTCTGTTGCTTCGCGACGACTGCGACAAAAGACAGCCTCGACTGGGTGATTATCTAGCTTGAACACCTCAACCTTAATCGGTAACTTAACGTAATGGAGCAAATCCTATCCTTGGTGCATAGCTTAATAAAATGACTGATCTCTAGCATGCAATAAAGTACAACACGTCTGTTCGTCAGTTGATTTTTTTAACTGCTCATAATTCTACAGAGGCCGTTTATAACATGACGTTAGAACTCATACTCTTACCTGGTATCCATATACAATCCAGAATTGGTAGACAACAATTCCAGACAGCCAAACGACTATAGGAAGCAATTAAAGTTGGCGTACTGCCATAAGTGAGGAGGTTCTATTTATTTCGTGCTGTGGCAACCACGGATTCGTTTCTGTTTTTGTTATCACTCTGCCGTTTCATACAGGTTCTGAGTTTCCATTGTATGTGGTGCCTGATGACTGCTTGTCCCTTGCAAAGACTGCTACATTAGGCTGTTTGGTATGGTCTTCCAGGATAGCTCACTGGGATAGTGGAATGTTCTAAACGAAGGCACTCTGAAGCCATTAACTCTCAAGTGTGGATTCTTGAAAAATAATCAACTGCTCAGATAACAGTGTGATGTCATATCAAACGTTTAATAATACTGTCGTGTGTTTCTCAACGGACTTTGGTCCATCTTATGACATTTCTGCCCACAGTTTATCTATTTCATCATCTGCATTAGTTACCGGTTTCGGTGACGTACTGGGTGGAGTGTCTTCCTCGTGAACGGTAGATCTGGACTACCTCGGACTTTCTCATCTGTACTTTTGCTTTACCTCGACTGGCACTCAGCAAAAGAGTGAGTGAGTGCTTGGGGTCTAACGTCGCATATTAACAATTTTTCAGTCCTGTGACGACGAAGAGTTATTTTTAGAGTGCATGTAATATGCCTCCTTGTTGCAGGACGGATTTCCACTGATCTTTTATCTAGTGCTGCTTCATTGAGACGATTTATCGAAGGCAAGTAAGCCTCCTTGCCCAGGCCATGATACTGATACGGGTCAACCAGGCCTTGCACTATCCCCTTTCATGCTGACAAAGCGAGGAAGTTACAATTTCTTTCAAGGTCTTAGGTGTGACCCAACCCAGGATTGTCCCTGGCTCTTGCGGTTCCTGTGCTATTGGTTCCGGTCTCTCAGTAAAAGAAGAATACGCCAAGTACTACTCAGACCAGTGTCAGTGTAATCTGGCTGGGATCAACCAGGAGTTGTCTGATTTGTTTTGTGTGGTATTTTAGTGAGGAAGCACTATACATATGTCGACATTGCTACAAAGGCACCCCGTCGTGACATGAATGAAATAATGTTGAAACCGACTATCTACCAAACCTTTACAAGTTCATAACTGACATATGTACTGATGTTAAAATATTGTACGGCACCTGCACCGTATGTCGGAAGATCTGCCAGCTACCCACGGGCTCTACACTCCCACCACAATGCTGGTCGCCTTCGTATAAGTGAAATATTCTTGAGTACGCCGTAAAACATCAATCAAGTAAAAAAAGAGATAATCGCCAGTCAAAGTAGCTGTGAGAAACCACAGGCCCTCATATCGATCCTGCAGGCCCGGCCATATTACTATATCTGCACTGTATGTATAAAGAAGGACAAGGTCGGAAACAAAGTTTCACCGTGTTTAGAAGTAAAGCATTCTTTCGTTGTACAAGTTTTACACAACATGTATCTCTACTTCATGGTTTCCAGCGAGTATCACACCACCAACAATTTTTCAGAAGTGTCCACAATCTCAACGCCATGACGATCAGATGAGAGGATGGAACTGGAAGGCCAGAATTAAACCACTGATCTTTGGCATATGCTTGATAAGGTTTCCCACAAGTCACACAAGTATTCACCCGCATACTAAAAATCTCAATATGTCTATGTCATATTGGTGGATGGAAGGGAAGTGATTTCGTACTCAGCATTATGGTGTGAGGAAACCAGGCAGATCATGCCGCAAACCCACCATTACCCGCAAATTACCGGTAGACCTTTCCACGAACGACCGGAGAGGCGATGAGAGGTGAGGGGCTCCTGAGTCAGTCTGCTGTGCAAGCACGCTAAGCACTCCGCCATAGAGCCTCTATATACACCACCGCAGCAGCCAGAGTTTGGTCAAAGAAGCATGGAAACAATTCAGTAGTCAAAATAGTATGTATTTTGACATTTCACCATGTTATGATATTGTGCACAGGCGTATATACAAACCACGTCCATGTACTTTATATATTCTTTTCACATTACTCAGAAAAGTAGAACTGAGGAATTTCTCTCTTACATGCCAGGCTTATCGGTTTACAACCACACCAGAAGCTGGTTCAGTTGCTTTGCTATCATGTTAATGTTTATTAAATGTTAGGAATTCAATACTTTGAATAATTCTGGATTAGTGACATCTAATGATTTTCGAGTATCATCACTCGATGTTTACCTTAATTCTGTTAATTAATTACAGCATATTTCTACAGCCATGTTTTCATGCAAATTTACGGTTATTTTAAGATCATTTATTTATTTATTTATTTATTTGAGCATTATGTTGGGTGGAAACCGGACAGAGCCCGGGGAAAACCCACGACCATCCGCAGGTTGCTGACAGACTTTCTCACGTACGGCCGGAGAGGAAGCCAGCATGAGCTGGACTTGAACTCACAGCGACCGCATTCTAAGATTATGTTGTATTATACAAACCGTCCATTTGTTAAGCATATATTATGGTGGAAAACCGTTGATATACATACTAGAACACAAAGCACTTGCAGCAAAAAGTCGTAGCCCACGGAACTACCCATAAATCCTGCTGTTTACAGGACAAACACAGCACATCAATTTACTAGAACCAGATCCTTTTTATCCTGAAATATAATACGCAAATGAAAAAAAAAATGACATTTTCAGGAAGGTTATAAACAGATTTGTTTATAAAAAATAATTTTCTACTGAAGTAAAATTAGGTGGACTGACTTCAACAGTATAAATGATTTGCCAAATTCGGCCTATAACAAGACGTGATAAGTTTTACGATGATTTTTTTGTCTCAATCACCATTTGTTTCATAAGGAGTGAAACTGAGGATTCCTGAGCAGTTGGCAAACAATCGTGGTTTCATTTACGATTGGCTTTTTAAAAACAGAACAATATGATCAGACTGGGAGTTCAAAATTGTAGATATTATAATGAATAGAGATTGATGTTTTAAACTGTCTCCCTGAACACTTTTTGTGCAAAGAGACTTGGTAAGTTTGACATACCATTGTGATTGATTGCATCATTTCATCTCGAGAGGAATTATTTAGTATTGTCTACTTTATTGCGTATACGTTTAAAAGGCTCAGCAATTTAACACAGAAGAATTAAAATGTTGAAACATTTATGAGGACATTTTAGCCATAAGCTGTAGTGTTTAATATGTAGTTCTTTGTCACACCACTGGGAAATCTCTGCCGAATTTTGATCGGACTGTTAAACACCGAAAAAGTATTTGTTTAGTTGAACGTGCAATTAGAGAAAAGATTTAAGCGAAAACTAATACCTATAACAAGAATACCTATAAAAAAGCAGGTTTCAGCAAAATGCAATATATGAAAGACAGAAAAGTCAATAAATGTTCATATTAACATTCATCCAAAGGTACTCCAGAGGGGCGTTTTCATTTGCCAAGTGGACAAGAGAAATCAGATTCTTTAAATTTGTTGGTTTATGCAATCTTTATGTAATGCGTGTGGCACGTGGGAAGGTCTGCAACAACCTGCGGATATTCGTGGGTTTCCCACGGGGCTATCCCCACTTTCCTCCCACCATAATGCTGGCCGCCGTTATAAAAGTGAAACATTCTTGAGTAAGGAGTAAAACACCAATCAAATAAATAATAGAAAGTTATAGTAGAAGTTTTCATGATAGTTACCTAACACTGACAATACAGGCTGTTCTTGTAGTTACGTAACACTTACAGTGTATGCTGTCATGATAGTTACTTAACACTGACAATACAGGCTGCCACGGTAGTTACGTAACAATCACAGTACACACTTCCTTGGTACATGTAGTTTCGTGCACAGAACGGTACCTGCGCTTTGTAAAACGAAGTTCTTGCTCAGGGTGATTCTTTAACGCTGATTTATAACATTGCAGACATCCAAAGTGACGCGAGTTTCTTTCATTTGTTGACCTTCTAAAATCTCGTATTCCTACTATTCTAACATCAGCTCGATCACGTCGACCGTTCTGTTTTTGTGTGAAGTCATCACAATGCAGTTATTCACAGCGTCACTTTTTCCCCTTGACAAGTTTTCAAGCAAATGGTTTCACTATGTCCATCAGTGTAGAACTTTTTTGCACATTTGGTTAGATTAACAATTGGTTTATATAACATAAGCCGATCTAAAGGCCTCTTTGGTTTAGATAACCGAACCTTTTATGAAGAAGAATAGGCTATTGATTGCCCATTCAATAATTTCTTTGTAGGAACCCATTGCCATTCATACTGCCAGTTCTTACATAGTAATTTGTGGAAACACAAGAAAAGCTAATTAGAAAGGAAATGACGAGAAAGTGTCTTTATCGATCTGTCCTAGTGATGAGAACACATACGCTCGCGAATGACTTTCTTTGTCCAGTTTCAATTATTGTAGTGATTGGCCTGAGAGTAAGTCAGCGCGCAAGAAGGTCACGTGTTCGAATCCAATTCCGAATGGTATTCCGTGGTTTTGTCGCCTGTGGGACTGTCAGCTGCATGGTTTCTTCCATCCATAAAATGGAGGTGAAATCATTTTGAGCATGTTATCACAGTATAAATAATGTCAGTATAGCATATGATAATATGTTGTATCGGTAATGCTCTTTTGGGTGAGTTTTCGACGTGATTTGTCTCTAACAAATGTCTAAAAACGTATGCATGCAACGCGAGAAAACTGCAGAAATTACGGATCAGAATAAATGGAATTCATTATAATATGATCATCTCAGACATTTCGCAACACTTTGTCATGCTTTAGTGTGTGCACTGAAACAAATCTTCTAACACATAATATCATATTATACATGTATTTAGCACAGTCTCACCAATACAGTCGCCGTGAGTTCAAGTCCAGCTCATGCTGGCTTCCTCTCCGGCCGTATGTGGGAAGGTCTGACAGCAACCTGCGGATGGTCGTGGGTTCCCCCCCGGCTGTGCACGGTTTCCACCCACCATAATGCTGGCCGCCGTCGTATAAGTGAAATATTCTTTAGCACGGCGTAAAACACCAATAATAATAAAAAAAAAATAGATAATAAAAAAAAACGCTGTGAGTTCAAGTCCAGCTCATGCTTGCTTTCTCTCCGGCCGTACGTGGGAAGGTCTGACAGCAACCAGCGGATGGTCGTGGGTTTCCCCCCGGGCTCTGCCCGGTTTCCACCCACCATAATGCTGGCCGCCGTCGTATAAGTGAAATATTCTTGAGTCCGGCATAAAACACCAATCAAATAAATAAATAAATAAATAAATATTTAGCACAGAGAATCTGGCAGACATCGGAAAAAATGATGATCCTGGTAGATATTACAAACCTGACTTCAATGATTTACATATATATTCCACTGTGTTACTTTGCCACACCATCCGGGCGCCTCCTCTCATGATCTGCCCAGATTAAGGACAACATTGTGTTCCATGTTAACATATTTTCATTCCTATAAAGCGTCACTCATTCACTCATAGAATTTAGCTTTATAAGTGACAGGAAGTCTTGCTGGGAGAGAAGTATGACTGTTCAAGACGAGCTCGAAACATGACTGAGTGTGTTGTACTTTAACAATGTATGAATGCATGTTGCTGAGCTGGAATTTCAGGAACGTACTGACAGATGCACAATTACATGAACACTGACAAGACGTTACTTATTTACTAGAAAACTACCATTAGTAGCGTTTAAGCACCCCTGATAACCAGTTGTAACGTGACATCAGTGTCACGTCAAATGAATTTTACAAGTGAAAAAACCTATTTAGCATAGCTCAAGCTACAGGTGACTGATCTAGCCTTACCTATGGCTAGCACTGTCCAAATGGTTTAGAAACGCTGGTGACGACACAGATCTCTCCGTGGTCTTACTTGTAGCTGTATATAGTACAACTCTGAACAAAACGTTCAAAACATATAGCGGTATGATGATAGCAAGTGACTAGTATAACTAATTTTCTATATGCAGTGTACCATAGAGGTAAAACCTCTCTGTAAATGATAAAATATAACACAGTCATCTGGGCAATCCCAAGGCACATATATTCTGTAGGAATTAAAAGGGCATTGGTATGAGGTCTTAATTTTAACTGAGTACAGTACATCTCTGAAAAATACATATAACGGTGTAATGATAACAAGGGACAATTATCATATTTACTGTATGCAAAGTTTAATGATTGTTAAGTCTCCTTGTATTTGGTAGAAGATAACACGGTCACCTGAGCAACCCCATGTCACATGGTGGGGTTTAGGTCATTTATTATAAATGACAAATATTTTGCTCATAACGAATATTGGGGCATGATTAGAAATATACAGGTACACAATACAACACACTTGTACTAAGTGAATTATGACAATGTCATGCCCCAAACGTTAAATTTCACATTTCTTCAATAAATTGTAGAATCATGCAGAGGAGGTGGTGCAAAAAGGGCCACAAATGACAGTGAAACTGTTATCGCCCCACCCGAAGACTCTAGCCAGGAAGAGACAATGGGCCTAAGTTAAACATATACGTAAGTGGATTTTATCTTTATATGAAATTAAGCTTACCCAGTGAGAAGCAAGAGTGATCAAACTCACAATTAGGGGACGAAGAAAATGGGACATGCGATATCCTGAAGCAATTAAATGCTGGCCACCATTGACAGGAGTATAACGTTAATACATAGCCTGAATGGGAAAAGTTTCCTAAAATTACTGGAGAATGGAGAATTTATTATTAGGAATATTCAAATGTAGCAGATGATCATCAAACATCTAACTCATTTTCACCGCAAAAGGAGAGTTTGTTAAGAGTAAGTCAAGGAGCAGTTAAACATTGGCCTCCAAGGCCATTAATCTATTCATCTATTCATTAATCTAGCCATCTGTCTATACAAATCTATTCACAAATGGCATATGTGCAGAACAGTTAAATACTGACTTCCAACCTTAGAACTGAAGTCTGCGCTGTTTAAGCTGAGGCAATTGAGGAACCCATCATGTTTAAATTCCTAAACAAGAAAAACTTATCTACCGATATCATTAAAAATATATTTAAGGAAGTGATGCTAACCTGTGATGCAGTTAAATTCTGGCCTTCACAAAAATGCCATTTATTGATACACTAAAGATATCTCCTATAGACATGATTTGCGTATAGAAACAAACAAACAAACAAACAAACAAGGAGCAGTTAATTGCTGGCCTCCAAGTATAATATAATATGTGATGACCTCATATGTGATGATCTAATTTTATATTTCACTGACGTAATCCCAGGCGCATGACACATGTGAAATGGGGTCTAGAACAACTTCCGGTATTCCCAGAGAAATAGCTGTGCATGCAGCTCCGAGTCTGAAGCTGCGTCCCTTATAACGTTGTGAGCTAAACCCAATAAATTCTAACGCAGTCTTTAAAGTGCTGGAAAAATAATTGTAAGACACATGGGAGCCGTTGCTAAGTTAAAATAAATGGCCAGATAAGTGTCGAGAAATATGTCTTAAGAGTCATAACTGGGCAGATGAAAGAATTCTGAAAAACTGGGAGATGTATATTTATAGGGTGGAAGTCGCTGTTTTTATAATGACACAACTGTAATGTAAGTGCAGACGGTTCTTCATGTGTAGTGTCAAATTCAATGTGCCTAACTTGTATAATGTTGTCTCTGTTATTGTTTTGAGTAACTGAAATTTCACCTATACACGGGAAGGCATAAAAAAGCTAAAAGAAACATTGTCTTAAACAGCTCTTAGAAAATAGGAAGGGAGAACATTATGCAAATTTCTTACCAGTTTTTCTAAAATAGGGAGTGTGATAGGTAGATGGGTGTGACAAGAGGGTTAAAGCCTTTTTAATCCTTTAAAATTTTTTGGATTAGGAAATGGCTTGTTGGGTCTTACAGACTGTCAATTCGATGCACGAAGCTTATGGCCAAAATATTGGAATAAATGGTGGCAGCACTAAAATTCCTCAGAAAAAGATAAGCTATGTACGTTGAAATTTTTCTCGGTCTTGGAGGGAAAACTGGCTGACTGGGGAATCTAGCCTGCTGGAAAGACATAAATTGGTATACCATTCTTCGATAGCTCTTTTGAGAGCTGTTTGCTAAAAAAACTTGTGCTAGTTTGTTACCTACAGCCTGTAACTCTTTGGCGGAATATTCACAGACTGAGGTTCTTACCATGGCGCTAGGCGTCGGGTTTCACGCAATTGAAAAAGGGACAGTTGATCAGCTATTAAGTTTAAGTTTCCACTTATATGTTCAGAGCGAAAAGAAATTTTATATTTCACATTCATTAAAACTAGTCTCCGGACCAATTTCGTTATGACTGGCGACCTGGACAGCATGCTGTTTCGGGCCCCATAGTTCCATTGCAACAACAATAGGGAATAGCTCCTTGTCTGTAATGAGAAGGTGCTTAGTGTCTTCTGACCAGCAAACCAATGATTGCCTAGAACAGCAGCAAAGCCACCACGCACACCTGCTGCATCAGTGTAAAGACGAATGTGATTTGACGATACCCAGGTAGAAAACGGAAACAAAACTTCCCATTAAAGTTGTTCAGGAAATTTAGCCATGCTGTCATGTTAGCTCTAGCCTCTTTACTTAAACGCACGTGATGATATGGTTTAGTAAGACCCACTGTTAGGTTTTGCATACAGCAGATGAAAGCGCTCCCCGGAATAATGACAAAGCAGCAAAAGTTCAGATATGCAAGGAGAGATTGGAGTTCTTTTTCCTAGATTTTAATTGTGAAAGCAAGTCACGCGCTTTGTCCCGTTTATCTTGCGGAAGACGAGCCTCCAACTTGTTTGAGTCCATTTCAATGCCATACACTTGAATTGCCGTAGTGGGCCGAACCGTTTTTGTGTGTTTAATTGGAACCCCTATCACATCAGAGAGATAGAAGAAATTCTGAAGACCTTGATTGCATTTCATGGAATATTTGGGGCCTGCAAAAATGAAGTCATCAATCAGTATATTCCCTCTTCTTTTTTAGGAATAACATCAAGAGGGGAACAGATTTAGTCCTTAATTGGGGGCGTAACCAAAGGGCCTTGTATCTTGCCCATCGAATGCTCGTGTTGTAGCTTTGTGGTAACAATAGCTGGATGATCCTTTGTCGAACGCTGATTGTACATGTATTTTGTTTCCTTTATTATAGAAAGAAAACCCCTGACAGCTATGTGAAACCCAAATGAGAAGCCATCAACGAAATATTGTTTCAGATAAGCAGGATACTGTCTAAGAAGATGAGTTAGCTGATCTACCTTAACGGGTGTTGGAAGTTGAGGCCGAGGAAAAGGCTGACTTACACGATGTCGTGCTGTGCTTTTTCTGACATTTTGTGCATTCGTGTTTGCGTCTGCAGTTTGGGGTGTTACACATGCCCCATCTACAAAATGACCAACAGTAACCAGGGGGAAAAGGTTTTTGTTTGGTGCGAAAATTTTTAGTGTGAGAAGCATTCAGTGTGAGAAGCGTTGAAAATTGTGTTACCATATTTGACAAACCCCAGAGATTGCTCTGGAAACTTTGTTACGTATATACTATGAAATATGTCAAACGCCTGGAACCAATGGAGTATATTAAATAGAGCATACCTGCGGCTTTGGAAAGAGATGTTCACATCAGAACCACTTGATGTTAGTTTAGTGCAGTTGTCTTCGTCACTCGGCTTTAAAAGCTGACCAAAATCAACATACTCATCCGCAAAGATTTTAGAACGCAGTCTGCTGTTTAAATTGAAGTCTAAAGGCACAGAGGAGGAAGCCAGTTGTAAGCTGATGGAGTTCTCAGTATCGACTGAAGATGTAAGAGGTAAAATCAGTTGGCTGCTTACCGGTACCGAACAAAGAGTCAGCGTGTCCCTGGCTTAAGTCAAAGGATACCTACAGCTGGTCAGCTGAGGCCACTTCTGCTAACGCCGGCCGAGGGGAAGGATGGGTGGATGCCTTTTCCATCTAAAGCCGCCTGAAGGGGGGTGGGTGTGGTAGACTGAGTGGACAGGAGCAGATCTCTTTCATGGAGGCACCTGATAACTTCCTCAGTCACAGTCTTGATTGATGGGCAACCGCAAGACGAGGGGGCAACCTTTGTGGCCCTACGCTGTCTCTTTCGCTTCGCGAGGCCCACTTCTGCCGCGACAATCGAAGACTTCCGACGTTTAGATTTATTTATTTATTTGAATGGTGTTTTACGCCGTACTCAAGAATATTTTACTTATACGACGGCGGTTCTCATTTTGGTGGGTGGAAACCGGGCAGAGCCCGGGGGAAACCCACGATCATCCGCAGGTTGCTGGAAGACCTTTCCACTTACGGCCGGAGAGGAAGCCAGCATGAGCTGGACTTGAACTCACAGCGACCGCATTGGTGGGAGGCTTCTGGGTCATTACCCTGCGCTAGCGCGCTAACTGACTGAGCCCGACGTTTAGAACGCATTTCGAAAATTTAAAGAGTGAAGCCTGAACTGAAACAATAGTCTTAAGGTTAAATGAGATAATATGGTTTAATTAATACCTAATGAATGACGCAGCAGAATACACCGGCACCCGAGTGTCCAAAACAAAGTATTTGTAGTTATAAAAATTATAATAATAATAACCTTATGGGGCCATATGGACAAACAGCTGTATTAGCAGAAGGTATTCAAACCATTTGTAGAAGTTATACTGTCTAAGTGTATGTGACCCCCAGCGGGAAAATACATATGACGGTGTACTGATAACAAGGGACTATTATGACATTTACTCTACGCAATGTTTAATTATTGTTAAGTCTCCTTGTATTTGGTAGAACATAACACGGTCACCTCAGCAGCCCCATGTCACATTCATTCTGCAAGACTGAAAAGGCCATCGGCTGAGGTATTCTTGTAAGTTTTGCGGTAGGCCCATGAGGGGAAGTTATAGAATTTTACAATCTCCTTCCATGGCCGTCAAAGAGGCAACACCTTATAGAAAAGACAGCATTAAACCAAATGTATATATGCACTGATGAAATATAACAACGAAATTTTAAAATTTTCTTTTTGTGATGTTGCATTACCGAAACATCACAGCTGATAGTAAGCAAAATCACACAGATCCAGGCATTTGAAAGAGCCGTCATGTTATCAGTTTTAACCTGTCAGGGCAGAGTTATTTCTCTATCACGAGGGCACGTCTGTTTCCGCTTACGTCATCGGAATCCTGATTTGTTCTTTAACCATATGTGCGTGGGTACGTGTGACGAGAAATCGTGTTTCCTGTAACACGAAGTTCCTGTGACCTCTTCAGAATTCCTTATTAGAAGTTAACAAGCGGTCACAGTATAGACTGCCACGGCAGTTATTTAAAGACAAAGACCACTCTAAAATAATATATCAGATGAAAGAGCATCAAAAACTCCAGGAAAGCAGATGGAGTTTGTTTTTAGAATTTTTCTAACCCGGTAAAATTGTGTTAAAAGATCAGATTCTATGGTGGTCTGTTGTGACCCAGAAGGTATCAATTACCTCATTTCCATACTTTTTGCCTGAAATAGTTTGATTCAAGGTCAAATCAGCGAATGCATTCATACATCTATATGTATTTTGAGTGATGAAATGTAGCAGTAGAGAAAACCTTTTGTGACGTCACTGGTCATATTGTGGTCAGAAAAGGTCAAGATAGAATAAAATATTCAAATGCATTTACTAGGTTAAAAAAATTGAAAAAAAAAATAAATCCAACTATTTTCCTGGACCGCTTATACTGGTCTCTCAGCTGATACATACTTCATTTTAGAGCGATCTTTGCAACGAGATTTATCAACGAGATTACAACCTGTCCTGGTAGTTACTTAGCACTCATATGACAGACTGGCAAAAACTATGTGTGAACACTACTTGGAGGCCGTAAAACTGCTTGCAGTACTAGTTTCCATTTGTAACTGGTTTCCCCATCAAATTGTCCCCATTCCGTAAACGCCGGTTTCATTTGTTTACCTCCGTACATTCTTTTGATACCTACATTAAATCAAGGTTTTATGAGAGGGTACACTGTTACAGAAAAGTATCGCATCCAAATTAAGAGCTTGTTCATCTAAGCATCAATCAGTTTTCAGTCGATAGTGCCAGGACTGTGTGTGAGCTATGTTATAACAATAAACCAACCCAAGTTATTTTTTGGCCTTTAAATGTAATAGATTTTTTAAATCAATATGGTCTGGAACTAATACAATATTGGCCTCTTTTCCTTATACATATAGCTGCTTTTTCATTGAAAAAGCCTAAGACATAACCAGTAAATATGGCAGTGAAGCGACTCTATAGGGATCTGAAATATAAGTTTTTACTAAGACAAACAAGCACGTCATTCAATGTTTCGTATCTGAGTATAAGATCCTGGGCATGACCCTAACGCTGGGTAGAAATTATCTATCAAAAAGTCCGTATAAGTGTGACCTTATCCACAACTGAACCCGCGTCTCCCAATGTGAGTAGAAAACTTTCTTGTCTTGGTAATTGTACTGTGGTCTTGGAGATACCAAAGTGTCTGAGGAATGTTGGAGAATGGCTGTAATTGATTGCTAGACATTATTTGTATGCTATATGTGCAGAACTCCTTCGACTTTATCGTGCAGAAAAGCTTGACAGAAAACGGGAATGATTTGCCGCGGCTGACAAAACACTTCACTTTGCAAACAGCCATCTGACAATACGTGTTTTCCGTTCAACTGTTTGTCAGTCATGTTTGGAATTAATTGCATTTGTCGACAAACTGCAGGGTGGACAGAGGAAGGATAGTCTTCCATCACACACCTAATGTTCAGCTTATTCTAGCGGGTAAAAAAGCGAGAATGGTTCAGGATGCAAAGGTAGGGTTTTTTCTCCAGAAAATTGTGAATGACAAACTAAAAAATAACAGCGGTGCTTTTACTTGGACATTCATTAAAGATTTTTGATGTAAAAATAATTGAACACCGGCGTTGTAACAACTTTTTTTTCATGAAAAAAAAAAATCCATAATTCACGGAGAAAATGTTAAATAATCCACTTTTAAAGCAATATCTGGTGAATGTTTTGAGGGAAATTGGTTTTGTTACGAAGCAGATTTTACACCTTATATCATGGGATTGACATTTGACTGCACTGTTCATTACAAATTCATGTCTGCAACTGATATAAAACGTTGGCTGATGGTGGTAGTAACTCCCCAAACATGATATTATTCAAAACTCTGTAATAGACATAGCTGTATTAGTACGCTTGAGAAGTTATAATGTATATTGTGGCAGTAATCATTGTTTGTTAGTAATTAAGGGTTTGTTTACCCTCCAGTTAAAAAGCTTTGGTGAGCCATAATCAGTTATAATACAATAAAGAACATCGTCGCTGCATGCTGTCTGCCCTTAAAAACACGTCTGCTATCAAGCCATCAAGCAAGAATTGATTTTCCCTCAGGGTAGTTTCTCTGTATTTTCGCTGATTGATCAGTAACCCTCCGATCAGGACTCATGTCTAGTGTCCCACACATCCGATAAGGAATTATTTCTCGATACCATATGGAGTGCGCAAAAGTTGACATCTGCTAGCTGTCAACAAATATGGAGCGAGGTATCAGTATATATTGCCTTGGATCCCCTCTTTGCCGTGTCAGGATTCGCTTCCGGCGATAGCGCCCACCTGTCAGTCGACATCCACGCCGACAAGTTAATCCATATATTACACTGATTGGATTGTGGAATGTGTCTGTGAAATATAAAAGCCTCGATTATGTAATAGGCAGGGGGAAGATCCAGATGAATATTCTCATCAGTGACAAATATCTTCTCTTCGTGAGCTGTCTACAGGTCACCGTAACAGATGATTGATATATGCAGTCAGAGCGACATAAGTTTTGATTCCTCCTCAGATTGCTGCAGAGAGACACCGCATTCTGCAGGCAGATGCCACATTCTCCAGACAGATGCCACATTCTCCAGACAGATGCCACATTCTCCAGACAGATGCCACATTCTCCAGACAGATGCCACATTCTCCAGACAGATACCACATTCTGCAGACAGATGTTACATTCTATAGACAAATGCCACATTCTGTAGGCAGATGCCACATTCTATAGACAGATGCCACATTCTCCAGACAGATGCCACATTCTCCAGGCAGATGCCACATTCTCCAGACAGATGCCACATTCTCCAGACAGATGCAACTTGCTTCATACAGATGCAACTTGCTTCATACAGATGCCACATTCTCCAGACAGATGCCACATTCTCCAGACAGATACTACATTCTCCAGACAGATGCAATTTGCTCCAGACAGATGCCACATTCTATAGACAGATACCACATTCTCCAGATGCCACAATCTCCAGACAGATGCCACATTCTCCAGGCAGATGCCACATTCTCCAGACAGATGCCACTATCTCCAGACAGATGCCACATTCTCCAGACAAATGCAATTTGTTTCAAACAGATGCCACATTCTATAGACAGATACCACATTCTCCAGACAGATACTACGTTCTCCAGACAGATGTCACATTCTCCAGACAAATGCCACATTCTCCAGACAGATACCACATTCTCCAGACAGATGCCACATTCTCCAGACAGATGCCACATTCTCCAGACAGATGCAACTTGCTCCATACAGATGCCACATTCTTCAGACAGATGCCACATTCTCCAGACAGATACTACATTCTCCAGGCAGATGCAATTTGCTCCAGACAGATGCCACATTCTATAGACAGATACCACATTCTCCAGATGCCACAATCTCCAGACAGATGCCACATTCTCCAGGCAGATGCCACATTCTCCAGACAGATGCCACTATATCCAGACAGATGCCACATTCTCCAGACAGATGCAATTTGCTTCAAACAGATGCCACATTCTATAGACAGATACCACATTCTCCAGACAGATACTACGTTCTCCAGACAGATGCAATTTGCTCCAGATAAATGCCACATTCTATAGACAGATACCACATTCTCCAGACAGATACCACACTCTCCAGACAGATGCCATTTTCTGCAAATGGATACTCTTGTTTGTGTGACTACTATAAAATGACAAAGGAAACGATACCAACGATGCCTTGTTGGGTGAAATAGACACATATCCCATACAGGATACGTGACTAGATGTTTTGATAGATCCGTTAGTCTCATTGGCTTAAGGGGATTATTATTGTGGGCATTAAACCTAATCTTGCCAGTCGGTATAATCCTCGCTGTCTTGTCTTCCAATTTGTGGAATCAACAGGGAAGATAAATTTGTCTGACCTCGTGAAAGTTGTTATTTGACAGTCATCATCTTGACTGATCGTTGTAACATTTCACCCAGTTTTACACTAATAAGTACTTTTAGTTATTACAGTCGAGCTGAGAGACAACATCATAACTTTATGCTTAAGGATATTCATACGATTTTTATCAGTGAAGCATTCTATAAGCTACCCATAGTTATTGTTATATTCCTCAGTAATGGCATTAGTATACTTGTGTTTTCCTAACTCTTCATTAAATATGGTTTTCATGGATTTTAACCAATATCGTTTTTCTATTTGCCATTACTCCTCCCACCATAAAGCTGGCTGCCGTCGTATGCGTGAAATATTCTTCAGTGCATGGTAAGAACACCGATCAAATAAAAAATAAATCTATTGGCGTTACGGTTTGTAGTCCTAGCTGTTTGTATAAACATGACGTATGCCACGAAAGGCATCAGTAAGCTCCAGAAACAATGACATACGATAATGTACAGTTTGTAAAGCCGTGTTTGTTACCAGCTATTTGGAATCAAGATGTATCTTTCACCCTGATTTCTATCACTGGAGATTTTTAAAATGACTCCATTCTGTCCAATTTGTTGGCTGCCGTATTTTCTGTTATACTGATATCGACTCGATCATGCCGACCAATTTTTTTCATTTCGATCTTAGCAAAGCAGTGATTTCCAGCGACATTTAATCTCAATATTTCCTTGGCTTATTCCCATGTAAAGTTTTCTTTGCTAGGATAAGGGAACTATTCATCTTTTCTTTTAAAAAAATGATGAAAAGAAAAAGCTATGGAATTCCATCCGAGAACTTCTTTGCAGGGAAATATTACTTCCCCGTACTGCCAAAACTCAGAGAAATAATTTGAGCGTTGCCTCCTGACCATGAAAATGGAAAGAAAATGAAATATCTCATCCATCTACGTAAGTGAAGAGCACAACAAATATTGCAATCGGTTTTTTGCGCGTTTTTTGTGAAAGTTTCCATCGCTGTTGAGGACTTTCACCGGCAGAGCTCTGATGGAAATTCTTTGACTGATCAGATCACGTACTCACGTCCTGCTCTGGCTATAAGGGCCTCAGTGTCGTCGTCACTCTATCACACGGCAATCAGGTGGGCTAATGTGTTTCGCTGACAAATCCTTTCCACGCGTAAATCTGTCGGCTTATTGTTAAGTACGGCATCAAGATTTAACAATACCAATATCGGATCTGAATCTCCAGAGGCTACTTGTTATCGATCATCAGACTAAAAGCAGCATGTAAACTGGATGTTTTCTTGAAAAACGTGGACAAATGGCTTAAATCAACGATCACTGGCTAAAAATTCTTTTATAAGATTATAGATTTATTTATTTATTTATTTATTTGAATGGTGTTTTAAGCGGTACTCAAGAATATTTCACTTATACGACGGCGGCCAGCATTATGGTAGGTGGAAACCTGACAGAGCCCGGGGGAAACAACACGACCATTCACAGCTGGAAGACCTTCCCACATATGACCAGAGAGGAAGCCAGCATGAGCTGGACTTGAACTCACAACGACCGCATTGGTGAGAGACTCCTGGGTCATTACGCTGCGCTAGCACACTAACCAACTGAGCCACGGAGGCCCCACTATAAGATTATAGACATATGCTAAACATCCAAACCATTTAAGATATTAATATCTTCACTTTTCCCAGCCCAATGTCCCTGGGCCACCCCTCCTCCCCATCTCCCCAGAAGAAGAAGGTTATTAATTTGCCAAGAGAATGTGTCCTTGTGCTTAAAATTCGATTCGTTAATTTGGTTCCTTTTGCACGGACTAAAAGCCGCACTGTAGTAAACTGCGACCTCAGATATGTACATATCACGCCTTTCTGTCTTTTCCAATCAAATCATCCTTATTATTGTTATTTGGAACTAGTTGTTTTTCATTTGATGCGGTTGGGATGATTTCTGCTTTTAATTAAACTCTTTTCATACCTACAATACCGAATTAAGCTGTTAAGACTGTATTGGGTTACGGAAAAAAAGATATCGATTCCAGATAAAGGGCTGGTTTCATGTGTGACGTTATCCTGGCATTAATCAGTTCTCCGCCGTCAGTGTAGTGACATCATTTGAGCTGCAGTTCGAGCTTTTATCGACCATCATAAAATTTTACGCTAACTTCGAGTTAGGTACACTGTCGGATACTGCTTACTTCACCGGTTGCTTGTGACCATTTGCCAACTATCACATTGTCGTCACTGCTCTCGCTTTAAGCTTTATTCTGTACGTTTTTTATTACATATAAGATATCTTATATTACATTAGATTTGTCGCCTATATCTCTTATCTCCTCTTCCTCGATTTAATGCCACCTTTATGTCAGTATAGTAAAAAATCTTATAGATAAGATATTTTGTTTTCAGTAAGGTTCCTCTCCGGTCCTACAACAACCTGCGGATGGTCGTGTGTTTCCCTTTGCGGTGCCCGGTTTCCTCCCATCATAGTGCTGGTTGGCCGTCGTATAGGTGAAATATTCTTGGATACGGCGCAAAACTGAAATCAAATAAATAAATAAATACTGAGCAAGATCAGTTGGTGTCCAAACTCCGTTACATTATGTCAACCATTTGAAAAATTGTTATACAGGATTTCTTTTTTAGCATGCCTCTCGAAACGTTGTGTCTTTTATCATTAAATACAAACAGATGTGCAACATTTCAGATCTTTAACTTTTCTTTATCTTCCCGAATCTTTGGAGGTAATTTCAGGTGCTTTTTCGCTTTCCTCCTGGCTCTTGACTTCTGTCATAGCAAAGCGTCCCATGAGGGTTGATGTAATGTCATACAATGATCACACGATTTGTGAGCTTGGAAATA
Organism: Liolophura sinensis; assembly: GCF_032854445.1. Taxonomy (NCBI): domain Eukaryota; kingdom Metazoa; phylum Mollusca; class Polyplacophora; order Chitonida; family Chitonidae; genus Liolophura; species Liolophura sinensis. The sequence goes on from NC_088301.1 coordinate 12,496,529, forward strand.
TTTTTATAGCCTTTCAGGCCATCTGTTCTAGAGAAAAAATGTGTAATTATAATAACTGCGTTCAGTCAATTATATTTCGGGGCCTCCGTGGCTCAGTTGGTTAGTGTGCTAGCGCAGCATAATGACTGAGGAGTCTCTCACCAATGTGGTCGCTGTGAGTTCAAGTTTCCTCTCTGGTCGTATGTGGGAAGGCCTGACACCAGCCTGCGGATGGTCGGGGGTTTCCCCCGGGTTCTGCCCGGTTTCCACCCACCATAATGCTGGAAGTATTAATAAGTGAAATATTCTTGAGTACGGCGTAAAACACCAATCAAATAAATAAACAAATCAATTATATTTCTTTGCCGAGACTCAGCAAATGATTTTAAAGCAAATCTAAGCTAACAAAACCTAGCTCGATCAAAGGGTGTAGCTTTTTATTCATGTAAAGACGTATATTCCGCACAGCGTATACATCTCTACCTACGCTATATATCACTGCCACCACTGGAAAAATGTGCACAGAAATCTTGAACAAAAACGAAGTCACTGAAGTCACGGCGATGAGCAGAAAGTGATGTCAGAAACCACTCAAACTCTTTCTCTATCTGCGAAATGGGAGAATGGCACCAGCAGGCCCCGTTGAAATTTATACATCCTAAATTGTTTCTCCAAACTACCAGTCACACTTCTTCATTTTATTCCCCTGGCTTTTTTCAAACAAATCGTCTTAATGTGTGGGTTAGGTTATCGTTTTGACAAGTCTGATAATATTAACAATTGATTTATATCACTGCAAGGAATTTAAAAGTGTCTCCAGTTATATTTGAGACAATTTAATAATTCCTTTGAATTCTTTGACATAACTTTTAAACAAAATGCTGCGATATTTATTTACTTGATTGGTGGTTTACGCCGTACTCGAGGATACAACGATGCAATAAGAAATGTCTTACATAGCGCAAACTCCTGAAACAGCAAAAAGTACACAGCCCAATGATGAATCGCGACATAGGCATTTCCAGACAATATTAGGAGATGGAGGGAAAATATTAATTAACTTGCGTTCAATGTGACAACATAGTGTGATGTGTACTTTCAAATGCTTGAGTACATTAATGAACTGGAGCATACATGCAGTTGCCAAAATTATACAAACCTTGATAAAAAATAACTTATTAAAAATCACAAAATTATCGAATTATCATCCTTGGTAACCTTTCGTGACAATAATTTTGTACTGGGCCTCCAAAGTTAAAGCTAGAAGCCTAGAGTTCTGGAGAATATTATTTTTTCTCTTCTTTTTTCTTTGTGGCGATTTGCGGGAAAACTGCACATCGCATCGCTACGCATGGTGGTACTGTTGTAGAATGCTTTAATCAACGTGTTGTATTCACTGTCACGTTATACGAGTTTTGTCAGTGGTAACACCTAGATAGAGTACCTCATGCTAGCTGATCTATCCCAACGTTCCTTTGGCGAACATTGTCCAAATGCGCTAAACAAGAACAGAAATCAATGATCCTATGAAGCTAAACGTTAGCGAGATCTTGATGTGGGCTTACTTTTCGCTGAATACCGTAAAATCCTGAACAAAGTTCAAAACCTACAGCGGTACGATGGAAGCAGGTGGATGATATCAGATTTATTATATTCAGTGCTTAATGCATGCAAAAGGTCTTTGCAATTGGTAGAAAGTAGCACGGTCACCTTAGCAACGCCACGTCGCATTCATTCTGTGCCATTTAAAAGGGCACATGTTGAAGCGTTGTTGCAAGTTTTGCTGTATCTCAATAACGAATGTCTATGTTGAGAAGATGCAGAATTTGACTAACCTCATGGTCGTCGAAGAGACAATACTTAAAAAGCTTTATTTTAGAAATACCAATACCGCTGAGGGGGGAAAGAAATCCTATTTTCTTTATGCATGCATATAGCTGCCTTTTCATGGTAAAGTCTATGACATATTGCCATAGCGAGCTGAAAAGTATCCAGCTTTTACCCAGATAAACAAGGAGATTTAATTTTCCTACTTTGTATCTAACTATAGTATGTTTAAAACAGCCCTAAAACATTAAAAATATGTAGGTGTTATCCTCTTTCGTTAACACCTGTACATGACCTTTACATAGGGCTGGAATCGAGCCAGGGTTATTTATTAAGGGTTTCTCTTGGTGTGCTCTACCCGGGTTTTGATCCCGCCTCTCCCAGTAGGGGTAGAGCGCTCTATTGTCTTGGTCATCTTATTATGTTCTTAGGAGTACAAAGTGTAATCTAGAGCACCGCTGGGGAATATGTTGGTGATTACATGAACCTGTAGTGGCAAGTGACTGTGGTTGATAGCTTAATACTACACGTATTTCTGATGCACAATTCCGTGCAGTTCATTATACAGACAAGCTCAACACAAAGTCTACATGAATTGCCTCGGATGAGACAAACACTTCAGTTTGCAAACATTTATCTGGCATTATGAGTTTACTCCCAAGATGACTATAATTCAGGTTTGGAGTTAATTACTCTGGTCGACAAACTGCTACTGAGCCAGAGAAGGGTTTGTCTTCCATCACACACCTAATGCTCAGCTTGTTTTAACTGGTGAAAAAGCGACATTTGAAGCTGGATGCACAAGTAGGGATTTTTCTACAGAAAAGTTGTGAATGACAAGTTAATAAAGAACAGCAGTGCATTGACTTGGAAATCCATTCAGGATTTCTTGATGCAATGCTTTGAGGAAAAATTTGGTTTTATGACGAAGTAGATTTTACACCTTATATCATATAAGCGTCATGCCCGACATTCATATACCATCCGTAGTCCGCAAAGGGCGTTCCAAGTCGATAATCGATTGATTTCCAAAACAACGTTTAACACCAGCTCCCAAAGACAAAGGTGTGCAAAAAAATTATACAAATAGGAAATAATGTACGTAACACACAAGAGAGAAGCGGTCATCAGTTTTCAATGATGCCGGGCAGACAGTGGATATTCCAGGCCTGGTGTCCATATCAAAGTTAAAATTCGTAGTCCATGAATGAGTTCCAAGTCAAATAACAATTAAACAAGGTTTTATGAGTCGCGCTTTGATTGCAACTGTTCATAAAGGCATCATGCAGATGTTATGAACATAGCTGCCTTTACGGCCCCTAGCCCCAGGTTAAGCGATATTAGATACAGTTCGAAAATGACGAGCGTTACAGACCTTAACCGAACAGATTGTGATTCAAAAGTAACGGACGATTACGTCTTTCCCGTTATGGCATTGGCATTTTACTGCTTGTAAACATTGTTGATTACAAATTCATGTCAATGTCTGATATAAAACATTGTCCAGTGGCATTAGTAACATGAAGTTTTCAAAACTTAATAGACCTGGGACCCGTTTCACAAAGTGTATCCAGCGCTGCGAGCACGCAACTTCCATGACAACCAGTACTGTAGGTATTACGCCGCCATGATAGCTACGTGCACACAGCGCTTTGTGAACTCCGTGAAACGGGCCCCTGGCCGCGTTATAACACTTGAAAACTTATAATGTATTGTTGCAGCACACCACCACTCTCCATTAATATTGTTCCACGGATGCCAGAGTGGAACCAAAAATCATTCAGCTTGAACCAATAGTCTTTTTCTATTTGCCGTCACCGTTTGTTACCGTCTCTTCCTGGGGATTTTTATATTTGTAAATACGACGTACAGCACGAAAGACCACAGTAAGGTCCAGAAACAATAAGATACAATAATGTGTAGTTTGTAAAGCGATGTTCGTGAACAGATATGGGGAATCAAGGGTCTTTTCTTCACAATGATTTATTTCACTGGTTATTTCCAAAATGACTTCATTTTGTTTAAATTATCGATCGCCTAAAATGCTTTATTTCCTGCTATCCTGACATCAACTGGATCATTTCGAACATATTTCATGTAATCTCAGAATTTCATTGTCTTATTCCTGAACATTACCAGAGCGCATCTAAAGGCTCCTTTGCTAAGATAGGAGAACATTTCATCAAAAAAGTGATGAAGCCATAAAATTCCATCCGACAATTTTCTTGGCAGGGATATGTTACTTCCCAGTGCTGCCAAAAGTCATAGAAATAACATGAGGGATGCCTCCATAAAATCTAACAGGAAAAAAAATGACAAGAAAGTACCACATCCATTTACATAAGTGAGGAGTAAAACAAGGCTGCCAACTGTGTGCTTTCAAAAAACTTTCCATGGTTGTATAGCTGTAGTGAGGCTTTCCTCCGTGAGTGTTCCCAACATAAATTAAAATTGTTGACTGCTACTCTTAACATCCATCTTCATTTCCTACCTTATTTACTTTCTTAGTTCCTTGGTGGATTGCGTTGAACGTTGTTCTGGAAATTGGCCTTGCTGTTATTGACTTGGAACGTCCATTTTGGTCGACTACGGGTAAACAGATGTCTCTGTCGCCCTGATGTCACTGCCCGAGGTGTGACCAAAATTTCCTTGATCAATGGGGAGTGAGTGAGTACTTGAGGTTTAACGTCGTGCTCAACAATTTTTCAGTCATATGACGACGAAAGAATCTTTAGGGTGTATGGCCTTGGTGCAGGACGGATTTCCACCGCTCTTTTATCTAGTGCTGCTTCACTGAGACGACTGAGCGAAGGAAATTAAGCCGCGCCGCCCGAGCCATTATACTGATAAGGGTCGTTGCACTATCCCCTTCATGCTGAAGGTACAACTTCCTCTCTTAAAGTCTTCCCTAAAGCCTTGGGTGTGCGACCCAGGTTGGATCGTGGATCTACCGCTCCCGAGGCGGACGCTCTACCAACTGTGTTATCCGGGTCGGTCCCTTGATCAATGGGATCGCGTGCTCATGTCCTGTTCAGGCTCTAACGGCCTCCGTGTTGTCGTCAGTCTGTCAGACGGTAATCAGGTGAGCTACTGTGGTGTTTTGCTGACGAATCTCTTCCACAGAGAAACCTGCTGTCATAATCTTCAGTCACGCGTCAACTTTCATTCAGTTTTGATTGTGAATCTTTGGCGGTTATTCGTTGTCATTGTTCAGAATAAAAACAGGGTTTCCACAAGATGTTTTGGTGACATAAAAAATGTTTGTAGACAACCTGCTAGCTCTGTCGTGACTTTAGACTGGCGATATATTCCTTCCCCACGCCCCCCTCCCCCCCCAGAAGTTTCTCAGGAGCACAATATTAGAACTCTAGTGAATACTCATTAAATTTAAACCAATGTTTTACGACAGTGTATTTTGTTATAGAAAAAAGATATCGACTCTAGATTAAGAGCTGGTTTAATGTGGGACGTTATCCAGGCATCAATCGGTTTTCAGCCGTAAGTGTAGCGACGTCTGGTGAGTTTTTACCTTTAAAATAGGCACCTGTAACTCATTTATTTTGCATTTTATTTTTTGACTAAATATCTTGCAAAAACTGTACAAGACCTTTATAAGCTCTTCCTCTGATATATTTTTGTTTGTTTTCTTTGAAATTATTATATTTCACAGCAAACTTTTTCTGAATTTTAATCATTTGGTAGTAGTAATATGGAAGTAACTCTTAAACCCACTAAATAAGCCCGTCTGTTTGCAACATCCGTTCAACATCTTATAAACATTAACGATGTTTTGTTAATATCACGACGGATGTAGTTTGCATTTATTTGTGCGGTCACCTTCCCTACTGTATTTGTACTGGCTAGTTTGAAGGCCACACCAGACGTCAACAGTCAATCTCATCATAGATGTCTTATAGTCAAGGCCACGTTGAATCTCTATTAAAAGAATGTCGAAGTTACTTATGGCGGGTTTGCTCCTTACGACACCAGCCAAGTAAAGGAATACAATATTTGCTTTTTTATGTTAGAGAGGATGATTTAATAGCGCTATGACTCGAATATTGGGGTGGTTATACAGGCACCATGACTACCAGTGGTGGCACTATCGGGGAAAAGTACCAGTGCTTCTCTCAAAGGAATGAGATAGAATGTGCTTCACCCAGTATACATTGAAACTTTTCCTGCACTTAGCCATTGCAGTGATGTGGGCTTGAGAACTTTAAAGTAACGCACAATCCATTTGTGCTTATATTATCGCGCATTTCATATACACATCGTCTATTAAACGTTTGATGCACTAACTGCATTTTTATCAAAAAACATCAGCCATAGTGTATTTGCTTGAAGTAAAGCGAAATAGAGGACAAAGTCCAGAAGCAATGTAAAAAGGAACATTTCCGTGAAAGACTGGCGTTATCGGTAAATGTTCTATAAATAAAGAATCTCAGTATTTATTTGTTTATTTGGCTGGTGTTTTTTGACGTACTCATGAATATTTCACTAATACCACGGCGGCCAGAGGAAAGTGGGAGGAAAGAGGACCAAGAGGACAGCAGAAACCCATGGCCATCTGCCGATTGCAGAGAGATGTTCCCACGCACGACCCGAGACGAACATACGGCGATGTCATTGGTGAGGGGGTCCTGAGTCAACGTGATGCCCTAGGACACTAACCTTTGGGTCTCGAAAACAATGTCCATCGGACAATAACAAGAAGTTTACACTGTGAGACACATTGCATTTTTGGTGTTGTTACAAACCAATGATTAGACTATATAACAAGCTATCAGGGCACATGTGCACAAAGATGCCGTACATGAACGACAATTGCACATATAGAACAATGAAACGGCAATACTGACGTATAAAACATCGTATGACAGTTTGTGAAATTGACCCCTGCAGTGTAAATTTTGAGAGAACTATTTTATTGTCCAGCGTAATCAGGACCAGGGATCGGTTTAACGCTTTTTTCTCGACTACATTACACCACTGACACTAAATGTTGTCTCACGGAGATAATCATTTTCTCTGTTCACTTTTACGAAGAAAGCACACTGCTGATTTTGAGATCACACGAAAGGGTTAAATCGAACGTAAACGCTTTCACATAGCCTTACACAGAACTGACAGCATAGTTACATCTGACTGTTTGCTTTACTGTACCAGATCTTTTTGGTAGGCATTGAAGGGTTTTTGTTAACCCGCCTGTCGTATTTATGACTTTTTTGTTGACAAGACAAAGCGAACCATGAAGAACGTCAGAGGGGCATTGCCAATACCGACACTGTAAATGGATTTCAGATAAGTAGGCAGCATCTCATGAAAAGGCCCTGTTGCAAGTGTTCAACATCATATCCAGTGTTAAGACTAAAGAAGAAAAGCCAAAACTTTTGGCCAGATTAAAATATTTGGTGTTTGGATAAATATTTTACACGTCACCGTAACAAACGATTCATACATCGGTTGTGGGGGTGGGGGGTGATAACTCAAAGCTTAATGCAGCTGACATAAAAACGAGTCTCATTCGTCAGGGTTCAGGGAAAAATATCCTTCTTTGTCAACCGGAATTGATTAAGCATGTTTTAAATAGCCACTTATCAGCTACATGAGACGTGAGTATATATCGTATCAATTCAGTTAGTTTTATTGGATCTAGGGAAATACTGTTTTGGATATAAATTTTACCTAATCTCGTAAATTGATCTTATTACAGCAGTTTAGCCATTGGATATGTGTAATGTAATAGAGAGAGAGAGATAAATTAGTTTGATGTGAAGGTTGTTGACACACGAAGGGGTCCATCTTATATCATATTTGACGGTTAGGTCCATGGTACCTATTGTCCTCTTGTTTAGCACACTTTCACAACACTTTTATGTCAGTAGTCAAAACTACCAGCTTAACTTATAGAAGGAATATTTAAATTCGTTAATAATATTTATATATTTACTTTAAAGTTTGCTACTATAAATACATAGAAAAAAATGATATAGGACACAGTTATCACAGAAAAATATACAAAAAATTCTATAATGTTTTGAAAGCCTATAAGATGAACTTCAGCACTGAGGATGATACTGCACTGACGGACAATTCACTCAGAGTAGCCATGATATAGAAGGCCTTATGAACTTTTTTTTTTTTTTTTTGATTGGTGTTTTACGCCGTACTCAAGAATATTTCACTTATACGACGGCGGCCAGCATTATGGTGGGTGGAAACCGGGCACAGCACGGGGGAACCCACGACCATCCGCAGGTTGCTGGTAGACCTTCCCACGTACGGCCGGAGAGGAAGGCAGCATGGGCTGGTCTTGAACTCACAGCGACCGCATTGGCGAGAGGCTTCTGGGTCATTACGCTGCGCTAGCGCGCTAACCGACTGAGCCACGGAGGCCCCTCCTTATGAACTTAGCAAGTCACTGGTTCTGAAAGTGTCACATGGTAATAAGCTGTCACTTCAGCAACAACAAAAAAACTATTAGCTTTCGCGTCCCTGGATTTCTTATAGTGAAGGGCGTATATCGTTGTAATAAATTGGACTTTGCAGTTAGTGTAAGTGTTAAACTGATGCATACTGCACCACACATTTACGAGCAGGGAACTGAGAACGGCTGCTCGGGTTACAATCCATACGTGTTGGGCAGGAGTCTTCGATAAATTGTCAGGGTGAGGTGGCAAGAAAATCTCCTTGAGAGAGTCAGTGCTTGAAGAGAAATATTGTGATGTAGCATTATCTTATTAGCAAATTCAGATTTATTACGAAAATATCTTCCCAAAATCTGCACGAAAGTGTATCCCATCTCATAATGTCCGGTTATGTTCGGTAATTCCCTGATGTGAGTACAGCCAGCTAGGCCTAATACTTCCACCCATAACAGGTCGAGGACGGGGACGAGGACGAGCAGGCCCGTGAATAGACGGCGGTTGTGCCGACGAAGATCGTCCTGACCGAGCGTCAAGCTCAAAAAAAAAACAAAAAAACAAAAAAAACATCGGCCCTTTAAAAACAGAACAGAACAGATACTCTTTTGTTGTTTATTAGTCGTTTTTGTTTGTATTTCTCATAGTAAAATATAATCGTGATGCAAAAGTAATGGAACAACAATGTTTTAACATAACGTTGTTTTTTTTTCCTCAAAAAAAAAACAAAAACAAAATAAACACACAAAAAAAAGAAAATCAATGATTGAGTGAGAAATTCTTAATTAATACAGCTTATATCATGGGGTTAGCATCAGACTGCGTGCAAACACAGTACATTACAAATCATGTAAGTGACTGATACCACACATTGTCTGATGATAGAAGTAACTCCGTGATCAGAGTCACGTTTGCAAACTAAACACTATGGCAATTTTTAGAACCTAGACAAACATATTTATTCAAATTGCAATAAATAGACCTGACTACATTATTACTCTTGGAGATTTATAATGTATTGTTGCAGCAGACCATTGCTTGTGAGCAATTAAGGGTTTTGTTTACCCTCCAGTTTAAAAAGCTTTGTAGAGTAATCATTTATAATACAATAAAGGACATCACCGCTGCATGCTGGATGCCCATAAAAACACGTCTGCTATCAAGCCAACAAGCAAGAATTGATTATCCCTCAGGGTAGTTTCTCTGTAATCTGATTGGTCAATAATCCTCCGATTAGGACTCGTGTGGGGTGTCCCACACATACGATACTGACTTTTTGTTAGTGAACGCGCGAAACTTGACATTAAGGGGATTATTATTGTGGACATAAAGCTATTTCCTGCTATCCTGATATCAACTCTGTCATGCCGACCACATTTTTATATCTGTTTTAAGAAAACGGTGATTTTCTGGCGCATCTCAATATTTCCTGGTCTTATTCCTAAAGATTACCAAGAGTCTATCTAAAGTTTTCTTTGCTAAGACAACGGAACATTTCTGTAATCATCATTTCGTCGCCTGAAAAAGAATGAGCTGTGAAATTCCATCCCATCATTTCTTTGCTGCGATATATTACTTTCCAGCACTGCCAAAACTCAGAGAAATAATATGAGGGTTGCCTCCATAAAATCTATGTGGAAAGATATGACAAGAAAAAAATCTCGTCCATTTACATACTTGACGAGCAAAACAAGGCTGTCAATTGTCTTTTTTGTCACAATTTTTGCTGTCTATAGCTGTAGTGGAGCGTTCCTGCAACATCATCGAAAACTGTTGACGGCTTCCCTTTGAATCCGCCTTCATTTCAGATTTTATACAGTTTCTTAGTTCCTCGGTGGTTTGTGGCGAACGTTGTTCTGGAAATTGACCTTCCTCTTACTGATTTGGAGGGTCCATTTGACGGCTGGTACACAAATGTCTTTGCCACCTTGATGTGTAACGAAAATTCCTTGAACAATGGGATCGTATGCCCATGTGCTGCTCTGACTAACACGACCTGAGTGTTGTCATCACTATGTCAGACGGTAATCACGTCATCTCGTGTGGTGCTCTTTTTCACACACAAATGTGTAGGCATATTCTTCAATATGGCACCACGTTTGATTCAGTTTTGATCATGAATCTCGGGCAGTTATTCATTGTCCTTGATCAGACTAAAATCAGACTTTTTACTAGATGTTCTGTTGAAATAAAAATGCACGGTGGGTGAATTGCCCAGCTCAATCGTGGCGTTTATCAGCGCCCGTATCCCTCCGCCACCCCTCCCCTGCATCAGCTGAGGAGAGGAAGGTCATTAATTTACCAAGCTTATGTCTCAATATGCTTCCAATGATCCGTTATTTTTAGTCAATAATAATAATTTAGTTCACTTTAAATTGTGAAAAAAGCACAATGTTAAATCGCCACCCAAACGACTTTCTGTCGACAGGTTAAATTGTCTTTTTAGTGTCATCTGGAACTTGTTGTTCTCCATTTGACGAAGCTGGTCTTTGGTCTTTTCAGTAAATTCTAGTGATGTGTACAATAAATCCAAATCAATGTTTTACGACAGTGTATTTTGTTATAGAAAAAAGATATCGACTCTAGATTAAGAGCTGGTTTAATGTGTGACGTTATCCAGGCATCAATCAGTTCTCAGCCCACAATGAAGCGACGTTTGGTGAGTTTTTACCCTTAAAATGGGCACCTGCAACTCGTTTATTTTGCGTTTTATTTTTTGCCTGAATATCTTGCAAAAACGGTATAAGCCCTTGATAAGCTCTTTTTCTGATGTTTGTCAGGTTGTTTACTTTGTAATTATGAAATTTCACACGAAACCAGCGTGATTTTTTTCTGAATTTTAATCATTTGTTAGAAGTAATATGGAAGTAACTCATTAAGTAAACCCGTTAGCTTGCATCATCATTAACATTTACAATGTTTTGTTAATATCACGACGGTTGTAGTTTGCATTTATTTGTGCGGTCACCTTCCCTATTATATTTGTACTGGCTAGTTTGAAGGCCACACCAGATGTCAACAGTCAGTCACATCACATATATCTTATAGTTAAGGCCACGTTGAATCTCTATCAAAAGAATGTCGTGATTTTGTGCCCATAGTGACAAGAGCCTTCCAGGATCCAAGTTGGCTGCTAGTCGAAGTTTCTTATGGCGGGTTTGCTCGTTACGGCGCCAGCCAAGTAAAAGAATACAATATCTGCTATACATGTATGTAATGGAGGGTGACTTAATAGCGGCATGACTCACATATTGGGGTTGTTATACTGACACCATATATACCAATGATGGCACTATTGTCCCAAACGCGAGAAAACTGCCAGTGCTTCTCTCTAAGGTATGGTATTGAAATTGCTTCACCCAGAAAATGCCGGCTGAAACGTTTTCTTCACTTCGCCATTGCAGTAATGTAGATTTGGGAACGTTAAACTAACTTCTAGAGCAATGTGAATATGAGCATTGAGGCGTGTTTTTACGTGATGAATACACAGCATGTTTGAACTATTGCGCACAGAGCGTTTGTGTTTATATTATCGCACACATCAAATACACGAATATAATAACACAAATTACACTAGACGTTTGAAAACCTTCTTTCTGCGACTAAAAACTAAACCAGCTGCATTTTCATAAATGACAACAGTAGTAGAGTACTTGTTTGGTGTAAAGCGAAATAAAGGACCGAAAATCCAGAAGACTGGCGTTGTCGGTAAATGTTCTACAAGAAAAAATCTGAAGATTTATATGTTTACTTGACTGGTGTATTACAAAGTATGTATGAATATTTCACTTATACAACGGCGGCCAGAATTTTGGTGAGAGGAAACTTGACGTAGCCGGACAGAAACCCATGGCCACTTGCCGGTTGTCGACTGGCCTTCCTACGTACTCCTAGAGAGCAAGCTACTTGAATTCACAGCTATCGCACTCGTGAGGGGGTTTTCAGTCAATGTGATGCGCTACGACATTAACCCTTCAGCCCCCCAAAACAATCTCAATCGGACAATAACAAGAAGCTATTAAATTTTAAATTCTGAGACACAATTTCGGATCAGTATTTTTGGTGTTTTTACGAACCAATGGTTATACTTTATTGAAAGAAATCTGCAGTGTAAATTTTGATTGAAGAACTATTTTATTGTTCAGTGTTATCAGGACTAGTGATAGGTTAAACACTGTTTTCCTGACAAAATTACACCTTTGTCATCAGATGTTGTCTCATGGAGATAATCATTTCCTCTGTTCACTTTTATGAAGTAAACTCATTACTGATTTTGAGATCACATGAAAGGGTTAAATCGAACGTAAACGTTTTCACAAGGCCAGACTGACAGATGGTTTTTCTGCAGCAGAGCTTTTTGGTGGGCATTCAAAGTCTTTTAGTAACCCGTCAGTCGTATTAATGACTTTTTTGTTGACAAGGCGAAGAGAACCAGGAACACGCCAGGGAATCATTGTTAAAATCGACACTGTAAATGGATTTCATATGAATATGCAACAACTCATGAAACGGCCCAGTTACAAATGTATTGCAGCATTTCCAGTATCCAGACTAAGAAAAAAAAGCAAAATTTTTTGGCTGGTTTAAAATATTTGGTGTTTGGATAGTGACATTCATACATCGATTTGGGGGAAAATAGTTCAACGCTACCTCCGGCTGACACAAAAGTGGGTTTAATTCGTCAGGGTTGGAGGAAAAATATCCTGGAGATGATTAAACATAGTTTAAATAGCCACTTAACAGTTCAGTTAGTTTCATTGAATCTATGGAAATACTATTGATCATAAACTGAATCCCGTCAGTTGGCTTAATTCCCGCTGTCTTGTGTCAGGAATGTACTGTGAACAGAGAGGGATAAATTAGTCTGAACTGACAAATGGATGGGTGTTTCTTATATTTCATTATATTTGCTGGTTATATCCCTGAAGTCGATTGCCCTCTTATTTAACACAATTTGACAACACTCCATAATTGTCCCAACTCCGTAATAGCAGCCATATTAGAAACTGCTATGTAGCACGTCTTTTGTAATGTGCCACTCGATACATTTTATCTTTTAATACGAACATTTCAAACCAGTATTCCGTCTCTATTTTCCCGATCCCTTGGGGGTAATTATAGGGGGTTTTGTCCTTTTTATTTTGGCTGTCGAAAGTTGGCTTCTTTCATAGCCAAAGGCACTAAAAGGATTCCAGCACGGGCTAATGTAATGCCATACGATGATGACAAAGTTTTTGAGCTAAGAACTACTTTTATAGCTAAAAATTTATCATTATAATTACTCCCTTCGCGCAATTTTATTTTTTGTCTATAGATTCCATCAGGAAATCATTTAAATTTAAATCCACGCTACTTACAACACCTAGCTCGAGTAATGGATGTAGCATTTTTATTCAGTTAAAGTCTCACTGAACTGACAATCTAACATGGGATATCACGGGTTACAACAGGTTAGGTAATAAACTATGCTCTAGCTGTGTGTGTAGTTATTGATTTGCTAGCATTAGGGCATAACACCTGTTTTTGTACCAAGCAGCTTCAGACTTTCACCTAAAGTAACAATCCAAATTAAGCTTTTAAATATTAGGACCAATGCAAGTCGACAATTTGATCGCTAATTTGATCGCCTTTTACAATTTCAGCCAAGTTTGAACATCCATTTTCAATTATTTGGTTTTGGAAGTAATATTACCGTTTTGGGAAAAACTAAAAAGTGTTTGTGATTCTGGTTCGGTCAGCACTCAATGAGTTTGTACAGACCTTCCCATGTACGACCGGAGAGGAAACCAGTATGATCTGGACTTGAGCCTGCAGCGAGTAAATGTTCTGTACAGATGTTTTGTAGGTACAACGAGGGCCCCAACTCCCGCCAGCTAAATGTACTCAACCGTGTGACGAGTCTTAGCAGAGCAAGACTGGTAGGCAATACTACGAGGTGAAATAAAAATATTATTTAACTTGTGTTCTACATCGAAGAATCGGTAAGATGAATTCCCGGATCTCAGACAAACAGACAGGGAAACTGACAGATACAAGCACAAATCAAACAGCCAAGTAAAGCATAGGTTCTATTACAGGAGTAATGATCTATGTAAATGGATAAGTCAATGAAAGGATGTAAGGCTGAGAACAAGCTTGCATCAAAACTCTTGATGTTCCAAGACAAGAACACAGTGTGTGATGGTGAAACAGGCAAAGCTAGTTTTCTAATTCAACAACCCTAGGAGTTATTTTGCAAACATTAGAGGGTTGTGCAACAGCCCATTCAAACAAGGCTCTGTGACGTCGAAGCTGCTGGTTATTTTTGAAAGAAAACAATGCTTATGTCTATCCTTTTTGGCAGTAAATTAATTGGTTGCACATTGAAATCAGGTAGCAATGTAATGAGAAAGAACGTGATGTTCTTTTTGTCCTTGTCCATACTGACTCAAAATAATATTATAATTAACTACAAAAGAAACACAGTGTTAGAGTTGGTCATTTATGGGGGGATGAAAGTATATATATATGAGAAATGATTGATGCCTGGGTATAAGGGCTGCGTATAGATAAACCGGCTCTGACTTCAGATTCCATATCATGGTTTCTGTAACAGAATACCGGGTTCTGATGTAGTCTTAATTTATATTTATTGCAGGTATCAGCAGAGTTTTATTTCATTTTTTATTTTGAACGAATGAAATATAATATTGTGACGTAAAATATTTACATTTCTGGTTAATAATAAAAAAAAATATGAAAAAAAGCTGGTTCAGTTAAAAACACCAAAGAGTAACCATAGATATTAGAGTGTTATGGTATGGGTATTAAACACCTAGTGCCAAGACATACGGATACACAAAGCTGACCACTTTGACCAAAAATTGAAATCTAGGCATTGAAACATACATATGTATAACGGCTGTCAGTCAAAGTGGACGGACATTTGTATACTCGCAATCAACAAAAAATGGACGTTCATTAAGAAATTATGATGGATTTATGCAAAGTGAACCCGTTCATAGTTTTAAATGATGATGGAAAGACGTAAGGATTGATCTATACGAATAAATGAGATTAGAATCCAAATGATGTAACATGCATGTGTTACGATCCCCGTCATTAAACATTGTATTATATTTTTGTTTTTTTTTATTACGTATACATCATTATTTAGTGTACATAGCGTATACCTTCATACAGAACACTTTGTAGGCTTGTATTTCGCCACTTGCTGTTTCTTTGAGACGTTATTTTGGAGCTTCTAACGTTCATAGTCTCTTTTTGCCATTACGCACATTTTATCCCAGTTTCTATGATCTTCTGTTATCTTGCTTGGTCTTGTGCTTGGCCTATAACTGATCTTTACTCTCCGATAGTGGTACCCTTACGGCATGCAAGTATATTTTGTGATATTTCTGCCAGTAGGTTTTTCTCCTACGTTAACAACACATTTCCGGTGTGTCATTGTTACACGTTATGGCAAGAGAACTGAAGTGTAAATTTTGAATTTAGAGCTGTATTGTTTTCCGATGTTAGCGGGACTAGCGATACCTTAAACTCTGGTTTTTCTGATTACATTCCAACAACCGATATCAAACGTTGTTTGATGGAGTGAAGCATTTATTCCTGCAGGTCAGCGTTTATGAAGTAAACAAGAGTATCGATTTTGAGATCACATGAACATGTTAATTCGAATGTAATTGTAAACATTTCCTAGTGGTTTAATTGAACCCGACTGCAGAGTGATATCTGACAGATTGTATCCTTGCAGCAGGGCGTTTTCTTTGGACATCTCAGGATTTTTATTAATCAGCCAATCGTACTAGGAGGCCTTTTCTTGGTAAGAGCAAGAGAACGATGAAGACTATTACGAATAATAATCTAAATGGATATGTTCAACTTTTGGATCGGCAGGCAAATGCATTTTCATGCAGTATAGGAGCTACGAAAGATAAAGTTGAAACCTTTCGTTGCATTGATATGTGGCCACAAATCGTCTATCTTACCAGAACAAACGCCTGATACGTCCATTTGTGGTAAAATAAGTCCACCGTTCAGAAGTGGGTCTAATTCGCCAGGGTTCGGGGAAGCGTGTTCCGGGCTGTCAAGCGAAACTCATTAGGCACAGAAAATGTGTGACCCCAGTCAGACTGTCTATAGTTAAGTGATAAAGCAGCGATATCAGTGGTGTCATCCTCTCGTCTTTCCGGGTCAAATAGCCAGATATCGCATGCAGGATACGTGACTGGATGTCTTGACAGATCCGCTAGTCTTATCGGATTTAGAGAGCCAATATTTTCGACGTGAAATTAGCTCCATCAGTCTGGCAACTTTCCGCTGCTTAGTTTGGGATATACCTGAAATTAGCAAAGACTGCTTCACATATAAATCAGCTCGGTCCGGTGGATTGGGTTTTACATAGTCATAGTTATGTCCATTCTCTATACACTATTTCGCATCAAATGTTTGTAAACGAGTACATCACCTGTACTAGCAGATTGGTTGGACAGGTGATTAACGCCTTGCTCAAGAATTGTTTTACTTATCTGACGGCGCACCTGGATTACCTGGAGTAAAACTATTGACTTTCTTCTGCATCTGACAAAATTTCTGACTTGAAGCTTTAGCCGAAATGGTTGATCGAGCCGGTTCGAACAAGCGGCCTTGATGTACAAGGATCTGCTATAGTCTATTTCTTTTAGCGGGTCGCCTATTTTCAGCTGTCCGTAAAATCAGTCATACTCTCTACTAAAATTGCCTTTAGTCAGTGACACTTAACAACAAAAGCTCTACACATGGATATGTTAGGAGTCTCTATCATTGCAAGGAAAATGAAGTTGGTACACTTTTTCTAATTCAAAATGTTAAACTCCGTGAGCTTAGTTTCAACATCTGAAACTCATTGCCTCGGGTGACGTCATAATTATTAAAAACCAGTGGCAACCAGGCAATTTTGGTGGCGAGTATGACCGATTTTACTTACAACTGAACATAAGCGACCCGCCAAAAGAAATAGACTGAGTCAGCGCTTTAATCATCTGGGCAAGAGATTGAGAATCTGCTTGAATTTACCTCGAATAACGTTTTTATGATACACGTATTCATTGGGGCGTAGGACATTTTTCACTGAGCAGGCTTGATGTGTGTCCCAACCCAATTATCTCAGCCATTCTGTTCAGCGTTCCTCTTGTTCTTTTTTCTTTAATGTTACTCGCCATGTGGATGCCATTAATTTTCAGTGTGAAAAGACAGGCAACATTCCACACCATTATCTGTGTTCTATTTTGTAGAGCCCTGTGGAGAATTTCACGGCATTTTTACCATCTGAACTTATCTGCGTGTACTAAAGGGTCTCATGGCTATTGTAAAGTCAAACGGTGATAACAAGGCGTTTGAGGCTGGAAGTGCTCCTATAGCTTGTAAGGCCAGTTCTTTCATCATTAAAGGGTATAGCTTTGATAATTGCCTGCGATTAATTATATTTCCTTCACGACGTTGTGCGCACTATTTCAAAATAAACGCAGCAAAAACAAACATAATGCTAAAATACTTCACATTTAAAAATATACATTACATATTTATGTATATTTAAACAAAATGACAGATCGATAGGGGGGGGGAGAACCTTGCCCACGGACTTAAGCAACGCCCACATGCAAAAATGGCAGATAACTTCTGCCAGGTTTTGTTACAGAATGTACATCTATGGAACTGTTAGCTTGCAAGAACCATCAGACAACGTTATTCACGGGGTATAAACATATAGAGGCATTATTCAAGTTTTCACCAAAAGTGTACAAAAGAAGAGGTAATCTCTCAATGCAATATGCGTGTGTATAATTTACTTTGACGTATATGTTATGTTGATACTAACAAATATATGTATGTACCGTTCACAGCATGCACTATAGTACGGTTGACTGTATGTATGTCATATTGTCTCAGATTTGAGCAATCTATTTTTTTATTTCTTGCACGCTTATTTTTTTTTTACATAATTTCGTTATGCGTTTTATTTCCGAAGGTATTATCAGCTATGCTTTTACAGTGAGGTTGTGTTTTAATTCAGTTTATCCACATGTTGTTTAGACATTATACTGTACAATGCATTAATTATTATTCTTTATAAGCCCACCATTCAGAACGTTGTTAAACAAACCGACAGGCCTGAATCGAATTATATTCCACTTTAGTATAGCCCGGTATATGAAGCTTTAAACAATGTATACTGGTAATGTTAAGAAGAATGTACTCTTAGTTTTACCCGGCATTCAATCTGACCCAATTACCCTGACACATTGTCAAACACGCGAATGTGTACAAATCACTGGATTCACTGACAAGATTCAGGGCATGCAGCTTTCCGCGTTCCTGTTCGATTTCGGGACAAATGCTACCCAACAGATTAAACCTCCTGGATACCGTCTGGCTGCACAAAAACCAAACTTACCTTTTTCATTTATTGTAGAAAATGCAAAAATGTAAATTTTCAGAAAAAAATCTCCACACTCCAACTTCACCATGTATATTTCTATTCTTAAAAGGAGCTTGGGATTTAGGAGGTATTTTCTCTTATTTGTTGATAAATCCCTAGCAAGCTGCACTGTCAAGCTCTGCTTGTCTGAAATAAAGTTTGATGACTGAGGTAAGTTAAGAGAACTTCGTGATTAGTAAGATACATTTTTATGAGGCGTAGGGTATGGTTCGTCACTATTGCCGTTAATGTTGACGTCAACTTGGAGTTGATTTCACTCTGCAGTCTTACTCAATATGAACACACAATTAATTGTCATTCATCTCACGTTTGATCTTTTTTCTTTACCTCCTGGAAAATGTCAGTTTAAGGCGAATGCACGAGTTATTTTTTGTTCAAAAGTCACGATGTGCAAGGCAATAAATCAGAGCAGTGAATTTACATGTATTTGGTGTTAAGCTAAAGAAAATTCAACAGCAAATTTTAAATGTGCTTCCAAAAAAAATACACAAACAAGCAAACAATTATTCTTGATACAAAATAATCAAATACTGTCGTTGTCCGTAAATGCTTTATAAGAAAATAATTTCATTAAGACAATGATGAGAAGCTATTCAACTATGTGCGCTTAATGGTAATTTAGCAGATTGTTATTGTTCTTGTTAAGAAACAGTTATTACATTTTATGGCAAGAGATCTGGAGAGGAAGTTTTGAGACTTAGTTCTATAATTAAATGATTTATTTAATTGTTGTTCAACATGATACGAAAAAAAATTTTCATTTGTACGATTGCAGTGATTTTTATATGTGGAGGAAACAAGGCTGCTTAGGATAAACCAGGCTGCCATTGACGTGTATTTGGGCTACTCTCCGACTTTTGGCAAGGCACTGACTTTGGTACAACATTTGACGTACAAATATGCACACCATATTGCCAGAAGAGCGTTAAATTGTGCCAATAGCAACATGCGCCGCCGTCAAGCATTCTGCCCCCCCCCCCCCTCACACATGTTTTATTTTTGTTGTACATCAAACACTATGCTGCGGAAGCATTAACTTCGCTTTCAAAAGCATGCGTTCAGTGTTGAAATTGGAAAAGGTTTTCACAAAGCTTTGAATGGACTTGGCCTCAGAAATGATTCACAGGTTGTATTGCATTGTTGCAGCAGAGCGTGTTCTTCGTGCATTTACCTTTTTTTTACGTCCTCCAGTCAAATATGCTTTATTGTCTATTACGTAACTACATGGTGACCCAATAACAAACAGACTTGCTGCATATGAAATCTAAATAGACATCTGCTACCTGCAAGGAAAAACATATGGAAGTAGATTATGGGTCTATTGATGTTAATGGACGCATTAAATATTTGATTGGGCCACATTGTGAGTTAAACGCAGAAGAGTTACCATAGGCAATATGAAGCTTGTGCTCGTGAACTCTTGGTTGAAGAGTCAATATTTACTCACGGCCATCTCTGTAGAATTACTTGTCTAATGAGAGTTTGAGAACTTTTACCGAAGGGTGATGGATTTGTAGAAGAAAAAAAAAAACCCAAACTGCAGAAGTGCGTATTCAAGGCGCAAATATGACGTCAAAGGTATCTAAATAAATCGATTACCATAACAAGTATACAGTTTATTCAAAGCGTTGAAAACATATCTTTAAGTTGTTAAGTGTTTTTAGTCTTTTGTGCTGTCTGTCTGCGTAAATGAGGTACCCCAAGTACATTAATGACGTCAGTCAACGTCTACTCAAGCATTTTAGTATGTCAGCAGATAGCTTCGCTATCATAGGTATGAAAGGCTTACCTTCGGCCTTTAGCCGGCTATTTCTGTGGTTATTCTACTGATTTTGTACATTTATGACATTCATCTTAATGAGAGCACATAGTTAAATTCATAGCAAAATTGTGCTTGAGAGAATTGTAAATGTATACAAAAGGGCCTTGAGTTATACTCAGGACCCAAGCTGGCTACACTGATTGCATGAGTGATTCGATCACCGTTATTTGTTAACCGTATCGCAAAGTATTTTTGCCTCTTTTTGCGGATTCAGCTTGGTTGTTATCTTCATTTTGTGAAATGTAATACTTAATAATTTTGTCATCTTACAAGTGAAGGAAGTGGGCGGAAGTGTTTTAGGTTGTAGCATATTGTAGATAAAAATGTTACGGACATTTATATTATAAATGATACCATGTTATAGTTTGTCACCGTGTTTGCAAGGATCTTCTGTATTGTTTGTTTTGCAGACTCACATTGTGATCACTGGCGCACATGTGTATATAAGAATTAAATAAAGGCAAATTGGCGGCTATTTAGCATAAAACTTCCTTGTATACAGAATATTATGTTTTACTGATTTTTACTGTGCTGTGGTAAATCTGTTCAAAATAATGCGCTGATCGGACTTATGAGATATTTTCATGACATGGCGCACATACCCATAAAGGCACCGACTAAACATTGTTTACGCCGATAAGTTATAAATGATATCTAGATGGATATACTGTCTACTCATTGGAATGTTCCGTGTTAGGTTTTTCGCTAGCTAAGCAGTGTACAGATTAAGAAAGAGACAGCTAAACAGTCTTCCTCTGGTCGTTACAGAAGATGGTCCAGTTCGCCAATATTCTGGGAAGCACATCTTGGGTTGTCAACCGAAACTGACTAGATTTTAATTTTTATTACGCTGTACAATGCGGTTACTATGAGCACAATGGCCCCTGACATTGCCAGTGCCATAAAGGCTTAAAACTTGTGGGTTTACAACAGCAAGGTATCGAGTAGTGACTGTGTGGAACTAAGTGGGTGCTGTACTGTATTGGATGGCTTAGCACACCACCGTATAAGCAGATGCCACATGGTACTGTGTAGTTGCCACAAAGTGGTTTCAGTCCGGCTGCATATAATGAATTGATATAGCAACATTTCAATGGTACGTTCCTCTCGACTTTTGATGTCTTATAGCCCTATACATTACTAGACGTCTTATTGAATGTACTAGTCTTACTAGATTTAAAGGGGTATCGTTTTGGAGACTAAATTAATTACGCGAGTCTATCTATTCCTCGTTGTGTTGTGGCGGGATGTGTGAATTTAATGGTAAGTGATAAGTGTGAAATTTTTAACCTCAGACGCAGACGAATAATTAAAATTTCAGACTCATACAGGGTTTAAATCCCCAGATATCTTTCTCAACACGCGGATAACGATTTTTTCCATACAATATTTATGAAATTGAAGGTCATTCTTGAATATATGTAAAGCTGGGTCCAGACAAACCATGCAGGTCATGTCGACGGCAGACAGCGTTGGTATGGTGACATTAAGTCACAATGACACGCGATGGAATTTCAGGCTTTAAATTATATGTACCCCAAGCGGGCACAGTTTTCAACTGTGTATGTCAACATTTTCACCGGTCACGGTTGATGTAGGGGCAAGAGCAATTCTGTAGTCTTTTTTTCCTTAAAGGACTTCTTTCTTTTCAATACATACAGGCATGCAACATTTCAGCGTGCCACTCCTATTTTCCCGTGTCTGTTGGGGTAATTACAAGTACGTTTTTACCGCTCATATAGTAAATGTTGTCTGCTAAACTTTGACTTCTGTTTCAAAGGCAAAGAACGCCCCAACGTGAAGTACATATCCGGTTAAAGACCATTTATGATTGTTCGGGAAAATAGTTTGATTTATTTTCAAACTAATATTTTTTCCACCTAGTAAAATGCATTTAAAACTTTGGATTCTGCTGTGGCATTTTCTGACCATATTGGGACCAGTGATGTCACTTCAGCTTTTTTGTAGCTTAACACATAGAGATTGCGATATTTCATCAGTCAAATGTATTTTCATTTAGAGCTAGACATGCTTTTAAGAAATGAAATATTTCAAGCCAAAAATATTGCTGTTACCTTCTACATCCCATCAGACCACCATAGAATCCTACGTTTTAAATGCCTTTTAGTCGGTTAGAAAAATTCTAAAAAAATAAATCAAACTGACAGTCTTTAATTGCTTGTCATCTGATATATACTTTATTTTAGTGTTTCGTTTGCCTTTAAGACAGGGACTAAAACGATCTTTTAGTTAATCAGATCAGATAATATATTTAATTTAGGAACGGTTTTTTAGTTTATAAGGCCACATCTCGAGCACTAAAAGCGTTATTACATTATTTTAAATTCAAATGAATTGAATTGAACATATTTTATTCCGTTATACACGATGGGATTGGGAACAAGTTCTAGAAAACTAAACGGTTCCTTTCCCTACATAAATACAGTTTGACCGTTTTACTACAGATGCGACAAAAGAGTGACAGAAAGATACCGAAAAAAAACAGAAAAATAACGAATCAACATTGTTAATTATGCGAAATGTTGGATACAATATAAACAAAATAGTAAAACGGGATTGAAACTACAAGGGAAGACCGATTACTGGCTTCTAACAATTGCATTACTAATTTCATTATATGAGACTTCCCTTTAATAGATTTGGATTCATTACCCTTTAACAGCGTCTCTATAGTCATGCTATGATGGAGGTTATTCAAAAGGCTAGGCCTGATTGTGTAGTAATATGGACAATGAAAGAAAAAAAGGGAGGCAACAACATAAACCTGTTGTCAATTTTACCCTTTCATGGCGATACTTCAAGGGGCTGCGGACGTACTAAGTTGTGCTACTATAATATCGTATGTACTATACTATCTAGGAGGGTTAAACATCTTAGATAGTAATTTCCTGAATTTTGCTAAGGACGAATCATTTCTGCTATTAACATGTAGAGCTTCCCACAGATTAACGTATGAAGATATCAAAGTCAAATATCACGCAAGCGCTGCAAAAACAGCGATATATTCCGCAAATAAGTCAATCAGCGAATGAGACCTTCGCTTTGATGTTGGCATTGTCGCTTTGATGTTGGCGGTCAAAAAAGGGTGATCTCCATCAGTGAAATTAAATTGGCATTAAAAGTTATGATTTCTTTAGCGATGTTTCTAAAAAAGACTTTGCTGTACATGTATATTTAAAAAAATAAATGTTTGGTTTTTACATATATATGACGGAAGAGGGATTGAAGTTGAGGTTTAAAAGTGCTGATAGAGAGGCGGAGAAACGGACAAGTAACTCCGGCAAAACCATAACCGCTTTGGTGCAAAAAATAACACAACTTGTTGGTCAGAATGGTGAAGTACTATTGGGTTGTTTGGTTTGAATACCAAGACAAAGAAGTTGCAGATATATCGTCCGTTATTGAATGACTCAAGTGTCTGCAGAACTGAATGGCGCCTGTTGGAACGGCCCTTTTGTTAGTGATTGCACGTAGCATCGTGTACTTCGGTGCACTCTCCTGTCTGTCTACATAACGAATACATTTAATGTTTAATGACGCCGGTTATAATAAAGTCAGTCAAAATTGTGTCCGCAGCGTTGATGATCCTACCTAAGTGCCTTGTTAAGGTTAGACATGCGCAATGCGGGCAAACTAGGTTCAACATCTGCCTCCATTGTGATTAACTAACGATTTACCTATGAAGCATCTGACATAGCTCTTTAATTAACGTCTGAAATACACGTGATACCATACCCGAGATCTATGAATTCTTGCCAGCTTAGCTTTCATCAAAACTGATAAGTATTCTTGAATTCACTAATCTGGAACTAAGTCGTTTTGAGCATGTTGTCATCAATATGCCAATGTTGTACGCTGCAAAAACCCGTGACGTAGTTTTTCATGAATGATAAAGTATAAAAGGCGAGGATATGAAGAGAAAAATGAGAACATCAACGACAGTGAGCGCGGTTTGAATACCAAGACGAAGATTCTTTACAGCCCAGTCATATTATAGAGGTTTTGATCGTTTACACGCCATCGGCGAAAGACAACTATATATTGTAAACTGTGTGGGGAGTTGGTGTGTCATTATTGAACTTCAGCGTAGAGAGTAAAAGCAGAGCACTGTCGATAGTGTGATAGTTGACGAATCGTCACACGCAACAGGTGTAATCCGGTATCTTCGGATTACCTCAGTAAGGGGTTTATTCTAACTTTTCATGTAAGTGCTTAAACTGCAGTAAATTACATATCATACAGAGGCAGGATTAACGTGAATATTGTTGCTTGAAAATATTGACGGCGAGTTTAGCAGATAAATGCAGATCTGAAACTGAACGGTATGTCTCCCAATATTTTTGATTTGATTGTTGTTTTACGCCGCACTGAAGAATATTTCACTCATACGACGAACAGAAAACACGCCCACCCGCAAGTCGCTGACAGTCATTCCCACGTATGGTCAGGGAGGAAGACAGCATGAGTTGGACTTGAGCTCATTGGTGCAATTGCCTACCGCATTGGTGGGATCCAGGGTCATTGTGCCGTGCTGGCGTGCTAACTCCATCGGCTAGGGTGGCCCCTTCCCATTATAATTTGAACCCTTTTTATATACGCTTGGATATGAACATGACAGTAATTGATAATTGTGTACAACATTTTTTTTAGCCATGATGCATGTTTTCACCTTTTCTGCGCGTTATCGTGTCGTTTCACTATGTCATACACGAAAAGATCGAAAGCTGACGTAAACCACTCGTACGTGTTGTAAAACTCGCCACATCTGTACGTCTGCATTTGACATTACGTGTTTTTTCCTATCAAATTTCTTGCTATGTCAATGGTGTAATTAGCTGGCGGATAACCTGCTATCTGGTTTTCCATCAAACACCTGGTCCTTTGCTGTGTGTGTTTTGTATAACTTCCACTTGAAGCTGTTGAAGTGATATCCCAGCAGTGCATTTATTTATAGGCAAATAAAGCAAAATACAGTAGCAATACGGGAATGAACTTTTCTGATTTTCTTTTCAAATCAAGCAAATCGGTAAGAACTTCTTGATACAATAGTAGATTGTCTATCTTAAGAAAATAATCTTCTTATGTACCAATTTAGTTGAATTGGTTTTGTTACGAAGCATATTTTGCACTTGGTTGCACGGGTTTCGGATTGTAACTCTGGAGTGTCGGGTTGTTTTTAATCAATTACACGATTTTATGAGGATAAGCGTTAATCAGTGTTGCAATTGCATAACCCCATCTAACATCAAACATTACAAACAGCACACTAATCAATGTGTCCATCCTGAGAGCACACGATGCGCTGTAACGGACGTTAAGACTTTTACAGCAAAACAGGAGGCAAGGCTACAGAATTACATTTGACACACGACATTGTATTAATCCTAGAACAGAGCATTTTTGTTTACATTACTTGTTTTAATTCCCTTAGAATCAAGCTGTTTTATTCATCAATAACCAGTTATAATGAAATAAAATCCACTGTCGTTGCTAAATCTAGCCATAAATCTGGTATTCTGTGACGCAAAAGTAATATAATTTTCATACTCTTTTGTTGTCGACGGTATCTTTATGATCATACAAAAGGCATAAAAATTTTGAATGCGGT
This sequence comes from Liolophura sinensis, assembly GCF_032854445.1. NCBI lineage: Eukaryota > Metazoa > Mollusca > Polyplacophora > Chitonida > Chitonidae > Liolophura > Liolophura sinensis. The sequence continues at coordinate 12,522,688 of NC_088301.1, forward strand.
TATTTTGATAGATAAATGCCCAAATGTGAAAATAAAGAGGAACAGATGGATACATTGGTTCAGGGTAAATATCTATTTACAGTCATCTCCATGTTGTCGCCGGTTTGATGAGGCTCTCGAACACATATACGGTTTAATTTATTAGAAAGGCGAAGTGCATTATATACAACTGTAACTGTTACAAGCAATAAGCCAAAGGTACGTGTAAATCATTATGTCCCCCCACCAAAACAATGAAAAAAAAAGCGGAGGCACTTTTGTTCCTTTCTTTGGATCATTGCACAGTTCTGAAGAAGTATGTCTTCGTTTCGGTTTCCATTTCGACAGTGCCTGAGTCTTTTACCAAGTCAATGATCGATATATGTCAGCATTGAACGTACAACTGGTCATATCGCTTAAATGGCAAAAGCATCCATATTCGCTATTCAAATAAAATAATCTCTACTTCCCAAGATTAGGTTAAATCATTGACTTTCTAGTTGGAATCTGACAGAACTGTTTATGGAGTGGTGAAATGATCCTAGAAATTCAACTGGATTTGCGGTGATCGATTTTTTGCCCAATATCTCTTGTAAAGTATCTGTAAAGCTTCATTTGTATAATGCATTTTCATTGTCAATGGCGCATATAATTTTTTTTTGTATGTAACCCACACATGAATATGACATAATAGTTAAAATCTTAGCTATAGGCTTATCTAGTGTATCTCAGGAGATATTAAAATATGAAAACAAATTCCAATAGATCATCGCATTTTTATTTATATTTTTAAAATGTAGAAATGTGTTGTCATTTCTCCCAGATACTTTAAACCCTTGCTAAACTGTAAGGTGTCCTAAACACATTTATACTTACGTTACTGGACAGTGTGGAGTCCAAACGTTATCCTGTACAACAGTGTCGTACAACGATCTCTGTATACTAGGGATGTTGCTCAATAGTGCATCAAGTCTATACCCGCCTATGGGGTATATACGATTTCTCCTGTATACTGTTTTCTCATAGCACGTCTTCTCTGGCCCAACCTCTAAGACATACCAGCGGCCTAATTTTGGACAGCAACTGCGACTCTATGCAATGAAAGGAATACTCGGAAGCAAACATTCCACAGCAAACATGGCGAGATCCTGAAATAAAATATTAACGCCTCGCGCTCATTTGCGACGTCTTTGGGCCATGGCTCGTTTTCCATTGCTACCAGACTACTATGCTATCTCACAGTGGGAGCAAAGATTAAAAGAGATGAAAGAGTAAATTTTATGATGGATAAGCCTAACTCTAAGAGCGTCCTAAATATAGCGTTTGAGGAACATCTCACAGGACTTCAAGTCGTTGTCCTGAATGGACTCTTTCTGGCTCCATATACTTGACATGCTACTTAAACTTTATGTAAACTATTGCTTGAGTTACAATTCAGCTATGGTCGTGGGTTTGCCCCCGAGCTCTGCCTGATTTCCTCCAACCAGAATGCTGGCCGCTGTCGTATAAGTAAAATATTCTTCAGTTCGGGGGAAAGCACCAATCGAATAAATAAATAAATAAATACCAATCAGCTGTGTCTATAAACAGCGATCTTGGTTTCCAGGCCGCCCTTTGGACAACAGGCATTGCAACACAAGTAAGGGATCTACGTGACAATTTTCTGAAAAATTATGTACACTTGCTTGCGGCTCGTCTCAGTAAAAGCAATCCCATGTAAGTGCTCATTGATAGTCTGTGTTCTTCATCAGGCTCGACGCCAAAAGGCATTATTTTGTGCCTCCCGTTATGTCTGTCAAATTCTGTTCTGTGACATAGGAATATTGTGTGTGAGATACTACATCGAACAAATTAACAGTTAAATAAGGCAAAACAGAATATTCTCGTCAGACTTATTTGATATAAGCAGTCAGCATTTTATAATTAATATCTTGGGTAAATAAACAACAGTAATATGCCCGGAAGCACTGACTTCCGACTGTTTCTAGTACTGAACTAAGTCTGTACGGTATTTCGGTTTCGTTATTTATTCATGTTGCTCTCTATGGTATAGCGTAAACGAAATCAATGATAAATCGATCATTGTGATTTCGAACAATTCCTAAATGTGTGAACTTCAATTTATACACATTCCCTTGGTGTGCGCATTGAAGAGCTTCACATCGCTGAGCCTACTGAATAATGTGAAATATCCTCAAAACAACTGATCTCTTTTGTACATCTTTTGAAAGATGGATATAACGTGTCATCCTTTGTCACCAGCAAATGAAGACAGATCGGGTAAAGTTAAAGTAACACATCATCTTTTCCCTGCAGATATCAACTTTGTGGTACACGCTAGGGTGCTGTCTGGAAATTTGCTCCCATGATGATCTGTCAAAATCATCCATTTACCAAAAAAAAAGCAGTGACCGGTAATGTGTTGTCAATTAGTATATGGGAGAGCAGAACTGACTGTGCTTTCCTGGACAACTAAGCAGGCATCTGTGTACTGCTTTAAACGAAGATTCGATGCTTGCAGCTCTCGCTGGGTGCATCGAACAAACCATTTACTTATATACTAATTTTATAGATTTGCTTTTTAATATATCGCCCCTATATGAAAAAGAGCTTACTACATATTTTAACGGCAATAATGTACATGCAGCGTCTTATTACTTATACCATCGCGGTCTGTTGTATAAACCACTGACATTTGGCAAAATTCCATGCCCAAGGTCAGAATGGAACTTTCACTTTGAGTCACACATTTTTACCAGAACCATGTTACGCTCCAAGTAGTACATTTTCTATCTTAGAATAAAGTGGGAATACATGGACCATGTTACATGTATGGTATTTTCAGTTTATTATGGTTATTCTTTATAAATGAAAGGTACAAAAGGCTAACGGGCCTTCGTGGCTGAGGTGATTAGCGTGCCAGCGCGGCGCGAGACCCACCAATGCGGTCGCTGTGAGTTCAGGTCTAGCTCATGCTGGACTCCTCTCCGGTCGTACATGGGAAGGCCCGCCAACCATCTGCGGATGTTCCTTTGCCTCACAAGGACTTCCTCCCACCATAATGTTTGCCGCCGTGGTGTAAGTGAAATATACCGAATGCACTAGTATATGTATGTATTTATTTATTTGATTGGTGTTTTACGCCGTACTGAACAATATTTCACTTATACGACAGCGGACAGCATTATGGTGGGAGGAAACCTGGGAAATACCCACGACCCTGCACAGATTGCTGGAAGGCCTTCCCACTTACGGCCGGAGAGGAAGCCAGCATGAGCTGGACTTGAACTCACAGCGACTGCATTGGTGAGAGGCTCCAGGGTCATTATGACCGCTTCTCTCTTGTGTGTTACCGGCGTTATTTCTTACTTGTATAATTTCTTACATACCTTTGTTTTTGGGAGCTAGTGTTAAACGTTGTTTTGGAAACGGATCTTGCGATTATCGACTTGGAACGCCCTTTACGCCCCTCTATATATATATGTATAATTTCGTCATTCATTATTCTGGAGTTTAATGTTGTACTTAAGAATTTTTAGTGACATATATAACGGTATATATGATATAAATTATCAGGCTTAATACATCGTTCAAAAAACTATACCAAAATTTTAGATAAAAAAACCCCAACATTTGCCCATCAACTAAAATCTCTTCATGTCGGCCGCCATATTATCATCAAAAAGAGTTGGAGTGTCTGGTGGGGACATGGAGTGATGTGTGTGCGTGTGGTGGGGGCATTATTCCAGCCAATATTTATACTAACATTAACTATATTGCGATATTCCGTTGTGACACAGTCAGTCCTTTGACGATTACACACATATGTACACTGGTCATGACGAAATGTAAGTATATCAGGCCTGTTTCTCATTAACAGCAGCTGCCGTGCAGAAAACCTCTCACTATAAAACACTTAAAAGAACAAATAACTTGGCCACAGACTGACAGACAAACACATGCAGACATCCAGACACATAACAAACACAGACAGACAACCAGACACACAACAGACAAACAAATACAGTTATACAATCAGAAAGACAGTCTAAAATGATAGGCATAGAAACACAAACACATAAAATATCCACCCTCACACAGACAAATAAATCTGTGAGATGATATTCCTTTGGCACAGGTTATAAAATAGAGCAGGTAAGAAACGAAAAGAGAAGCAGTAATACTTTTTTTTAATGGTACGAGGAAACTGTTTTTGATATACGAGGCACGGAGTAGATGTCAAAGCGTAGTGCCTACACTAGCAACGATGTAAGCTCATTTATACGCAGGTGTATGAGGAGAGATTTCCGAAAGCTCGGATATTTGATTGCTAATATTAGTGTTCTGCCGGCTACAGCATTTAACAAACTGAGAATGAAAGCCTTTGTAAAGTCGAGTAAGCCGGCTACAGATCACACATTATTTCTAAAAACTGAAAAAGAAAGGAAAAACAAATAAGAAAAAATAATTCACCTCCTTAGGTTACACTTCATCAACATTTTCTTTACGTACTGTATACGACACCACAATAAGATAAAGTTCTAATAAGAGATAATATTTATTAACAATAATTATCAAACGTGGTTTCCTGTCTTGTGTTTCTCAAAGCTCTCATGGTTATATAAGGCAGTTTATTTGGCTAAAATCGATAACAGCACAGAAGGTTTCTATTTGACAAACTCTGACTTGCACCACACCTTCTGCCTTAACAAGTATTGCTTGGTTGTGGAAATATAAATAGAAGCCGTTGTTCTTTTCGGCGAGGGTGGTGGAGGTCGGGGTAGGGTAGGGGGAGCGGTTGAGTTGAATTGATAATGTTATCATTTATCATATCTCATACATCATTATCGTGAATGACCTTATCGTTATTTCCATATTTGTATGTTGCGAATCCTGTGGTCAGTTGGGTAGCGAGCGCTTCTAAACTGGCCACTAGCCACAGATACACATTGTGTTGTAAATCATATGTTCACACTGCCGTACAGCCTTCCTGGTAGACTGTTGGTTCATTAAGTCTCCACAAAACCGAGACTGGAACACTAATAAAGATCAAAGAGTTTTTGGCGAGATTTTCACAAGTGACACGGATGTATGAATTCTGTGCGAAGAAACCGCAGTTCCAGTCGAAGCTGGGTGGGAGCCAAATCTGCTATACTCTAAAGACAAGCGAGTGTAACTCAATTACCACGCAGTGGAATTGGAAAGTCAAGTCAAAGTATTCTTCACGTTTAGGCCCCTCAGTGTTTGCTGAGATTATCTTGAAAGACACCTCAGAATAAGTCGTCTTCTTATCGCCACCATCCGGCAAAATAATAACAAAATGGCTACTTTAACATGACGAAGAAAAATTAGATAAGCAGCAGGAAGCATAAGTTATTCGTACAACATTTACTAGTGCTATAATCATGAACATCAGAGAACAGGGCAAAGAAATAACGAAAATTTATTTCCCGCAATCAATTCCCACAAATAAGTTTTGAGTGATGGCGTGAGAAATTCATGTGAGCTTTTCGTGTTCACTGTCTTGGGCAAATAAATAACATAACCTCACATTGCCGCCCCCTCGCCTTAGCAAATACCTGACCTTTAGTAAGGAATTGTCTTTCCACGGTGATCATATCAGTCTAAGAAATCTACGAATGCAGGGAAGTCATCGGATCTGAATTTAGCACGTTTACAACGTCTTGAAGTTTCACACAGTACACCCAAATATTTCACGCGTATATTGATACAATTGTGGTGAAATTAAGTGGTGAAAAAAAACATCAAAATGATATTAAAGTCAGATGAAAGAGCGTCAAAATTTATTGGTAAATAGGATCTTTAATAATTTTTTGATTTTTTTTTCAAGAGAAAAGGGTATTTGAAAATATTTTTGTATGGTGGGTATTTGGGACCAACTTTTAGGTATTTATCGTTGTTGTATAATAATGGTTTAAATAAGGATGTGATGCTTGTCTAATAAATTTATTTGAATGTAAATTTGTTGTTTATATCAAAACATTATCTAAATTATAATAATATTTATGAACATAATAAACATATAAATATGATCCAAATTGAGGTTTCATACATTTGTTAGCTGAAAAGAAAAAATTCTACTGCAAATATATTTATTCAACCCGTGTTACATCCTCATTTATGACATTTTTAAACAAAGACTATAAATACCAAAAGGTGGTCCCAAATACCCACCATATAAAAATTATTTTCATGTGTCTATTTCTCCTTAAGGAAAAGTCGGAAAAAATATTGAAGACCACATTTAGGAATAGCTTTTCACACTCTTTCATCTGAACTTCAAGTTATTTTTGTGTTTCCTTCACCTTTAATGGTTTGCAAATGCGCGCTACTTGCTGTGACTGATGCCTGGCAATCCCCCTGACCTACGGCCGCATCTGAAATAGCCACAGCTGGAATCAAGCGAAAGGTCAAGGATAAATCTCCCGCGGCTTTCAAGAATAACATTGTTATGGTTAAAGAAAAAACTGAAACTGTGTTCCTTTTAGCTTTATTTCTAATGATGAACTATTAACTCTATGCGGTATTTCGGTTTTGTTATTTCTTTTATATTATTCTGTAGGGAATATAGTGTAAACAAAACCAGTACAAGATACATCGATCGTTGGGATTTCGAACGATTCCTAAATGTGTGAACTTCAATTTATACACATTCCCTTGGTGTGCGCATTGAAGAGCTTCACATCGCTGAGCCTACTGGATAATGCAAAATATCATCAAAACAACTGATCTTTTCTGTACATGATTTGATCGATTTGATGCAACGTATCATCCTTTGTCACCAGCAAATGAAGACAGATCGGGTAAAGCTAAAGTAACACATCATCTTTTCCCTGCAGATATCAACTTGGTGGTACACGCTAGGGTGCTGTCTGGAAATTTGCTCCCATGATGATCTATCAAAATCATCCATTTACCAAAAAAACAGTGACCGGTAATGTGTTGTCAATTAGTATATGGGAGAGCAGAACTGACTGTGCTTTCCTGGACAACTAAGCAGACATCTGTGTACAGCTTTAAACGAAGATTCTATGCTTGCTTTTGTTGTCGGGTGCATACAACAAATCATTTACTTATTTATTTATTTCCTGGACAACTAAGCAGACATCTATGTACAGCTTTAAACGTAGATTCTATGCTTGATTTTGTTGTCAGGTGCATACAACAAATCATTTACTTATTTATTAATTTCATAGCTTGGTTTTTTAACATCGCCACAAAACGGAAGGAACTTATTGCACATTTTAACGGCAGTCGTGAACATGCAACGTCTTACTACTTATACCATCACGGTCTAATCCCTGGAATAAAAATGTGACGTTTGGCAAGTTACTGCGGAAACGGTCACACAATAGCTCCGTGTACTGGTCATCAAGTGTGCACGGACAGTGAGAAAGGGAGAATCTAGAAATTCCATGACCAAGGTTAGGGTTGAACTTTCTCTTGGGTTATCTCCGGGTTAGAGTCACACATTTTCAACAGACCCATACTCCGCTCCAAGCAGTACATTTACAAACTTAAAATATAGTGGAAACACATGAACCATGTCACATATATGCCCTTATCAGATTAGCGTAATCGTAAAAGACCGGAAATCCTCCGTGGCTGAGGTGATTAGCATGCCAGCGTGGCACAATACGCAGGAGCCCCTCATCAATGTGGGCGCTGTGAGTTCAATGCCAGCTCATGGTGGCTTCCTGTCGACCTGACCGAGCCTGGAAAGGCCTCCCTGGAACTGTGGGTTTCCACTGCGCACTGCTCAGTCTCCTCCCACAATAAAGCTGGCGACCGTCGTAATTAAAATAGTCTTTAAGGCGTAAAACACAATGAAATCAATAATTAAACAGAAAAGAGCGTTGATATAAGAATGCACTAATATATGCATATATATTTGTTTATTTATTCCATTGGTGTTTAATGCTGTACTTAAGAACTTCCCTTTGACAGATACAACGATCTTGCATCGTTTAAGGAAGGTATACAGAAGTTTTGTGGCAAAAATCCATATTCACCACTCAAGTCATATCTCTGTATTTACCAGGAGTGGCCAAAATCATTGCCTTGCAGTGAATGTCAGGCCTGTAGCTGAGCTATTCATTATGTTAAAAAGATTCAAAAGTGAAAAAAGGGATAATGCCTCCTTCATATATTTCAGAAACTTTCTTACCGATTTTGAATGATAAGGCGTGAACAGTCGAGGGTGATATTTTGTGAAGTTAATTACTAGGACTTGTCTAAAATAATACGAGACAGTCGACTGAGTTTGCGCATATCCCTGAGATAAAGCCACAGTCTTACCACACAGAGCTGAACTGGAACATGGGACCTCATTTCATCAGTGCCCGATCGACTGCAGCGAAAAGATCGTTTTTAGTTAATTGGCCAACCAGAGCTCCAGCTATACGGATCGTGTGGGATGTAGTAGCCACGTTGTTAAAACGAATATACGACGTCGACCTGCATTTTCCAGCGAGAGGCTCCTGAGTCACTGTGCTGCCCTAGCGCGATAAAAACTTCTTGGGCTTCTTGATCAAGTTATAGAGCTCATCATGTATTTACTGTGAACGCAGCAACCATTGTTAACCGAATTGGGTGATGGCAATGACAGACGATCATGTTTGTAATTAGGAGACAAGTATATGGATGACTCTCAGTCTGGGTATTTCCAAACTCCAGTCTGCGTATTGAGGGAATATCCACATGGAGGTCTCCATATTGTCATCAATGAGTTGGAGTGTTTGGTAGAGACAGAGCGAGATTGTGTGTATGTGTGTGTGTGCGTCAGTGAGCGAGGTATGCACAGACATACAGATACATAACATATCTACCCACACACCCTCACACAGACAAATAGACCCCATGAAGAGAGATTAGTTTTTGCACAGGTTATAAAATAAAGCGGCTAAGACGTGAAAAGAGAAGCTGTAATACTATTTAAATGATGGGGAGATGTTTTTGATATACAAGGCACGGAGTAGATGTCAAAGCGCAATGCTAGCATCAGAAGCGGGGTAAGCTTATTTATGCACAGGTGTAGGAGAGAGACTCCGACAGCTCTGATCATGCTTGCTGATATTAGCATTCTGCCGGCTACAACATTTAACAAACAGAGAATGAAAGCCTTTGTGAAGTCGAGTAAGCCGGCTACACATCACGCATTATTTCTGAAACTGAAAAAAAAACAAATACGGAAAAACATCAGTCACTTCATGTTACACTTCATTAAGATTTTCAAAGATAAATTCCTGTCTTTCTGACGCTCTCATGTTGATGTAAGGCAGTTCATTTGGTCAAAAACAGTGATAGCACAGTACGTTTTTATGTTACAAACTTTGCCTTACACCATACCTGTGCATTGTATGTTGCGAATCTTTTGGTCAGTTTGGTAGTGAGTGTGTCTAAACTAGCCAATAGCCACTGATACACATTGTGTTGCTGATATACATCGTGTTGTAAATCATAAGTTCACACTGCCGTAAAGGCTTCCTGGTAGACTGTTGGTTCACTCCCAACAAAAATGAGACTGGATCACTAATAAAGATCAAAGAGTTTCTGGCGAGATTTTCACAAGTGACACTGAAGTATGAATGCGAGCGCGGGGTCGGTCGTCTTTACCCCGTCGTGGAAAGGGATTTCAGTCTGGATGATGGCAGTCGGTGGCTGGCTAGCTCAACCTTAGTTACGTACAAACCAGAAATTCGCAGTTTCAGAAGACGCTGGGTTGGGGCCAAATCCAACATACCCAACAAACGATTACCACACAGTGGAATGGGAAAGTCAAGTCAAAGTATCCTTCAAGTTTAGCCCACTCAGTGTTTGCTTTGAACAAGACTCGGTTATCACTGTTACGGTATTGAAAACAGCAACAGAAAACAGACTCAGTGACTCAATATTACAATGTAAACAATGCTTTATATATAAAATGAGACGTACAGTTTTACAGACAGTTCAACAACAACAACATAAAAAACATACACATCAGTATTACCGGTCTTTAAAAGTTTCCAGTTCACCTTTGCATCCCAAGGAACGTGTTCCAGGAGATCCAACGTAAAGACCATGGGATAAACACACAATTCACACAAGTCACAAATTGTCCCAGACAGGTACTTCGCCAGGTTAGCGAACGCGAACACAGTACACAGGTTACACAGAACTGGAACAGTCAAGCCTTTGAATGACGTCACACCCGCAGAGCACAACACAGGGTAAATACAGGCATGGAGGTATAATCCACTTTAGAACAGTCACAGCTCCCGCAGAAGCTCACAAACGAGCCGTTCAGAGACGTAGAGTAATGTCACCTTGTGGCAGAACGAACGTCCTTTGCAAAACTGAAAACTTCAGTTTAGAGTCCTTGACGACCTTGTCGGTCAGGTGAGGTCAGCGTGTTAAACAAATTACACAGTCAACACTGTATAATTATAATAAAGATCCGAACACCAATAACGTAACTTCCGCAGAAATTCACATAAACCAGACATCAGTACTACTGTGGTACACAAACGGTGTCGGCATAAAAATCTGTCCTCCCAACTGAAACTGGCATCACCAGCTCATACAAACATAATGGACTCTATACGAGAGCGTCGCACACTCTCCTGGCTCCCAGTGGATGCAGCAAAAATACCTCCCCTCTGCACAGAAAACACGGCTTATATACGGTCCAGGTGGATTCAACTATTCTTAGACACAGAATTAACAACCAATGAACAGCCAGTTAAATAAACAGAGCATTGAACAAGGTGCTTTCGGCCAGGTTCGCGCTGTACATATATAACAGGGCCTGTTATGCTTTCACAAAGGTCCGCAGACTAACAGTACATGAAGACGTTAAATAGTCATACATAACATCACCTATCGCGATTATATCTCTTGCCAAAACTTCAACATCTGGAAAGTGCCTCACATAACAAAAAGGCAGACCACGTAAGACTGGCATTGGTGAAATTAGAATACCTCAGAATAAGTCAAATTCTTACCGAAATCCATTCGGTAAATATAAACAAAATGTCTACTTTATTATGAATTTACTCTAGGATTATATCTGAAAAGTCCCATCTTTGAAAGCCAGACAAATGTATGCAGTCATGCACAAAGAGGCAGAAACTGGCTCTGAATTAATTAAGTGACGTTACCGTCTGGAATTGTGATTTAAAATTTCCATATAGTATTAAACTGCCATGCTTTACTCATTGAAATAATCTTATTGTTTGTTTGTTTTTTTATTATTATTTTATTGAGGTCCTTTTTATTCATTTTATTTTAACAATATATATAGTTAACGTCTCACACTTGATGTGTTCTATAAAAATATGTGTGCATATTCAATTCAGTATAAATGGCTATGAATCATTTGATCAGACTGGGGCCTCCGTGGCTCAGTTGGTTAGCGCGCTAGCGCAGCGTAATGACCCAGAAGTCTTTGGCCAATGCGGTCGCTGTGAGTTCAAGTCCTGCTCATGATGGCTTCCTCTGGGAAGGTCCTCCAGCATCCTTTTGATGATCGTGGGTTTTTCCCGGGCTCTGTCCGGTTTCCTCCCACCATAATGCTGGCCGCCGTCTTATAAGTGAAATATTCCTGAGTCTATTTGGGATAGGGCGTGAGTGGTTTGGAGAGAAGAGGGGTATATCTTTAAAGTATCCCGGGTTACTTCAAAGGTAAAGACATGTCGATTAATAGAATATCTAATTTAATTCTCTTGGAACATAGTCCAACAAAAACCACCAGGGAACAAATTTGAAGAAAGAAAATAAGTGGAGAATAGTAAATTTTAGTAATTTAGTAAATGTGGTTTCTTTGGCTCATGTAGACTTAAGGGGGTCTGGTGGGGCCTTTGGCAGTACTCTGGTAGTTTGTTCTCTGTCATATCATTTCAATTTGCTGTTTTTGGTGAGCAAACTTTCTGAAGCATTTTGCGGGGTCGTCGTTGTACAAGTTATTTGTGAAATAAGGACAATGGGTCCAAGTACAAATAAACACGTGCACCTCATTGCAGCAGAGAATGCAAATACACCGTTTTATCCCAAGACATCAATGTGGTGCACTAGTGGAATATCCCAGTGGTGTTTCAAGTGTAGACTATACAATTTTACAACAGACACGCGTTAGTACTCGTGGTGAGCTTGGTATGTCGTGAGATCAACAAAGTTGCTCGTCACACGTTTATTCAAGATCATTTGCATGACTGGAAAGCACAAGGCGTGAAATACAATTCAATTGGAGGTGAATGGTATAGACTCACTGGCCGCTGAATTGGATTACACGCCATATAGCGGCCAGAAGGGTGTGGATCACTTCGGCAGGATGAAGATATATGTGCCAGGGAATCCCTGAGGAAATGGTTAGGTGATTGCATTACAAGGAATTACACAAGTAGAACGTCGGCTATGTGTCATGATCCAATGATCCAGAGTAAAGGATCGAAGGACTGAGTTGGCTCTGTCTATACGGAATGACGAGAAACAATACTTTAAGTTTGCTTTTCAAGACTGTGTCCTCGAAAACAACATAATGATCAAATACTCAGATTTTCCATTGTTACCAGGGTAACCAGCATTGGAAGCTACTGTTGGACTAGACTATCACACGAAAGAGTCGATACCTTTGGACATTCGGAGGATTTTGCATTTTCAGGGAATTACTGTGTAATTAAAAAAAAAATAACGAAAAGTTATTACAAGTCTGAAATGTATCTAAACACAGGCAATGAATAACCATTGTTTTATGTACAGTTTACACACTTAATAACATCGTTCTTGCTTTGCGTTTAATAATAGCAGTTAATAATTCTCAGAATATTTGAATATTTCCTAATTGTTGCATATAGTATAAAAGTTAAATGCTAAATACACGATGACGTAGCCATGAGCATTGCATTCCATTTAAGCAGTTAATTTTTCAGACGGCCAAGTTTTCCTGATTATTGCATGCGGTATAAAAGTTCAATGGTGAACAAACAGCGAATTAGTCATGTGTATGGCATTGCATTTAAACAGTTAATAATTTTTAGTAAATTTTTATTAGTAAAGTTTTTCTGATTATTGCATACCGTATACACATTCAGTGCGTACAAACGGCGAAGTAAGCGCAATTACTGTATTATGCTTAAATAGTTAATATTTTTTTAACTTTCCCTAAATTTTGAACTTTCGCTAATTGTTACATAGGTTGCATTGTTTTTAAACATTTAATGCTTTACAAAAGGTGAGCGGTTGTATCGTGTATGAACGTTTAACAATACAGCCATGCCTATTGTAGCACGTTGCACGACATT